>NC_073306.1:135911365-136238865 GCF_027595985.1 Sorex araneus
TTCCAGAAAGGAAGACTGGAAAGGACAAATGGCACAACAATAGCTTGGCCATGTGTTAGACTTCCATATACTTTTTGAGAAGGAACTGAGTCACAGGGCCACCCACTGTTCCAGAGACATTTGAGGAAGGGACTGTTTTATCTAGTACATTGAAAATTCGAGCCCTTTCTTGAGTGCAGTTCACAGTGCTCATTTAACTTATAAAATCAACATTTTGTTGGTCAGGGTGGAAAATATATCAAGTTGTTTCAGGCTATGTTTCTGACTTATTTAGTAAATGGCAAAAAGAAAACGTAAAGCATGTTTGTAAGAAGTGTTGGTAGTACTTTACCTACTGCTGCCCAAAAGAGTAAATCTGAGTTTGGTGCATTGGTAAGAAGATTTTGTGTGTGTGTGTGTGTGTGTGTGTGTGTGTGTGTGTGTGTTGCATGCACACACATGCCTAGACTGGAGTTATTTCTGTGACCAAAGATGACCTCATTGGCCTGGGGCCCCTGAGCCCTCTAGTCATCAAGGACCAGCCTTGCTCTCTAGCTTTGGAGAGTCCAGTTTCCATGGCCTGGTTCTTGCTTCTTGCATATATATCAACAATATTGTGATTTCTATATAGTTTGTTGGAAGACTCTGTGCTCAGTTTCCTCATCAAGGTTCTTGATCGGGCCACGTTCCAACGTTTCATAGATTATAAGATTTTTTTTTTTCTTTTTGGGTCACACTCGGAGATGCTCAGGGGTTACTCCTGGCTCATGCACTCAGGAATCACTCTTGGTAGTGCTCGGGGGACCATATGGGATTCTGGGAATCGAACCCGGGTCAGCCGTGTGCAAGGCAAACGCCCTCCCCACTGTACTATAGCTCCAGCCTGGGATTTTAAGATTCTTGATCAGGCAATGGAGTTAGAAAGTCCTGCTCTTTGTGTATTTATTGTGGGGCCACTCCCAGCAGTGCTTGGGGTCTATTCCTTGCTCTGTTTTCATGGATCCCTCCCAGGGTGGCTAACATGTGAGGCTAGTCCCTTATTCCCTGGACTATTTCTCTCTGGCTGCCAAAATCTCCTACTCTTGAATGCAACTCCTCCTTCATAGCTGAGCACATTTATTCCCCAGGGAAAACCTCAACCCCCCCCCCCGCCTGTCTTCATTATTATTATAATTATATAATAATATTTATTATCGTAGCACTGTAGCACTGTCTTCCGTTGTTCATTGATTTGCTTGAGCAGGTACCAATAACGTCTCCATGGTGAGACTGGTTATTGTTTTTTGGCATATAGAACATGCCACGGGTAGCTTGCCAGGCTCTGCCGTGTGGGCAGGATACTCTGTATAGCTTGCCGGGCTCTCCGAGAGGGACAGAGGAATCGAACCTGGGTCTGCCACATGCAAGGCAAATGCCCTACCCACCTTGCTACCTATTATACATAATAATTTAGCAAGAATGACTCTATTGGGGCCGGAGCGATAGCACAGCGGGTAGGGCGTTGCCTTGCACTCGGCCGACCCGGGTTCGATCCCCGGCATTCCTTATGGTCCCCCAAGCACAGCCAGGAGTAATTCCTGAGTGCAGAGCAAGGAGTAACCCCTGAGCATCGCTGGGTGTGACCCAAAAAGAAAAAAAATGACTCTATTGTTCGTTGACTTCTCCCCACCCCAACTCTGATCCTTGCTGTAAATTCTTATCCTCTCATTTCTAACTAATCAGAATTGAACTCAGTCTCTCTCCTTCACTGCAAAATTATGCAGCCATATGGTAGATGCCCATCATAAAGTTGATTTTTCTGTTTTAACAGAAAAGGATGATTTTCATCTGAACATCCCATAGGATGGTTATGAGAAAGAATATTTGAAAGTCAGTCAGTGTCCTTTACATAATTTTGATGTAATAAGTAAAACATTTTTTTTCCTATGGAAGGAATTCATTAAGTTGTATCTTTGTCAGACACTGTTTTTCTTTGTTCACGACTGTAACTCTAATACCTGAGAATTTGAGTTCAGTCAATTGGTGCTTACTGAGTTAACAAATGAATCATGGCTGGTGCTGAAACATTAGGGGTTCACTTCACCTTACTTGTTTTTTGCATATGCATCCACAATATCGTGGTTTCTACATAATTTATTGGAAGACTCAACAAATAGACTTGGAGTAGTCCCATTCTCAATGGGAGCGAGTTTTCATGGTATTTTCATCAAATGTCTTTTGATTAGACCTGTTTTGCATGGAAGCTTACTTTTCACATGACAACAGAGGGAAGATATTTCTGTCATGCTGACCTAAGTATTCCTCATTTGCAGTTGAGTTTTTCTCTGAAATGAATAAATTGGCTTTCTGTTCTCTATTTTGGTCTTTGGGGGGGATTTTTAACAGTCTTAAATTGGACTCAGGGCCTGATCATCTTTGGAAACCAGTAAAGCAGGTATCTGGGGAAATGTGGTGTCTATGTCTGCATACCTCCTCAAAATGATTAGACTAAACTCATTTTAAGTTTCTATTTTCATCTCTTCTTAGCTGATTAACAAATGGAGTTAATACTTTATTTGGAATTAGACTGATTAGACTATAATCTCAGACCTACTATTTATTAGCTTTATACTTGGGAAACTTTTGGAAGTTCTTTGGAACTCAGTTTCCTGTACACTAAAATGTGTTTATAATATGGATATCCTGTAGGTCAAAAGAGAGAATTCAATATTTTAATTAGATAATTCTCAGTATTAAAAAATTCCTTAGAGGATGAGTGTTGGAACATTTTATGACTGAAACCCTGTCATGAACAACTTTATAACTGTATCTCATGGTGATTAAAAATATACATATTTTCATATTTCTTAGGAGAAAAAAACAGAAATAGTGTTCATATTTTCCAGCTAATTTCATATTCCAGACAATTACCTTGGCTTGGGTAGTTTTTTTTCTGTGGGGGAGATTCAGTACTGGGGTAAACAAATGATCTGTTTGGTAAAAATGCAAGTTATTTTAACTTTTATTTGCTTGGGATTTAAGATGGACTCTGAACTGAATTTTTCATTCAGATATTGTGGAGCTATAAACAAAGAGAAGGAATTTTATGTTAGATCAAAGGAACTGTTACTGAGGAAACTTAACTCTGTCCAAAATGTCATTTTGGTTATATATGAGCATAAAGAATAGCTGTATGGTATATGCAGTGCTGAAAACATTATATTATCAACCTATATTTCAACTATATGGTATGTTCTAGCTAGAATTTTGCCTAGTGAGTTTCAATGACTTAATAGGTGTTTTGCAGATCATACACAGCTGCATATTCATTTGGAACCAATTCTTTGGAAAATTGCCACGTTTCAGGTCTTGTGAAATTTAGTCCTGCATAGTTTTTCTAAAGGGTTTTTTTTTTAAATCTTATTTTCATTATCACTGATCTTTAAGGATCAGTGATAATGAAAGTAAGTTTTTAAAAATTTGTCATAGATTTTAATACTACAATGTGCTCAATTTAATATTCCCCAACTCTACTAAAGCTTGTATAAGACTTTAAAGAGATTTTTCACGAGATCTACTTCCACTGTTAAGCTCTCTTTACCTCCTCTCCTTAGTCTATGAGAAGAAACACTTGAAAGCATGATAAGTAAACATAGCTTCCTTGCTATAAGCAAAGCTCTTTGGAAATAGGTCTTGAAGGCTTTATTGAAAAGAAAGTTTGATAATAAGATTTTTGCTTCCCCACCTCCGCCCTCACACATACACACGTGCTCGAGAATGCGTGTGCGAGAACACACACACACACACACACACACACACACACACACTCTGAATTCACTTCGGATGTTTCAGATCAGAAGGTCTGAGATCAGAAGGTCTGAGAGCATGGCTGTGTGAGAGCCATTGGTATATGCAGTGCTACATACAGTATAGATATCCTAGCTCTATTCCAATGGACTTCCATGGTATATGCAGTGCTTCACATATTATGGTTATCCTATCTCTATTCCGGGAGCTCAGGAACTGAGTTTATGAAGCAGAAGCTTCTCTAGAGGGCCATGGTTTGAAGACGCATCAACTGGACCATCAGAAGGAGCCACGTGGTGTCTCGTGCTTGCCAATGTGTGCCATGCAACACTAAACTCGCACAAGTTCTTGGAAAGCAGACTCACAGATCCCTTATTTGTAGTTCTCACGTGCAAAATGTTCTGAACGTCACAGTTTTGTGTGTCTTATCAAACGGTCACCAGAATGAATGTGGTCGTAAAAATATAACAGACACTGAGTGGAGCCCACAATCGTCACACTCATTCCTTTGTCTACAGAAGGAGGAAGAGGATTGATTACGGGGGGAAACCGTGTTATTTTTCAGAATTGAAGAGTTCTTCATGCGGAGTCACATTCTGCCCCTCGGGTTTCAGATAAAGGATTGCCGACTTGTATGCTCTTGGAAAACACTTAAATTTTTAATAAAGCGATGGTAGAGTGTGGTCGTTAAGCATGGGGCTTTAAAGACGGTCTTCCATAGCAATTGCCAGGTACAACTCCTTGAGAAAGATACAGATTCTCTCTTAGGGTTCAAAGGGTTCAAACTTCTGTTCAAGGTTCTGCTGCATTGGAAAATGAAGTTAATAGCAGCACCTGCTCCACACACGGGCAGGACCACTGGGTGAATAAGACACACGGTACTTAGCATCACACAAATCCTCCATGAGCACCCTCAACAGCACCTCCAGCCATGTAGCCACTTTGCAATCTGGGGACCAAGGAGGCATTTAGGGTTAATGGTCAGCATACACTTTGCCATGAAATAGTTAATAATGATTGGCAGCAGAAGGTTGGCCAAAACTCATCTCCAAACCCATAGTCAAAAGACATGCCCCAGGACAATATCACTTGATGTCTCTGAACAAATATTGAATCTTCAGGTCAGCAAATATCCAGAGATTAGCCTAGAATAATTACTCTGATAATTGGGACTTTATAAACTGATGTTCAGTTTATCCGAGCATAATGATTTATTAATAGCTATTTGAAGAGGATATGCAAGGCAATGTAAGATAACATTTTCTATCATATCCAAATATGCCTGCTTCTCATTAAACATGCAACACCGAATGTTCTTTGTTAAAATAAAATATTTCATTCAACATCTTACTGTGTAAATTTTTGATGGGATGATTTTAACAGGGTCCTAGTGGAATTCTAGTCTGCTTTTTAGTTTTAGAACACAGTATCCTTCTTCTAGATAAAATCGTTCCAGGTAGTCAATTTCTCCTCTAATTATTGGCTTTTTTTTGTCTCTTAAATAGCACTAACATTGGCTAGTTCTCTATTTCCAACTCTTGAGAAGGGCTGCTGTATTGTTTCTTCATTGATGATTCAAGGTGATTCTTCAGGGGAAAAACAATTTTAAAGGCTAATTTTCTAAATGTGCTTTTAAACGCCTACTCTCTGTTATTTTTCAGTCTTCAAATTCTCAAGTATATCTTTTTTTTTTAAAAAAAACCACAAGGCTTTGGAACACTGGTTTTATAGTCATTGAAAAAAACAAATTATATTGTCCTCTGAAGACTTTCATAAATTGGACTTGATAAATAATTTTTTATTGACTGAATATTCATTGCGAGTATTTTACATGTCAGGATACATTTCCAAATAATTGAATATCAACAGCTAAAAGAATATTGGATGATTAATTTATATATCTTGATGGGAGAAATCACTTATCTTTTGCAGAGAGGATCTGATAAATACAAAAACGATTCCTGGGATGATTCCGTTCTGGGATTCTTTTCCTTTGTTTTTCTCTTTGGGGTAGGAGGTTTGGGTCAGACTTTGTGGTGCTCCGGGACTATTTTGGGCTTTATGCTCTGCAGTAACTCCTGGTGGTGCTTGGGGGACCACATATGTAGTACCAGAGATTCAAACCAGTGTCAACTGGTGCAAGGCCAGCCCCTTAATCGCTCTACCCTTTTGGCCCAGATTCTGGTTTTAACAAACTCATCTCTTGGGGATTTCAGTTATAGCAAAAGTATCTGTCTGCACTTCCCTAGGTTAATAATACCCAAAATACCATCATCATCTTGACACACTACATGGGCAGTGTAAGAAGATGAACACTTTGACACTTGGGCAGTGTTAGCCCGGCAGGACATTGCTAGCAGAGGGGTGTGTGTGTGTGTGTGTGTGTGTGTGTGTGTGTGTGTGTGTGTGTGTGTGTGTGTGTGTGTGAAGATCACATACTTTAACCTATTGGGGTAACTCCAGGGGTGCTTGGCGGGGATATGCAGTGTCAAGGGTTGAGTTCAGGACCTCACAAATGCTAGACTTTTCCTCCTGAACTATCTCTCCCCATCCCAAAGCCACATATTTTGCAATGCGGCATAGAATGAATATTTTGACCTGGATATTATTTACGGTGGCTTCCCTTGTAACCCTCTTTGCTTGTTTGGGGGTCATCTGATGGTACTCAAGGCTTACTTAAGGGCTCTGTGCTCAGAGATCGCTCTGGGAGGTGCCTATGGATGCTGGGATCAAATCTGGCTTGGCTGCACGGAAGGCCAACACTCTACCTGCTATACTCTTTGGCCCCCTCCCTTCTAACTTATGTTGTATTTATCTCTGTGGACTTAAGTCAATTATGTGACAGATACAACTTTTTATTTGGGTTTTTTCTAATGAACTATTTTCACAAGTAGGTTTTTTTTCTACTAGAAATACAAATTTCATAGCAACTCTAAGTGTTTACTTGTCAAAATCTTTCAAAAAATCAGTTACATGTATAAATTATATGCATATGAATTATATGTGTAAATATAAATTATGGGTGCATAAATTATCTAATTATACAGATATGAAGTATAAATCTGTACTCATGAAACTAATAAATTATTATAAACCAATGGTAATTCAGTAAAATTTTCTTTTCAATTATAAAATCAAAAAAGGCAAATTTATTTTGTGCATGGACCTAAAAACAAATAATGCACATCAAAAATGCCAAATGCAGTACATAAAATTTTATTTTCAAAATAATATAAAGCAGGATGGTGGGAAGAAAAACAGCCTACAGATGGGAAGATTTGCAAATCAAATATCTATGGGGCTTGTATTCAGAATAGATAAAACTCTCTTATCGCTCAACAGTAAGAAAATAGGTAGTGCACTTAAAAATGGGAAAATAATTTGAATATCTGTTTTTCCAAAGACATTTGAAAGCCAAACACGGGATCGTTTTGCAGCACCGTTGTTCACTGGAAAAACGAAAATTGAAACCTCAGTGAGATAGGCATTTTCTTTTCCTCTAGGAGTGCAAGAATTGGAAGCCCAGAGTTGAACATAGTTGGTGGGGTTTGGAATTCCTGCAGTGCCCTTAGACTGTTGGTGGAAACGCAGGACGCTCTCCCAACCATGGCATGTATTCAAAAAATGAATAAATGGGGGCAGTGGCATGGTTTCTCTTTTGTGCCACGTGTGTTGGGTGGCCATGAGCCATTTCCCCACCCCGGAATCTATGAAGGAGGGAAGAGGGCTGCCAGGGCTGGTGATCAGTTGCAGTTTATTCCAATCTCATCTCTCTCTGCCTCCTTCCAGTCTTACCCACTCCTGTATTCCTCCTGGCCCCCATGCTCCTGTCTCCTCTCCCTGTGCTCCATCTCGCCACCTTCGTCCATACCCAACCTCCCCCAAAGGTTGGGGGAGCAACTACACCCAGGTGAGGTAGCACATTCAACATACGCAAAGCCCTTCCTTCTGGGGGAAGCTCTTCTAAGACAAAGATCTCCTGCATGGAGATACCCTCAAGGGTGTGTTTTTATCTAAGGACATACTTCTCCTTTCCTTAGTCCATAAATCATCATCTTAGATTTACTTACTTAATACTTTTTTTGGCTGGAGCGATAGCATGGCAGGGAGGGCGTTTGCCTTGCACACTGCCAACCGGGGTACGATTCCTTTGCTCCCCTCTTGGAAAGCCTGGCAAGCTACTGAGAGTATCCCGCCCACAGAGCAGAGCCTGTCTAGCTATCCGTGGCGTATTTGATATGCCAGAAACAGTAACAACAAGTCTCACTCACGATGGAGACATTACTGGTGCCTGCTTGAGCAAATTGATGAACAACGGGACAACAGTGCTACAATACTTTTTCTAGTCATTTTGTATAGACAACTAAGAGATATTAATCTTATAGGGTGGCTCTCCTGGGGACATCTCACTATAGATCCCAGACTACAGTGGTCAGGCCAGATTAGTCTTTCCTAACCTTAGCAGGGTCCTTATTCAGTTATTACTCTTTGGATCATGACAATTTGTCCATGACCATGCTCTTAACTTATAGTTAAGTATTATGACACTTGGTCTGTCCCATTTCAATGCCAGGGTAGCTCACAGCTTACCTGGGGTCTATCCAGTCCCTCGTCAGGCCCCTGCCAATTGGGTGCTAGGTACTAAGGGCAACTGAAGCTTAAGTCAAGTAAGTATGACAGATGCCCAGAAGTTATTCGTAGTCAATTAAATCCCAAGTTACAAAATCATAGCATAACTGTCTTCCTGTGTCTATACAAAAAAGGACATTGCTCTAAAGTAAACTAGGCCAAGGACATAAGGGAAGAAGAAAAGTGATATTTCACTTACAGATCCAGAGATCTCTGAAGAGTTTGACTTTACAAGTCACCGACTCAGGGGAAACGAGTGATCAGCAGATAGAGAAAGCAGAGCACAGAGAGGTTAAAGAGGAATACCGAGGAAATGGGAGTGCTTCAGGAGCACTGTGATGGGTAGAACTGTCGTAGCACTGTCATCCCGTTCATTAATTTGCTTGAGCGGGCACCGGTAATGTCTCCTTTGTGAGACTTGTTGTTACTGTTTCTGGCATATTGAATACGCCACGGGTAGCTCTGCCGTGTGGGCGGGATTCTCTCGGTAGCTTGCTTGGCTCTTCGAGAGGGATGGAAGAATCGAACCTGGGTCAGCTGCATGCAAGGCAAACACCCTACCCGCTGTGCTATTGCTCCAGTCCATGGTGATGGGTTTTACTCAGTAGACCTAAGCTCCTTGTGGCAAAGGAGAAACCACAAACCAATGTTATCCTACACATGGAAAGCATTTTGGTAGTTTCTCAAAAGAAAGTCATCATTGCCTTAGCTGTGTCAATCCTTCGCTGAGACATAAGCCCAAAACACCTGAAAGGAAATAGCCCCACACAGACTTTCCCATGACCATTTTTTAAAATTTTATTCTTTTATTGAATCACCATGTGGAAAGTTACAAAGCTTTCAGGTTTAAGTCTCAGTTAAACCTGATGAATGTTCGAACACCCATCCCTTCACCAGTGCACATATTCCACCACCAAGAATCACAGTACACCTTCCCCCTCCCCCCACCTCCCCAGCCCCCCACCCCGCATGTGTAACTGGTAAATTTCACTTTACTTTCACTTTACTTTGATTACATTCAATATTTCAACAAAAAATTTACTATTATTAATTTGGAGTTTCTCCCCGCTAAAGTCGACCTGCTGAAAAGAAAGCATTTGACAATTAGTTTTCCATTGCTGAGAATGAAGAGATATGAGGTCGAGAGACTGCACTAGCAGCCACACGCCCATGACCATGTTTTGATGATTCCCTTTGTTTCCTTGCTGGCTGGCTGCCAGGATTCCGTGCACCAGCCACTCGACTCAGGGCCTCACACGTGTCAGCCAACTGTTTTAGACTACGGAGCCCTCTTCTCAGGCCCTTTCATGACTGTTTTTAACTTAAAACATTTTGTGTTGGGGCTAGAGCGATAGTGTAGCAGGTAGGATCCTCACCTTACACCTGGTCAACCCCAGGTTCCATCCCTGGTACCACATGCGGTTCCCCAGACCCTGCCAGGAGTGATCCCTAAACACAGAGCCAGGAGTAAGCCCTGAGCACCGCAGGGTGTGGTCCCCAGAGCCAAAATTTTGTTTGTTTTGGGAGCCACATCTGACAGTGCTGGGGCTGATTCCTGGTTCTGTGCTTGAGGGAGGTGCTGGGGATCAAACCCAGGTCTCTCATCTGCAAAGCATGTGTTCAGCTTTGCATATTTATATGTTTTTTGGAAGCTTTGTTTATAACAGCCTCAACGGGAACACAGCCAAAATGTTCATCAATTGTACAAGTGGTGCAAAAATGTGATATATGGGTACCGTGAGTTAATATTTGGCTATGAAAGGCAGTGTGCTTCGAAGCATGCTGCAACATACATAAGCCTCTAAACCATTTTGTGTTCTAAATGAAAAAAGTCAGAGTTGTGTGTTGCAGGGTTGCATGTATATGACATTAAGGCTGATTAATGAAGATGGGAATCGGAATTTTTTTTTAGGGCTAGGGGTGGAAAAATAACTGTTTGAGGCGATGCAAATAAATATTCTGTAAGATTAAATTGTAGTAATGGTTGTACCATTCTTGGAATCCACTAAAAATTATTGAATTGTGTGTTTAAAATGGCTGAATTTTATGGTGCTTAATAAGCAATAAACTGTTAAGAAAAATAACCGAGAAATTATTCATGTATAGGAAATTTCTGAGGGGAGATGGGAAATGATCCATAATGATCCTTATTTCCCCAATATAGTTGTGAATTGCATAATGCAGAACCCTTCATGCCTTTTCTATCTTTTCTCAAAAACAGTTACGTCACTGGCCTGCGTTCTATAATCTTTTTGCTCTAATGTGGCTAATATTGAGCAATTTCTACAACATGGCTTTTAATGATTGTAGAATTATATTTTATGGGAATATCAAAGCAATAATCATGATAGACTAGCTTTTTTGAACTTCTCGTACTTGGATTCATAGAGTATATAATCTTGCCTCATTACTTGTATGGCTTCATTTACTTAAAAAAATCATGTTTGTGAAATTCACCCGTGTTTGATGTTAGAGTGTCATTTGTTCATTTTCATTGCTCACTAGTATTTTATTGTTGAAATTTACCATAACTTATTAGCCCACTCTAAGATTAAGGACAGGCCAATTTCTCTGTGAGTCTTGACTGCTAAGAGTACCGTTGTCATAAATGCACTTGAACATTGCTTTTGGTGGAAATAAGTACTACTGACTTCGATATCAAGGAATTTGTGAATCAAAGTGTTTTATGTATATTATGCATAAGTAGGTTCATCAGGAGGGGGCCTTGAAAAGCCTCCAGCAGGCTGAAAACTGACTTGGCTTCCCTAAAGTATAGAGAAAAAAGTGCCCATTCTCCCTTAAGCCTCTGAAGGAACCAACCTGCCCCACCTGGAGGATGGGCTTGCAGCATCCACAGCTGTATGTTCAGACATTTCTGTTGGTTAAATGATGAGTTTCTGTGGTACATGTTATGGCAGTCTGAGAAAAGCATCACTAATATATCCATGTCTGGGTCTTTCCTTCTATTTATGTCTTAAGCATCATCACTTGAAAGATTTTCTTCTCTATTCTTTTTTCTTGTGATATTCCATTTATCATATAACACACATTTAGAAATTATTCCAGGGCCCCCCAAAAGATCCTATTTATCCTAGTTATACTTTAATTTGACAAGGCTTCATTAACCTATGTTTAAGCTCTCTGTCTGGACCGTTAGGTCTATCAGAATACCTCATTTCTGTTGGTGGTTTTTATTTCTAGCATTTATTTTTATTTTTTTTAGAATTTTCATTTCTCATTTCTCTATTCTTGGGTCTTGATAACTTTTTTGTTGTTGTTGTTTTTTTTGAGTCACACCTGGCGATGTACAGGAGTTACTCCTGGCTTTGCACTCAGGAATTGCTCCAGGCGGTGCTCAGGGGACCATATGGGATGCTGGGAATTGAACCTGGGTCGGCCCCGTGCAAGGTAAACGCCCTACCTGCTGTGCTATTGCTCCAGCCCTTGATAACTTGTTTTATTAGAGTCTTTAGCATGTTACTCAGAGCTATTTTAAATATTGTCTGGTAATTTAAAATGACTGTGCTATAAGTAAGCCTGGTTTAAGTGTTTGTTTTGTCTGTTCCAACAGCACTGTTCGTTGCCTTTTTGATATACCTTCTCATTCTCAATGGAAAGCCAAATAGTTTATATTTGATAACAGTAAGTGCTGTAACTAGGCTCTGAGTGTGAAGTTGTGCATTGTGACTTGGGCAATGTTTAATATTTGCTGTAGCTGTTAACAAGAGGAAAGGATAAATAGGGGAAAATAATTTCAAGCCATGTATTCAGTAAAAGACCACAATTACAGAAAGGTGCCTGAAACTCAACATTACAAGGAAAATCTCTTTATTTAGAGCATGGGTAGAACTGAAGGGACTTTAGAGATGACAAATAAGCTTATGCAAACATGTATGACTTTGCTGCCAGGAAAATACAGATTCAACCACACCGAGAGACACAACAGGACCGTTAGTGATAAATTTCAAAAAGTCACACTGGGGAAGGCTAATACGGATAGAAAGACGTTGAGTCACTCATGAAGTCTGAAAAATGGTGCAGCCACTTTGGGAAACATTTTGGCAGTTGTTTCCTTAAACTAAATACTCAATTGCTGCTTAACACAGAGGTTACCTTCTTTGGCATTTGTGTAAGCTCGATGTGGTTATTTGACTTATACTTGGTAAATATCTATACATTTATGATTTATGCTAGTGGTAATTTTGTTCATCTTTTAAAAAAGCTATTTGAAAGTCACGGAGTAGTTTGTTGTTTTGGGACCACACCCAACAGTGCTTAGGGCTTACTCCTGACTCTATGCTCAGGGGTTACTCCTGGCAGTGCTCAGGTGATCATATGGGATGCCTGGGATTGAACCTGTGTCAGCTTCATGCAAGGTAAGCACCCTACCTACTGTACTATCTCTCTAGCCTTGCCAACTAGTTTTGAACCCTGAAACCAATCGGTCATTCTATACCATAGTAGAGGGCATCTCAAACATTTTCCCTCTGAATCCCCTTTCTCTTGATAATTTTCTTTTGCATGACTCTGGTACAGAAAAATCAAATATTTACTGGTCATAAATAATAACCTGATTTCAAAACAAATTTGTTGTAACCTCCATATTCATTTGCTTGACCCTAGATGCCACCACCCATAGTTAAGAAGAGAAATTATGGAATCTATCATGAGTAAAAAGGAACAGACTAAACAGTTACCACAACCTAAATGAATCTTCAAAGAATGATGCTGGGTAGGAAAGACGAACCCCAAGATCTTACAAATGCTGTGATTCCAGCTTGACAGGCTTCTGGACATGAGCACAGTATGGAAGTAGAGACTACATTCATGATTGACGTCGGCTAGAGAAGGCCTATGACTCATCAGAAAGCCATGTTATATAAAGGATCATCGAAGGGCCTTTCTGGGATGGAAAATCTTTCTGTTCTGATTGCATCACTGTCAGTATACTGGTTATGACACTGTATCATGGTTTTGGAAGATGGTACCCTTGGAAAACACTGGATAAGATGTTTAAGAAAAGCACTGCATTGTATGATTTTTTTGCAGCAAGGGTGTGTACCATGATCTTAAGAAGAATCTTTTAGTGAAAAGTTGAAAAAACAAAAAGAAGGAATTTCTATAGATTTAGATTCCCAAATGTTCATATAGTATTACTTTCCTTATTCCATACTCTAGCCTATATCCAGTTTACTCCAGTCTGTGAAGTGCATACAAGTGTGTGTGTGTGTGTGTGTGTGTGTGTGTGTGTGTGTGTGTGGTTTTCCCTTCAAATGTTTAAAAAATAAGGAATGGAGCTAATGCTTCTTCACTGGGTAAGTACTGAAAGGGCATTGCCTGCACAGCAAGGGCTTTCTCTTACATAACCAGCGTGTAAGCTGCCAAATGAGATTAACAATAGCCACAGCCTAACTGTGGCACATTCTCCCCAGTGTCCCACTAAAGTCCTCTCTTGCTTCAGGATTCAGGCTGGCATTCTGCACTTGTTTTTATTTTTTTTTTCTGTCGCTTTAACCTACTTGACTCCGGAAGCCATCTTCTGGCGTTGTTTCTGTGACCTGGCTGGCGTTGGAGAGCGCAGATCAACAGAACGCCTTGGTCCATGTTTGATGGGTACCACGGGGAGCCTCAGGCTACACCCTGGTTAGGGGAAACTCTGGGAGCAAGGCCCAGTCTCCGGGAGGATTCCCCCGTTGGAGTAAGAAGAATTTGCCTCCCCGGATAGCACAGCCGGGAGGGCATTTGCCTTGCATGCGGCAGACCTGGGTTCTATTCCCGGCATCCCATAGGGTCCCCCAAGCACCGCCAGGAGTGATGCCTGAGTTCAGAGCCAGGAGTAACCCCTGAGCATCTCTGGGTGTGACACACACACACACACACACACACACACACACACACAAATCCTAAAGTCCCATTTGAAAGTTGGGGAATGATCGGTTCATTTTCTAAGTTTGGGGGTGGGGCATTTGCAAAAGAAGGAAGCAAGGCAAAGTGCAGTATCCGGTGACCTTGGAGGAGGAGGGAATAGCGTCCATCCTAATGGTGCCAAAGGAGGGCAGGTGACCCAGAGTGGCAGGCAGAGCCCTGGGTTGTGCCGAGGAATTTTTATCATTTGAAATTTTCACAGCTATGCAGTGGAAAAGCCTCGCAAGGGTTTAAATAGGAAAGAGATGACCACTTGTGTGTTGTAGGAAGATCACTTTGGTACTAGGAATAGATTAGAGGTAGCAAAAGAGAAGAGTATATCCAGACCTTTTATCTATCTGCAATTTATTTTTGGTCATTGTATGACATAGGTATCCAGTTCTTTTACTTTATAGCCTATTAATTTTCTCAGCACCATTTGATTTTAAAAAGAGTACCCATTCTGTTGTGCATTATATTTCCAAAGAATGGACATTTATTCTTTCAAAAATATATATTAAGTGCTTACCCTATTTCAGGAACAATTCTGGAGATATAGGTAAAGCAATAAATATTCTTGCCCAGGTAGAATTACATCCTATAATACTTATTTTAGAATAATACAGATAAGTATTTTGAATTTGCTTCAGGATTTAAATCATGTACACAGCTATATGTATTCATGTATGTTTATATAAGTTTTAAAAAAATACTATTTTCCCTCCCACAGTGTAGAACAAAGTACTATTGAAATCGTGACTCATAAATGCACTTTCAAATTTTTCTTTGAAATGGTATAAATAAATTTTATCCTTCTTGTAATCTCAATGTTCACTCAATGTCTTTTTAATGTCTTGCCAGAGTCTTAACTCTTTTTATAAAATCTAATTTTGCCTTGATATGTAACATTCTATTATATTGCTTTAAGGTAAATTCTTTAACATATCCTAGAGTCGGACTAAAGTGGAATGATAGAGTTAAAGGAGGTCAATTGTTCTCCTTAATGAAGGAATGGAATGCGTTTCCCTCGGTAGCCCTAGAGTAGAAAGTACGAGCTAGCTCACTGATCAGTTCATTGAATGCTATATTGAACAAAAGTGGATGTCTATAGGCATGGATATAAGAAGAACTGAAAGGAGAGACTTGATATAAAAGAATCTCATTCTAGAACTATTGTGGCATGCGTAGAAATGAGCCTTGAGACAACCAACAGGAATCTTCAGTGTGGAACCCGTACCAATACATTTGAACAGATAGGGGACCTGATGGTAAATTTAAAGGCTTTTCTTTTCTTTGCCTCAAAACATTCTTCAAACTATTGAGTGGGAAGTGACTTGTTTTTGTAAAGGCCCATATTACATGTTTTTTACAAAACACAAAGGGGCAAGGCAAGAATTTTAAACAAATGAAACTTACCCTTTGACTAAATTTCAGAGCACACATTTCTTCTAGAATGATTGGTTGAGACACATGGACTCATACACACACACACACACACACACACACACACACGTTGTAGCATTCTGTTTCAGAGGCAATGTCCCATGGCGGCCAGGAGCTTGGAGTGTTGAATTGGGAATGGCTCTACTTAAAGTTTGGTTCTGCCATTTGTTGCTGGGTAATTTGGCACACTCCTTCTTCAAGGATGCTTCTTAGCACGTAAGACTGGAGTTAATAGAAAATCCAGCCCATAAGGATGTAATGAGGATGAAGGGAAAGCATGCATATTAAGTGCTTGGCACAGTGCCTGGTATATCCGTGAAAAGATGTCGAGTTTAGATGATGATAATGATGAGGATGAGGACGATATCAAGCTGGAGATGATGGAGAAGCACCTGCCCAAAGTGTCTGGTGCGTTTTGCTGAGTCGCACTCTGTGAAGCTCATATCAAATAATATTTCTACCATGGCACACGAGACATCCTTACTCCCCGTCCATGCTGGAAATTATTGTTTGTCAGTTACCACGATTTGAATGGAAATACACAGCAGTTCAGTGCTCAGCTGGTTGGGCACCTGCTCTGTCTGTTCCCTTGGTTCAGGACAGAAGAAGTGCAGTCAGTTAAATCAACTCAAACCCTCTTCTTACTCTCAGGGAGCTTGTGTGCTGGGAGTGTTCCTCATTTTCTCATTGATTTATGAGAAAGACAAACCATTTTGCATAATCTTGTAACGCTCTCTTGTGGTAAACATTTCATTTTTTTCCCATGAAATTTTTATCATACAGAATTCTGAGATTTCTGATCTGCCTGTTGCAGTCTTAGCCCCTAGAAGGAATCTTGGCTGTTGTCGCTCTGGTCCCCAAGGTCGGCTTCCCTGGATGAAGGCTGACACCTCCCCATGTGCATTTGCCTGCTCACCGATGGCTTTATAGCTATACTCACAGGCTGAGGGAGAAATCCAGCTGTGCTCTTTGGGCTAAGCACAGCTTGAGCAAGTGCCCTGCAGAGCACCTGGGAACCCATCATATTTTCTTTCTCAGTTTATTCTTTGGTTTGAGGCCATGTCCACTGGTCCTCAGGTCTCACTGCTGGCTTTGCACTCAGAGATCAGCCTGGTGGGCTCGGGGGACCCTATGAGGTGCCAGGAATTGAATCTGGATCAGCCGCATGCAAGGCAAATGCCATACCCTCTCTACTATTTCTCCAGCCGTATGTTATTTTAGTTTGGTCTAAGAACACCCCACAATTATTATTTTTTTTTTCTTTTTGGGTATACCCAGCGATGCACAGGGGTTACTCCTGGCTCATGCGTGAAAAAATTACTCCTGGCTGTGCTCAGGGGACTATATGGGATGCTGGGAATCGAACCTGGGTCAGCCGTGTGCAAGGCAAACGCCCTACCCGCTGTGCTATCACTCTACCACAACTTTTTAAACCACCTGCCATTAGAGAACATTGTATTTCAATCCGTTAAAGAATTTAAATCTGATCAAATTCTTTAGACACTCATAGTGTCTCAGAGACACTATAAGTCATTCCTCGTTCTTTGTGCTATAATAAGTTGTGCCATAGTAGGTTTGGCTTGTCAATTCCTGCAAGTCACAGGAGTGGAGATGTGACTTGAGGGTAGAATTGATGTGAACATTCACTTCTTTGTTATCCCTAGTTAATATAGCTCTTGGGTGATAATCAGTATATGTTTACTAAACTGTGGCATCACATTGTTCTTAGAGCATTTTGGTTTTTGTCTCACTAGGCTGGAGACAACTTCAGGATAAGGATAGGTATATTATCAATTCTTTTACCATCTCAGTTCTCTGTTGGGTTGTCTACCACACCGGTAGATGTTTGTGGCATGGAATGATTAACGAAGAGATGCCAATTCCAAAATGCCTTAACTAGAAGCATTTGTTTGGTATCATATGTTCTAGTAGGTCCTTTAAAAAGGTGAGCGTTTAAGCAGAATGGGTTCGGATATCCTGGTAATTTTTCTTTGTCACATAACAGCTGTTCTTCTAACCTATTTCAGGTCCCTCAGACTCCTTTGTGTTAGGGCATGTTTTTCATTTTTAAACAAATGGAGATTATATGTATAATCAAGTAGGGTCAATGCATTAATTATAACCACTTAACCTCCCGTGCATGTGAATCAGTTTGGAAGTGTCTGCATTTAACTTGTGTGCAAAAAGAAGGGGAAACATTTCCAGGGCCGCATATGGCAGCACTTAAGGCTTATGTCTGGCTCCGTGCTCAGGGATCATTCATGGTGATGCACAGGGGACCAAGTGCAGGCCAGGGATCAAGCTAGGATCCACTGTATGCAAGGCAAGTAACATAACCCTTGTTATCTTGTTGGTCCCTGGAAACCATTTCTATGTAAATTTAAGATGGGAGTGTCTGGGGAGCAAGATGCCATGGGTACCAGGCAGCATATGTGTGATCTAGAGAGGAAGTAAATTTAAAACAACTCAAAGGCAATATCTATGGTTGACATATACTCACGAAAATTGACACAGAACTTTTCTTAATTCTGTTTTGGGTCACAACAGTGCTCAGGGCTGACTCCTGGCTCTGTGCTCAAAGATCACTCCTGGTGGGATTCGGGGAACCATATGTGGTGCCGGGACTTGAACCAGGTCAGCCTCTTGCAAGCAAAAACTCTACCTGCTGGACTATCACTCCTGCTCCATAATAAAAACATATATATATATACATATATATATATATACCTCCCAGCACCGTCATACATATATATATGGATATATATATGGATATTATATATATATAATACATATGGCATCTCTCCGGTGAATGAGATTCTCTAGCACTTTTTATTTATTTATTTATTTATTTATTTATTTATTCATTCATTCATTCATTTATTTTAATTGAATCACCACGAGAACAGTTATAGGGCTTTCAGGATCAATTCTCAGTCATACAATGATCAAACACCCATCCCTTCACCAGTGCACATGTTTCACCACCAAGAACCCCAGCATACCGCCCCTCCCGCTCCCCCACTGCCTGTGTGGCAGGTGATTTTCACTTTACTCTCTCTTTACTTTAGCACTCTCTTTCTATCCATTTATATTAAGAGCATTCCAAACACTGTTCAGTCACTTCTCATAAATGGTTCCATTATGGCCTCTGAATAACCGGAAGAAACGTGGTATTGCCTTAGACTGCAGGGAGAGCACAGGAAGGAGGGGCTGGCCAGCTTCCTGTAGCAGCAGGCTACTGCCACTGGACTTGAATCCAGCATCTGGCTACAGAGACTCAGGGCCGAGCTCCTGCTGGTGTCTGAGCAGATGAGCAGGATAGCTGGCACTTCCAGAGGGTAACCTCACCAGCCAGGCACATCAGCTCCTTCTGTTTGCCTCAAGTCCAAGAGGGAAGGAGATGTCCTCCTTGAAGAGCACCGTGGCACTGGCTGTTTCTGCCCTTCTACCCATTTGTCCTAGGGAGAAAATAGTCAATTGATTTGTTCCCACAACCTCCCAGTTTCCTTTTTTTTTTTCTTTTGCCTTTTGGGTCACACCCAGTGAAGCACAGGGGTTACTCCTGGCTCTGCACTCAGGAATTACTCCTGGCGGTGCTCGGGAGACCCTATGGGATGCTGAGAATTGAACTCGGGTTGACCACAGGCAAGGCAAATGCCCTCCCCTCTGTGCGGTCGCTCCAGCCCCAACCCTCCAGTTTCAGATCTCTGACGGTGCTGGGAGGTAACACAGAACTTTCAAGAGTTTTTGTGTCTCACATGACATAACTCTCCATCTTCTCTGTTTTCATTTTTTATGTGGGGGGGTTCCTTTTTTTGTGATGGTTAGAAGGGGGAGGTTTGGGGCTATACCCTGCTTAGAGACCACTCCTGGCTCTGCGCGCAGGATTGATCCTGGCAGCGGGAATTGAACCAGGGTTGGCTGTATGCAAAGTAAAGGCTTTAATTCCTGTACTGTCACTCTGGCTCTCTAACTTCTCCGTTATTCCCCCTGCCCCACCCAAAGCATCCTTTCCTTTTGTATTTGCTCCCTGGCTTTTGGGCCAATCCAAGGCTAATGCCTCCCCTGTCAAATTCAGGGAAGAGACTCCACTTATCGTCCATATTCTGGCAAATAAATCTGAGTTCACCCTCTGGGAGAACCTGGCAAGCCACTGAGAGTTTCTTGCCTGCATGGGAGAGCCTCGCAAACTCCCCATGGTGTATTCATATGCCAAAACCAGTAACAATGCTGGGTATCATTCCCCTGACCCTGAAAGAGCCTCCAATGCAGCATTGTTGGGAAGGACGAGTAAAGAGAGGCTTCTAAAATCTCAGGGATAGGATGAATGGAGATGTTCCTGAGACCGCTTGAGAAATTCGATGATCAACAGGATGATGATGATGATGATGATCATTCTGGCAAGTCTCACTATTCACTTTTTTTGAAGGCCGAGAATGGGAAATGGAAAGAGAAGCTTCCATATCCATCCACACCTGGAAGGAGGCAGAAATGAAGGTCAAAGATGCCAGCTACAAGTCTCACTGAAAATTCAGAATTTGACTATTTTGGAGAAAGAATCCCACACAGCCTTTTCAGTCATTCCTTCCTGTGATCAGGGAAATTGAACACCCAAATGTCTTCCCTTTAAGGAGCACCTAGGCTTCTTAAATGCTCAAAACACCAGTTTGGATTTGAGGGCAGTTGGGGAAAATGACGTGACGAGGCTCTTGGGTGTAATATTCAGATTGTTTGGCTCATTTCCCTACAGGAGAAGCACTTTTCAGAGTTGAGGTCAGTATTACGTGTCTCACCACACAGAGGCAGAACTACATCAATTAAGATCGCCATGGATTATAGAATCCCGGCACAATGCGTCTGGGCCAACCAGCGAATCAATTTTCTGCCTCAGTGGGCCAGAGCATTGCGGAGCACCGTGGAAGGAAATAATTCTGATAGGTATGAAACTTGTGGCCAATACATATACATGTCTATGTATATTTTAATTTATGTATCCGGGCTCGACTCTCCTGCTAGTCCCACTCATTATCATTGCACTTTGCTCTTTCTGATTGCAGTGGTTTGCCTTTTCCTGTTCGTAGAATCTCAGTTAGCAGGAACCTGCTCATTTGGAGCAAATAGAGGAGACGAGAGGGAAGCCTTTTTAGGAGCCTCTTCACGGGTGCTACTCAGCCCCTATCCCAGTGCCCAGGCCACTACGGTGACATCAGATGCGATGAACAGGGACCTGAATTGAGAAAAGACCTAAATCACAAAGCTTTTCTCTAAAGTAATTTAGAGCTGTTACCAATTGGATTCCAGGGATGTCAAAAGACCGTGTGGCTACCCACCAACGAGATTCTCAAAACCCTGAATGAATGATTTAAGGCTCTTCCTGTTCCTGGAGCGAGCAGATACCATTGGGCTACACTAACAGGTGACAGGGACAAATGGAGACGTTACTGGCACCTGCCCGAGCAAATCCAGGATCAACAGGATGACAAGGGATACAATTTTTTAAAAAATGGAAGGAAATCCAGGTGTTACTTAGGGAAAAACAGCAAGAGGCAGTCTAAGACGTAGCTCTCTTATCACACAAGGGGCTTCTCCATTGAGACCTGTTCTTCCCAAGGAAGGCCAGGAAATGAGCAGTGGTTAACGGTGACCAGCAGATGGAAGGGGAGCACGGTGAGGCATGTGAGGCTGGCTTCCAAGTCATGGAGCGATCCTTATCTCTACTACCCTCGGGTGTTAGTCTCCCATTATGTTACTTTATATTTAAGGTCATCCATGCTCTAAGGAGCAACGGCCAAGTGACAGACTGTCAGGATTAGTGCCTCCATCTGTAAAAGAGGTGTGATAGAAGTGGGTGCATGTACTAGTAGCTCAAGGGGCTAATGTCAGCAGAGACTTGGTACTCTTGGTACCGGACACCTAAGTAGTGGTTACAGAATGCTCCTTCTCTTTATTCCTTACTGACTGACATTCTTGTGCCATGTCTGGTGCAAGAAATCTAACCGGCATTGTTTCCTTTGAGCATCCCAACAAGGGAAACATTTCTCAATCTCCCTATATTTCAGATGAGGGCCTGGATCTAGGAAAGGATAAACTTCTCACACACTCTTTTAGGTCTGGAGAGTCATAATTAACCCCAAGAATCTCTTGGTGGGTGGGTGTGTGTTTTGGGAAACTTTTGCATTACAAGTTGTAGTGGTTTTGCATTCTCATTTCTGTAAAGTTCTTTCCTAGAATGCTGTGTTTTTCCCTCCCTATGATAGCACAGCGGGTAGGGTGTTTGCCTTGTGTGCGGCTGACCTGGGTTCGATTCCTCCTCCCTCTCAGAGAGCCTGGCAAGCTACTGAGAGTATCCCACCCTCATGGCAGAGCCTGGCAAGCTACCCGTGGCATATTTGATATGCCAAAAACAGTAACAAGTCTCACAATGGAGACGTTACTGGTGCCCGCTCAAGCAAACCGATAAACAATGGGACGACAGTGCTATCATGCTCAGATAGAAAAGGTATAAAATGAAGCATTAGGTCATATAAAATGGGTGCATTATGATAACAGATATAGACAAAAACCTAGGAATGACTGGTATTTAAAAGCAAAAAGACAGGATCTGTCTCCTTGCTTTCCTTCTACAGTCTCTCCTCTCCTCTCCTCTCCTCTCCTCTCCTCTCCTCTCCTCTCCTCTCCTCTCCTCTCCTCTCCTCTCCTCTCCTCTCCTCTCCTCTCCTCTCCTCTCCTCTCCTCTCCTCTCCTCTCCTCTCCTCTCCTCTCCTCTCCTCTCCTCTCCTCTCCTCTCCTCTCCTCTCCTCTCCTCTCCTCTCCTCTCCTCTCCTCTCCTCTCCTCTCCTCTCCTCTCCTCTCCTCTCCTCTCCTCTCCTCTCCTCTCCTCTCCTCTCCTCTCCTCTCCTCTCCTCTCCTCTCCTCTCCTCTCCTCTCCTCTCCTCTCCTCTCCTCTCCTCTCCTCTCCTCTCCTCTCCTCTCCTCTCCTCTCCTCTTCTTTTCTTTCCTTTTTTAATAGTGAAGAAACATTTCCATGAATCACTGATTCATGGATTCCCACCATCTTGTTTGGCCACTGGCCCAGTTGAGGTAGGAGATTGAAATCCCCCCAGATTGGCTCAAATGAGTCAGTTTACCCAGGGGGACTGGCACAGAGGCCCAGGGATACAGATAAATCCTGGAGTCCTTACAGGGCGCAAGTGTGCACACGAGCGCATGCGGTGTGTGTATGTGGGTGCGTGTAGGTGGTGCCTGAGTTAGGAAACTATCTCATCAGTGTTCATTTGATATGTGTTTCATGTGTCAGAAACTCAGGTTGGATCGTGCTAAGACGTTTGCTAGGAGTCGACCGTTACCTCCGCCTGCCTGACCCTTGGAACACGGAAGCGCTGACGGTCTCGCAGGTGTAAGCGTGATGCTTGCTCTGGTGCTCACGCACAGGATGCGCCTGAAAAGGAGATTATAAGTGAAGGTGCAAAGAGATGTATCACCCTGGTGGCCTAGCTTGGGTTTTGTTGTCGTGACCCACCCAGGGGGCACTTTTGTTTCAGCCTCCAATGGGGCGAAGCAAATCATACCCAATGGTTCTTTGCAGCTTTCTCGACGCCACCTGGTGTGGCAGAAAGTCTGCCTGCCTGGCACGTCTGCAGAATTAATGTCTCGGTGTCACATTTCTCCTCCCTGAAAGCCCTCGAGAACTTTTCCAGATCTCCAATAGACACGGGACATAAGACCCTGTGTACTGACACGAAGGCCGTTTTTTACTTTTATTTGTACTATTTCTCCCGTGACAGTCTCATCTCCCAAGTCGAATGCCACGGGCGATTGTTTGTTTATGGCGTCTCTGCCTCTTCCTTTTGCCCCGGCACTTGCCCTGGAAAGGTCATAAACTCTGTGACCGTGGCGACGGGGGGAAGTTGTCTAGGAAGAAGGAGTTGGAGAAGTTTAATTAAAGGTGCCTGGAAACTTGGATCTGGTTGCCACCTGTCCTGGAATTGCACATGAAAGGGACAGGGTGTCCCTTAATATACCAGGATGAATCAGGTATCTCCCTTTACTTACTCTCAACACTCAGTTCCTGCCCAAAATGATCATTTCCAACTATTATTGTCATACTGGGCTGGAGCGATAGCACAGCGGTAGGGCGTTTGCCTTGCACGCAGCTGACCTGGGTTCGATTCCTCCACCCCTCTTGGAGAGCTCGGCAAGCTACCAAGAGTATCTCGCCCACATAGCAGAACCTAACAAGCTACCCATGCGAAACACAGTAACAGCAAGTCTTACGATGGAGACGTTACTGGTGCCCACTCGAACAAATTGATGAGCAACGGGATGACAGTGACAGTAACAGTGATTGTCGTACCGGAGTAGACCTGATGACCTTTTAGTGTCTGTATTGCAAATCCAAAAGGTGGGGGGTGCAGGGGAGGAGGAGAGAGACACAGAGATAGATAGATAGATAGATAGATAGATAGATAGATAGATAGAGAAACAAACAGAGAGAGAGAAGGAAGAGGAGAGGAAACG
This sequence comes from Sorex araneus, assembly GCF_027595985.1. Taxonomy (NCBI): domain Eukaryota; kingdom Metazoa; phylum Chordata; class Mammalia; order Eulipotyphla; family Soricidae; genus Sorex; species Sorex araneus. Next base: position 135,935,624 of record NC_073306.1, read on the forward strand.
AGGAGAGGGACACAGAGGAGAGATACAGAGACAGAGAGAAGAAGAGGAGTGGAGAGGAAAGGAGGAGAGAGAGACAGGGAGAGACAGAGAGAGAAGAGGAGAGGAAAGGAGAGGAAAGGAGGAGACAGAGACAGAGAAGAGGAGAGGAGAGGAAAGGAGGAAAGAGGGGGAGAGAGGAGGAGAGAGAGAGAGAGAGAGAGAGAGAGGGAGAGGGAGAGAGAGAGAGAAGAAAAGTGCCTGTCATGGGGGGGGGTGAAGGAGGGAAACTGGGGACATTGGTGGTGAAATATGTACACTGGTAGAGGAACGGGTGTTGGAACATTATATGACTAAACTCCCCCACACCCCAAAAAATTAAGTGAGGGAACAGAGATCCCCCTTTAACTTAAAAAAAAAAAGATGAATCAATTGAAAAAGCAGTTGTTAGCAAAACACAGGTTTCTACGAGTCGGGGGGGTGTGGGGGAGCTGGTGGACAGGATGGAATCGGAAGGGTCAGGAGAGCAACAGGAACTCTGTAGGACTGGGCCTCACGGCTTCCACAGACTGTGATTTCGGAGCCGTGACATCTGGAGATGAGGCGTTTGGGCCCAGCCACGTCCCCAAGGGGTGTTGATGGCCAGAGCAGAGGTTGCCCCTGGCCACGGCTCATCACGCCCTACCTGGGTGGCTTCACGAATGCTCCCAGACTCGGCACCCACAGCCTTAATCATTGCCTGGTCCCAGAAGGCAGACGGCCAGGGCGGCCTGGCTGGGCCCACAGACGGTCCAGGCCCTCAGGAGGCTGAAACTGAGCTCGGGCAGGGCTGGCTCCTACCTTAGGTTCTTATGTGGAGGAGAATCCACTTTTAGGGCCATGAATGTTGCCGTTAGAATTCAGCACCTTGCCATGAAGTGGGGTTGAGTCTCCATGTTCGTTGGCTGGGGAACGGTCTCAGTCTCTCTAGACTTTTCTCTAGACTTTTCTTAGTTCCTGTTCTTGTGTTTGCGTCTCACTTTAAACATAATTTTTTATTTATTTATTTTTTTTGCTTTTTGGGTCACACCTGGTGATGCACAGGGGTTACTCCTGGCTCTGCACTCAGGAATTACCCCTGGCCGTGCTCAGGGGACCATATGGGATGCTGGGATTTGAACCCGGGTCAGCCGCGTGCAGGGCAAACGCCCTACCCGCTGTGCTATCTCTCCAGCACCTCACTTTAAACATAATTTTTCTTTCTCTTTTTGTTTTGTTTTGTTTCAGGGCCATACCCGGTGATGCTCAGGGCTTACTCCTGGCTCTGCACTCAGGGATTACTCCTGGCGGTACTCAGGGGACCATGTGGGATACTGGGGATAGAACCTGGGTAGGCTGCATGCAAGGCAAACACCCTAACCACTGTCCTATTATTCGCCCCAAACATAATTTTTCTTTTTTTTCATTACTGTCTGATTTTTTTTGTTGGTTTTTGTCTTTTTTCCTCACACAGTAATACTCGGGTTACTCCTGGTTCTGTTCTCAGAAATTGCTCGTGACGGTGCATGGGAGGACCATATGGGATACTAGGGATTGAGCCAGTGGTGAAATTGGCATCTTAGCCTATTCTGTGTTAGAGGAAGAGTGGTTTGTTTGTTTGTTTGTTTGTTTGTTCATCTTTTTGTATGAGTGTGTGAAGCAAGATAATTTTATTGAGACTTACTTAGAAACACGGCAGAGCCTGGCAAGCTACCCCATGGCATACTCAATATGCCAAAAACAAGTAACAATAACAGTCCTTATTGCCCTGATCCTGAAAGAGTCCCCAGTACACCATCAGGTTACACTAGCACTCGACAGGGACGAATGGAGACGTTACTGGCACCCGCTCGAGCAAACTGATGAACAACGGGTGACAGTGACAGTGACAGTGATACTTAGAAATGTTGCTGATGGCTTATAACGAAGGGAGTAAGAGAGGTTGACTCAGAAAGCGCGTTTCCACTTCTGCATTCAACCCACTGTGGCCTCCAGTGCTCGGGAAATGCCTGGCCCAGCTGAGGGGAGTTCAAACCCGGGCACAGGGCTGTTGGCCTGTCGCCTCTCCCTCACAGAAGAGGATTTGAGGAGGAGGCAACATGAGGACACAAGGAAGTTTTTATTGAAACTTACTCAGCTGTGCGGGGAGAGAGGGGGCGAAGTCCACGTCCTAGCGAGAACACAGGCTTCTCGGGAGTGGAAGTAAGCAAAGACACGCAGGAAAGGCAGGTGAGATGCAGGTTCAAGGGAGCACACGGCAAAGCGAGCCAGAAAGTGGATTTTTGTTATGTTGATCTTGTATCCTTTAGCCTTTAAAAATCTAGTTAGGATGACTGCACTCATTTGTGGAATATAAGTAACAGAATGGGAGTCTAATGCCCAAGGATAATAGAGATAAGGGCCAGGAGGATGGCTCCACAGCTTGGAAGCCGGCCTTGCATGCTGGGGAAAAGGCAGCTGGGATGGAGAAGGGACCACAAGTGAATGATGCTTGGAGGGCTTGCTCGGGATGGGAGATGAGTGCTGAAAGCAGACTATGGACTGAACATGATGGCCACTTAGTGCCTGTATTGCAAACCATGACACCCCAAAGGGGAGAGAGAGTAAGAGGGAATGTGCCTGCCACAGGTGTGGGGGTGTGGGGTAGGGAGAGGATGGGATGGGGGGTGGAGGGAGGGATACTGGGAACATTGGTGGTGGAGAATGGGCACTGGTGGAGGGATGGGTACTCGAACATTGTATGACTGAAACGTAATCACGAAAGTTTGTAAGTCTGTAACTGTACCTCACGGTGATTCATGAAAAAATATATATATAAAGAAAATCTAGTTATTATGTTTTACTAGAAAGTTTGTAGAATCCATCTATCTTCTCTGTAGAGGAGGAGCGGGCAAACCATGACCCTTGACTAGCATCTGGTCTCCTGCCTGCTTTTTTTAATAAATAACACTTTGTTGATACATTTCATGCCCGTTTGTTATATTATCTAGTGCTACCTTTGCATTATTAGAGGAGAGTTGAGTGCTTCTGGGAGACTCCACACAGTTGGCAAAGAATTTACTGCTTATTCCCTGGCTTTGCAGAAAATAAATTACCAATACATGGGATAGAAAAATCATCCCATCTATCAACAAAATACAGTTTCGCTTCTTTCTTTTCAAACTTCATGTCTTTAAATTCTTTTCCTTGCCTGTCGACCTGAGTCAAGTCTCCCATACAATGTTGAATAAAAGTGGTGAAAGCTGACATCCGTGGCTCTTTCCTCATTCTCAGGGAAAAGCTTTCAACCTTTTACTACTAAGTGCTAACTTGACTGAGAATTTTGTTCATAGCCTTTGTCAGATTTAGCTCTGCGTCCGTTGCTACCTTGCTGACAGTGCCTGTCAGAAATGGATGTTGGATTTTGCTTCATTCATTTGGTGATTTTATTGAAATGTTCACTCACATATGTTTTTAGCTTTTAATTGACTAAGGTGGAAAATCTCAATTGGTTTTCTAATTTTACACCAATTTTTCATTCCTTTTTAGGAGCTGTGGCTTGGGTCACACCACTCTCTGAGCTCAGAGATAACTCCTGGCGGTGCTTGGGGACCATATGACTTATTTAGATTGTAGATTGACCATAAAATACAATTTATATGGAATTCTGGATATCAAACCTTGATTGGATGTGTGAAAAGCAAGTACTCTAACCAGTGACTATCTCTCCAGCCCCCCTAATCTTTCCTTTCCTTTCAATTGTATCACTGTATCACTGTCATCCCGTTGCTCATCTATTTGCTTGAGCGGGCACCAGTAACGTCTCCATTGTGAGACTTGTTACTGTTTTGGGCATATAGAATACACCATGGGGAGCTTGCCAGCTCTGCCGTGCAGGTGGGATACTCTCAGTAGCTTGCCGGGCTCTCCGAGAGGGACGGAAGAATCGAACCCAGGTCAGCTGCATGCAAGGCAAACGCCCTACCCGCTGTGCTATCGCTCCTTTCAATTACTACTAGAATTTTCAGTTACTACTAGGAATTCATTTCATTATGATGTATTCTCTTTTTGATGTATTGTTTGAAATCATATCATGAAAATGTTGAATAGTTTTCTCCCTCTATTTCTAATGGATCTACAGCTATAGTTTTCTCATTCTTTGTCTGCTTTTGTACGAGTGCTGCATTTTATGGATTTCTGCCATGCTCATTATTTCATTTTTTTCTATTTTTTTCCCCCAGTTCTAAGGTGGAAACAGATAATTGATTTGAGTCTGTTCTTATCATAGCTTTTACTACTATAATCTCCCTAAGTACTACTTTATAATGTTCAATGCATTTCACCATGTCATATTTTAATTTTCTTTCCGTTCTAATCCTCCCCTTTGAATTCCTTTCAACCAGTGGTTTATTTTATTTTAAAACATGTTATTTACCTTCCAGATAGTCCAGATGCTAAAATGTTTGGTGGTAGGCGTGGGGGAGGGGTCCTAGTGTAATTTCACTGCACCATGCTCGTGGAATTTATGTTGTAAAATTTCAGTATTTGCTTCTTTACTAAGACTTTATGACTCAGATTTTGGCTTATCTTGGCAAATGGTACATGTGTACTTGAAAATATGTATTTTATTGTTGTTGGAAGAATGACCTATATGTGTTAAGTCAGATCAATTGAGAATGTTATTTAAAGTGTCTGTAGTCTACTGATTTTCTGTATATTTGTTCTTTGAATTATTAAGAGTGCTATTAAAATTTCTGACTATTTCTTAAAAATTAATTTATTTTTTAATTAGTGAATCACCGTGAGGGTACAGTTACAGATTTATACATTTTCGTGCTCATGTTTCCCTCATACAATGTTCGAGAACCCATCCCTTCACCAGTGCCTGTTCTCCACCACCAATAAACCCAGCATCCCTCCCACCCCCTAATCCTATCTTCCCCCACCCTGCCTCTGTGGCAGGGTATTCCCTTTTGTTCTCTCTCTCCAATTGGGTCTTGTAGTTTGCAATAGGGGTGTTGAGTGGCCATCGTGTTCAGTACCTAGTCTACTTTCAGCACGCATCACCCTTCCCTCGTGTGGCTTCCAACCACATTTTACTTGGTGTTCCCTTCTCTATATGAGCTGCCTTTTCCCCAGAATGTGAGGCCAGCTTCCAAGCCATGGAGTCAACCTCCTGGTACTTATTTCTACTATTCTTGGGTGTTAGTCTCCTATTCTGTTATTTTATATTCCACAGATGAGTGCAATCTTTCTATGTCTATCTCTCTTTCTGACTCGTTTCACTTAGCATGATACTTTCCATGTTGATCCACTTATATGCAAAGTTCATGACTTCATTTTTTCTTTTTTTTTTTGTTTTTGTTTTTGGTTTTTTTTTTGCTTTTTGCTTTTTGGGTCACACCCAGCGATGCTCAGGGGTTACTCCTGGCTTTGCACTCAGGAATTACTCCTGGCGGTGCTTGGGGGACCATATGGGATGCCGGGGATCGAACCCAGGTCGGCCGCGTGCAAGGCAAATGCTCTACCCGCTGTGCTATCGCTCCGGCCCCATGACTTCATTTTTTCTAACAGCTGCATAGTATTCCATTGTATAGATGTACCAAAGTTTCTTTAACCAGTCATCTGTTCTAGGGCACTCGGGTTTTTTCCAGATTCTGGCTATTGTAAACAGTGCTGCGATGAACATACAAGTGCAGATGTCATTTTGACTATACTTTTTTGCTTCTCTGGGATATATTTCTAGTATTGGTATTGCTGGGTCAAATGGGAGCTCAATTTCTAATTTTTGGAGGATTGTTCATATTGTTTTCCAAAAGGGCTGAACCAATTGGCATTCCCACCAGCAGTGTAGAAGGATGGATCCCTTTCTCCCCACATCCTCTCCAACAGTGGTTGCTTTTGTTCTTTTGGATGTGTGCCAATAATGTGTAATAATTTCTGACTATTATTGTAGATTTTTTATTTCCTCTTGTAATTCTTTGAAGTTGAGATTCATTTCGACTAGAGTGATAGCACAGTGGGTAGGGCATTTGCCTTGCACGTGGCCGACCCGGGTTTCATTCCTCCTTCTTTCTTGGAGAGCCCGGCAAGCTACTGAGAGTATCCTGCCTGCATGGCAGAGCCTGGCAAGCTACACGTGGCATATTTGATATGCCAAAAACAGTAACAACAAATCTCACAATGGAGGCCTTACTGGTGCCCACTTGAGCAAATCGATGAGCAACGGGACAACAGTGCTACAGTGCTACAGTGAGATTCATTTATTAAGGTGGTGAAAGTTTAGAGTTGTTATGTTATTTTAATGAGTCCACCCTATTTAATTTTGTGAAATGATCTTTGATATTTTCTTTCTTTTCTGTTTTAGCATTAATAGAGCATTATTTTTCCATCTTTCTGCACACCTGAAGTCTATGCATGTGTGTGTGTGTGTGTGTGTGTGTAATTTTGAGTCTTTTTTATTTAGTCTTATTGTTATTTTGACTTTGGGGCCACATCCAGCATGAAACTTAGTGCTTATTCCCAGTTCAGGGATCACTCCTGGAGGTGTGTAGGAAAACTGTCTGGGGTGCAGAGGATTAAACCCAAGTCAGTAGCCTTCAAGCAAACATCCTACTGGCTGTACCTGGGGCTCTGGCCATGTGGCTCTTTGTTTTATTTTCAAATTCAGCATGGCAGTCTCCTTCAGTTGGGTCTGTTTACCCCTTTGGCCCCAGGTTATCAGTATATTAAAACTTATGTAAATCATCTCACTGTTTTTACTTATCCTCTCTTTGTTCTCTTTTTCCCTCTTTTTGTTTCTTCTTTTATCTGATTTGAGTATTTTTCTTCTTTCATTTTGTCTATTATGTTGACTTATTACTAATAATATTTGACTTCTAATTTTGTAATCTATTTGAAACTTAGAATATTCATCTTTAATGTACTATCTTTATCTTAAATTTACATTACTTGGAGACAGTATCTTCTTCAAGTAATATTCTATATCATATCTGACAGAAAAATAACAAGTATTATTTACTTTCATTTTTCTCATTCTTTCAATAATATATTTGACTTTTTTTTGTTTTTGTTTTTAGTTTTTTAATTTTTTTTTTGTCCTGGCAGTGATCAGGGTGTATTCCTAGTTCTGAATTCATGGCTCATTCCTGGAAGGACTCTGGGTATGTATATAGGATGTTGGGGATCAACCCAGGTCAGCCACATGCATGGAAGGCAAACTCTTTCCCTCTGTACTATTGCTCTAACTCTGTACTTCACTTTGTGTATATTACATGTATGTCAAATGCACTTGGCATATTCAATATGCCAAAAACAGTAACAAGTCTCACAATGGGCACATTTCTGTTGCCCACTCGAGCAAATTGATGAACAATGGGATGACAGTGACAGTGATGTCAAATGCACTGGTATCATTTTCATTTAAATGTTTCTGTTGGAATAGATTTAAATAATAAAACCATATTACCCATATAGATACATTCACTTTGCTCTTCATTCTGATTTTTATTTGGCATCATTTCCCTTTGTCTGTGAACATTGTTTCTTGTAATACAGGCCTGCTGTTGATGTTGCTTCATTTTTGTAGGTCAAGAACTGGTTTTTAATCTCACCTTCAATTTTAGGTAAACAGCGCCCCACCTGATACTTGAAAGATAATCACTTCAGGATTTCTCTGGCATTGTTTTCATAAAGAAAACTGCCGTTCTCATTATCTCTGCTTCCCCGTAGGAAAAAAATTTCTTTCTGCTACTTTGATTTTTTTCATTATTATTAGTCTTGGACTATTAATATGTGTATTAAAAAACCCTCTCCTGTAGGGTTTTTTTGGTGTGTGTTTGGGTTTGTTGAGATGACTTCTTTGTATTTACTGAATTTAAATATTTTTCTTTCATTGGATATCAAAGTCATTTTCCCTCTCCTCCTTTCCTTTAGAGACTTCAGTCACCCATCTGCTAGGCCAGTCATTTTATTCCATTTTTTATTTTGAAAGTTATTTTTCTCTGTATTTTATTTAGGTTGATCTCTATTTGGCAGTCTTTATGTTTATTAATATTTTCTTCTCTAGTATCTGAAACTTCTAACTAAACTTTTTTTAAAATTTCTAAAACACAATAGTTTTTGTCTTTAGAAATTCAGAAATTGTATCTGGGTCTTTAAAAATTATCTTCCAGGGAATGGAGAAATATAACTGGGGGTAGGAGCTTGCCTTGTATGTGCCTGACCCGGGTTTGACCTCTAGCATCCCACATGGTCCCCCAAGCACCATCAGGAGTAATTCCTGAGTGCAGAGCCAAGCGTAATCCTGAGCATCACCAGGTAAGGCCCCAAAGCAAACAAATACACAGCTTCCCTGTGTACCATTAGTTTTTATTTCAGAGGAATACAATAGGAATAACTATTCTAACACCGTTGTCTCTGAATTTTAAATATTTACATCACCTCTGGTTCAGTTTACATAGGTTACATTTCTCTTCACTGTGTTTCATTATTCTTCTTTGAATGCCTGAGTGTCTTAGATGTTAAGCACTGAATTTTACTTAGTGGATCCTGCCTACTTCTCTCATTCTTGCTTTTTCTCTCTCAGATACACACACAGACACACACAACCATGCTCTTCAATGTTGTTTAGTTTCTAAGTAAAGGTACTTGACAAGAGTTCAAGCCTTCAAGTCTTTATATTAAGATTTCCCAGGTTGTTTCCATATTTTGGCTATTCTATGTAGAGGGGATAAGTTAGGGAAGAAAATACTAGGACAGGGGCTGTAGCGATAGTACAGTGGGTAGGGCATTTGCCTTGCATGGGGAGGACCCAAGTTCAATTCCCTGGCATCCCATATGGTCCCCCAAGCACTGCCAGTGGTAATTCCTGAGTGCAGAGCCAGGAGTAACCCCTGAGCATCTCTGGGTAGCACTGTAGCACTGTCCTCCCATTGTTCATCAATTTGCTCGAGCGGGCACCAGTAATGTCTCCATTGTGAGACTTTTACTGTTTTTAGCATATCGAGTATGCCACGGGTAGCTTGGCAGGCTCTGCCATGTGGGTGGGATACTTTCAGTAGCTTGCCAAGCGCTCCAAGAGGGACGGAGGAATTGAACACGGATCTGCCTCATGCAAGGCAAATACCCTACTGGCTGTGCTATCGCTCCAGAGCATCGCTGGGTATGACCCAAAAGGCAAAAGAAAACAAAAACATGAAAATACTAGGACCATGGGGGAGGGGCAAGTGCCTGCCACAGAGGTAGGTTGTGGGGGGGAAGGGTAGCTGGGGACAGGGGTGGAGGGTAACGGGCTCTGGGAAAGGCTTGGTGTTGCAACAACAGATGCCTGAAACTCAATCTCAAATAGCTCTAGTTATTCATGGTGATTCAATAAAAGAACAGAGAAAGATTTCTCAGGCTAGACCAGAGCTGCCTCGGGTCCACTGTTCGGAACTCCCGAAGTCAGACCTTGAGAGTTTACTCGCAAGGCCCGTGAGGCTGGCTCCTGAGATGGACATCCTTCCTGACCCGGCCGGAGCCCCGTGGGTCCCCGTTAGTCTCAGGGCATCCTTTGAACAGACCTCGGTCATCTGCCCCTAACCTCGCAAGGATCAGAACCCGGCTGACCCCCTGCACAGATCCCACACTCCTCCTGTGTCTCGTCCAGGGGGCCTCCCTGGCCACCTCCACCCTGGCCACTAGAGTTGCTGCTCCCTTGCAAACGGAAGAAAAATGGGCTTCGCCTCATTTGTGGGCCAGGTTTCAGGAACCGCTGTGGCTTGCAGTCCGGTGTCTCGAGACTGTCCTTTCACACATTTATTTCTGTTGTGGCGGTGGCTGTGAATGCTGTCCGCGTGAACGTGGAGAGTCGGTCTGGCGCCTGCTGCTCTGTCTCGGGTGGAAGTCCTTCCTCGTGGCTGGGTTTTGCACGAGTCGCTTCATCTCCCAGAGTAGATACGTTTATTTTTTCATTTTTTTTTGCTTTTTTGGTCACACCCAGCAATGCACAGGGGTCACTCCTGGCTCATGCACTCAGGAATCACCCCTGGCGGTGCTCAGGGGACCATATGGGATGCTGGGATTTGAACCCGGGTCGGCCGCGTGCAAGGCAAATGCCCTACCCACTGTGCTATCGCTCCAGCCCCTGGAGTAGATACGTTTAGATGGATCCTTTGGCCCCTGCATTTCGTTTCTCGGTTCCCTCCCTGGCGCTTCTGCAGCTGACCCTGAAGCTGGTCATCCCGGTTTCCCCTGACTCATGGGATCCTGTCACTCAGGCTGGAGAGTTGGTTCTGCTCCTGTTTGCCGTGACTGACGCAAAGGGGGTTAGAGGCTGATAGGACAGCGGGTAGGACATTGGCCTTGCCCACGCCAACCCGGGTTTGCGCCGCGGCACCTCGGGGGGTCCCCCAAGCCTACCAGGAGTGATTCCTGTAGAGCCGACACACGCCGCGCCAGTCTGGGCCATCCTGGGCACCTGGCCCAAGTTTCGCCAAGGAGACCGACCCCTCACTTCCATCCAGTCTCATCACAGACCCCGCCCCGAGGGGGAGAGCCTGGCTGGGCCTCACGGAAGGTGAACAGGGAGAGTACAGCACGCCTGGCCTCAGCTGGAACTGCGCGCAGCCGCGCCCACCCTCCCCCGTGGGAAACAGTGCACCCTCCGCTCTGCGGCCAGGCGCAGCCCGCCAAAGCTGCCGACTCAACAGGAATCCCAAGTCCTAGCCTGGGGCCAGGCCCGGGGCTGCCCTCTCTTGCACTTGTGGAACTGTGGGGTCCATCCTGGGGGTCTGTGTCCGGGAGTGAAAGCAGTCAAGTGGGGAGAGCAGCCTTCCGGGGTGCTGAGGTGTGTGTGTGTGCGTTTGTGTGTGTGTCTCTGTGTGTTTGTGTTTGTGTGTGTTTGTGTGTGTGTCTCTGTGTGTTTGTGCTTGTGTGTTTGTGTTTGTGTGTGTGTTTGTGTGTGTCTCTGTGTCTGTCCTTGTGTGTTTGTGTTTGTGTGTGTCTCTGTGTGTTTGTGTGTGTGTGTTTGTGTTTGTGTGTGTGTCTGTGTGTTTGTGTTTGTGTGTTTGTTTGTGTTTGTGTGTGTCTCTGTGTGTTTGTGTTTGTGTGTGTCTCTGTGTGTTTGTGCTTGTGTGTTTGTGTGTGTGTTTGTGTTTGTGTGTGTGTCTCTGTGTGTTTGTGTTTGTGTGTGTCTCTGTGTGTTTGTGCTTGTGTGTTTGTGTGTGTGTTTGTGTTTGTGTGTGTGTCTCTGTGTGTTTGTGTTTGTGTGTGTCTCTGTGTGTTTGTGTTTGTGTGTGTGTCTCTGTGTGTTTGTGTTTGTGTGTGTTTGTGTGTGTGTCTCTGTGTATTTGTGTTTGTGTGTTTGTGTGTGTGTCTGTGTGTGTGTGTGTGTGCTCTTTCCAAATGAGCCAGTGGTTCAGTGCCGTGGTTCTGCGTGGGCTATGCAGTGCCAAGGAGTGCCTGGATCACCCAGTGGTACTCAGAAGCCTCCAGGGTCATAACCAGGAATGTTTGGGGGCAGCTGAGGCTGTACCCTGTGATGCTTTGGGGGTCATGTAATTCCAGGGATCAAATCTGGTTTGGGGGCTTTGTGTGTGATGTGTGTGTATTTTCTATTGTTGTCTCTTTCCTTGGGGGCCACCCATGGAAGTGCTCAGGGCTTTCTTCTGGCTCTACTTACCTCTGGGGGCCGTGTGGGGTACCAGGGGTTGAATCTGGGTGAGCTGCTTGCCGCTAGGCAAGTGTCCTGCCCAGTTCACTCTGTTAAGCGAGGATTCCATCTCTTTTTTTTTGGGGGGGGGGTCACACCTGGCATTGCACAGGGGTTACTCCTGGCTCTGCACTCAGGAATTACTCCTGGCGTTGCTCAGGGGACCATATGGGATGCTGGGAATCGAACCTGGGTCGGCCGCATGCAAGGCAAACGCCCTACCCACTGTGCTATCACTCCAGCCCGAGGATTCCATCTCTTAAAATCAAACACAGGCTTCTAATAACCTTTCTAAGCATTACTTTTCACATTGTGAAAGCAGTGTGTCTGTTTACAGGCATAAACACCTCTGATGTGTCTACACCACCAGCTCCTAATACTCTGAGGATTCACAAGGACTATAGTATTTCCTAGAATTATCCGCCTCAAAGCAGTGACCTTTTTTATTTACTTCCAGTCATTTTATTGATTTAGGTGCCACCTTTTCTGCTCCCATTTCCCCTTGCGAATAGTCACAAGAGCCAGATGTCCTCAGTGCATTCCATCCCTACCCCTAACTTGGTTCCAGGATAAAGCGCTGAGGCAGATTGAGCCAATGGGAGGAGAGGAGCAGGCATTTTGCTTTAGCCTATGGGAACTACCTGGCAGGACTCATGGCTAACACAGGAAATTCCTTCCCCTTCACACTCCACCTGGTTCGTCATTTTATTTATTAATTTACTTTCACAAAGTTGTCCATCATGACTTGTGACAGACATCCAGTATTCCCACACCAATCCCACCACCATTGCACCTTCCCACCACCATTATTTCCAATTCAGGGAATTCCTTTGAAGCCGGGGGATAGGAGGAAGAAATAAGAGTTAACCCGTCTGGGATGAGAAAGCAAAGCCTATTCCCCCACCACGCACCTCCATCCACATCTGCATGTTTCAAGTCACAGAGACCAATCATTTAGTCCTCCGTGGAGCTGATTTGTTGGTTTTTTAACACATTGTTCTTGAAGGTGCATTGGTTTGTCACATGATTTATACATCCTCCTGGACCCTGGGGAGGGCGAGGAGGTCCTCAATGAAGAGGCAAGGGAGGCTGCTAATATTTCTCTTTATAAGGGGGCTGGAGTGATAGCATAGCGGGTAAGGTGTTTGCTTTGCACGCGGCCGACCCGGGTTCAAGTCCCAGCATCCCATAGGGTCCCCTGAGCACCACCAGGAGTAATTCCTGAGTGCAGAGCCAGGAGTAACCCCTGTGCATCGCCAGGTGTGACCCAAAAGCCAAAAAAAAAAAATTCTCTTTATAAGACCTGCAAGTACACAATTACTGGAGATGCTCGCAGTACATTCTGGAACTTGCTTGCTCCCCGGCCCTCCCCTGCCTTTCTAGCACAACGAGATGGCAGTTTCTATGTCAGCCGGTCCCCAGAAACGTGACCTCAGACCTCTGTGTGTGCTGTTGGCACAAGAAATGCTCCGTGGTTCCATTCAGAAGACGCTTTGCCGCGTTGCCGATTCGCAAGGCAACCACCTCTTTCCATTTCAGCCTCACAGTTTGTGGGCTCAGCTAATTACTCCCCAAGTGAGTGACAAAGCTCTTTGGGTAGGGTGGGGACGGGCCAGTGGCCTGAGAGAAGGATTTAAGGAAGCCTCGGGATGAATAAAATATCACCTCCTCCATCACCGCTTTAAAGCGTGTCAGGGATTCCTTGTACTCTGAAAGGGGTCATCATTCTTTAATGACAACTTGTTAACATTTAGATGATCATTTTGTGTTTTAGCAAGTCACTTGGTAGCTGAGTTACAAAGGGAACTTTGGGATTGAGGGCATGGAGGAGGAGCCGAACTCCTGCCAGGAATGAATAACCTGCCTTCATTTAATACCTCTAAAAAACTGACCAAAGCAAAAAAGAAAAAGACCAGGCAAGGGCAAAGCGGAGAAGGCATTTGCCTTGCATGCGACCGACTGGGGTTCAATCCGAAGCATCCCATAGGGTTCCCCAAGCACCGACAGGAGTGATTCCTGAGTGCAGAGCTAGGAGTATCGCTGGGTGTGACCCAAAAAGAAAAACAAAAGATAAGAAAGAAAGAAAGAAAGAAAGAAAGAAAGAAAGAAAGAAAGAAAGAAAGAAAGAAAGAAAGAAAGAAAGAAAGAAAGGAAGGAAGGAAGGAAGGAAGGAAGGAAGGAAGGAAGGAAGGAAGGAAGGAAGGAAGGAAAGGAAGGAAGGAAGGAAGGAAGGAAGGAAGGAAAGAAGAAAGGAAGAAAGAAAGAAAGAAAGGAAGGAAGGAAGGAAGGAAGGAAGGAAGGAAGGAAGGAAGGAAAGGAAGGAAGGAAGGAAGGAAAGAAGAAAGGAAGAAAGAAAGAAAGAAAGAAAGAAAGAAAGAAAGAAAGAAAGAAAGAAAGAAAGAAAGAAAGAAAGAAAGAAAGAAAGAAAGAAAGAAAGAAAGAAAGAAAGAAAGAAAGAAAGAAAGAAAGAAAGAAAGAAAGAAAGAAAGATAGAAAGACATCTCTTGTTTACTGGTCTGATGTGTTGGGTTCTCCTGTCCTACCAACCTGGCTGGGTGTGTTGTTTCTTGGTTTCCAGAGCACCTGGGGGGTCGCCTGTGTACTGAAAAATAAACATTCAATTAAGGGATGCATAGCCTCGGAATCAAAGTGGGGGTAACTCTTGGCTACTCAGAGAGTAGCTGCAGTCCCGCAGGCTGTAGGCTAGAATGCAGAATCTCAGGCTTGGGTCTCCACTTGCTGAAGCAGAAGCTGTCTTTTTGTGTTAAAATTGCCAGATAATTAGCAGGCCCTTGAGAAAATGAGAAAGGAACTGGCAGATGACAGCCCTATTGTTCCCAAATGCAGCTAGATGTTCCAACACCCGAAGGGCTTGTATAAAAACTCCCAGAGCTTGTTGAAAATAACAGTTAGCTGGGTCCTGAGCCTACAGGTACTTTTGTGGGAGCTGAGGGTGGGGGGCTTCAGGTGCTTGAATTAGTAACAAACCTCTCCAGTGATTAGCTGCGCGGGGTTGAGAACCACTGCAGAACAAGTGGCCCCGTTCCCAGGGGATACTTAGGAAAGTTTAGCAAAAGAAAAAAGAAACTGATCCGTTGTGTTCTGCAGTAAGGCCACGAATGTGTGTTAGTGTTTGTCTGTACTTACGTGCATATTTATATGCATGTGGGTAACTAGATATGTACATGTATATATTCATACATGTTCAGCATTATCTTATGCACAAACACTTGCTTTGTGCTTCTGTTCATATTCCTGGAACATTTAGGTGACAACTTTATTTTGGTGAAGCATGAAATTTTTTTAAAATACGTTTTTATTGGTATGGACGAAGGAAGAAATGCTTATTTCCATATCATAAAGCTAGTAAACACAGTAATAAGATTATGTGAAATAGAGGATTTTCTATGTACAAATGCATGTAAGATACTTAACAATTTTGGGGAGGGTGATTAAAGAATGGCAAAATTTATTCCTTTGGATATACAAACAAAACAAATCACCTTGATTCTCAAAGGCATATATCTTTTATTTATTTATTTATTTATTTTATTTTATTATTTTTAATGAATCACCATGAGGTACAGTTACAGACTTACAAACTTTTGTGATTTCGTTTCAGTCATACAAAATTCAAGTACCCATCCCTCCACCAGTGCCCATTCTCCACCACTAATGTTCCCAGAATCCCTCCCACCAACCCCCACACCCCCTACCTCTGTGGCAGGCACATTCCCTCTTACCCTCTCTCTCCTTTTGGGTGTTATGGTTTGCAATATGGGTACTAAGTGGCCATCATGTTCGGTCCATAGTCTGCTTTCAGCACGCATCTCCCATCCCGAGCGAGCCCTCCAAGCATCATTCACTTAGTGGTCCCTTCTCTAGCCCAACTGCCTTCTCCCCCAGTATGTGAGGCCAGATTCCAAGCCATGGAGCCATCCTCCTGGCCCTTTATCTACTATCCTTGGGTGTTAGTCTCCCATTATGTTACGTTATATTCCACAAACGAGTGCAGTCATTCTGTGTGTGTCCTTCTCTCTCTGACTCTTTTCACTTAGCATGATACTCTCCATGTTGATCCACTTATAGAAGCATGAACTTTTTTTTTTTTTGCTTTTTGGGTCACACCCGACGATGCACAGGGGTTACTCCTGACTCATGCACTCAGGAATTACTCCTGGCGGTGCTCAGGGGACCATATGGGATGCTGGGAATTGAACCCAAGCGAAGCATGAACGTTTTTATTGAAACATTATTTAGAAAGAAGTGTGGGGAGGGAGAGGGGGAAGTACATGTTCTGAAAGGGATGCAGGCTTCTCCACAGCAGGAATAAGCAAGCAAAGAAACATAGACAAGCTAGTGAGACACATGTTCAAGGGAGAATGTGGGTTTGGAGAGCAAGCCTGAGATGACAGCTTTAAAGAACCAAAACTTTGAGTTCCACACTGCGACTGGGAGTGGGGATGCTACTGCTAGTGTTTTCTCTTGGTCCTTCCATGTTTGAGCTGTGGCAGTACAGATAACCTATGGAGGCTGCTCTGGGATCATCCATCCATCCATCCATCCATCCATCCATCCATCCATCCATCCATCCATCCATCCAACCATCCACCCACCCACTCACCCATCCATCTGCCCATCCATCCACCTGCCTACCCACCCAACCATTCACCTGCTCATCCATGAACCCACCCATTCTCCCACCTATTTATCCATTCACCCATCCATCCATCACCCACTCACCCATCTGTTCATCTATCCACCCACTCGTCCACTCATCATCCCCCACCCATCCACCCTTCATCCATTCACCCTCATCCATCCATCTATCCACCACCTACCCACCTACCCAATAACATATCTACCCACCCCCCCATCCATCCATCCATCCATCCATCCATCCATCCATCCATCCATCCATCCATCCATCCATCCACCTATCTATCCATCCATCCATCCATCCACAATTTGTCTTGATGAAAGAAAGCTGTTTTTTTTTTCTTTTTGGGTCACACTTGGTGATGCACAGGGGTTCCTTCTGGCTCTGCACTCAGGAATCACCCCTGGTGGTGCTCAGGGGACCATATGGGATTCTGGGAATCGATCCCAGGTTGGCCTCGTGCAAGGCAAATGCCCTACCTGCTGTGTTATCGCTCCAGGCCCTGGATGAAAGTTTTTGCAGTTAATTCTTGATGATTGGAGTTTTTAGCTGCCTGGCCTTGGGAAGTCGCTCTGTAGCCTCTGTTGACAAATTTATAAAATGAGAAATCCTCATTGTCCTGGGAATGAAGTAAGTCAACAGCTTATCAAAGTGCGGTTGAATAATTTTCAAGAACTAGTGGCTATTGTTGATGCTGTGTTATTATTTACAAGGGACTAATGATTAATAGAAATAAAAGGTATGTTTTCTATCATCCATTACACACATATAATCAAACATGCACATATAGTCACAGTAGGGTAAAGTAGGGAAATTTTTATGTCATTTCCCTCTATATTAAGAGACTAATTTATATAATTTTTATTTTGGAAACTGAAGAAGAGAGTTTTAAATACTCCTGTAATTCTGATATCAATTATGAACTTCTATATATGAGTCGGGTGTGTGTAAGGGATGGAGAGAAAGTACAGTGGATAGAGGTGCTTATCTTGCACAAAGCCAACATGGTTCTAATACTCAGTACTTCCAAGAGCAATCCCTGAGCATAAAGTCAGGAATAAGCCCTGAGAATAGACATGTGTGGCCCCAAAACCAAGACACAAGAAAAATAAAACAGGTATATTTGTTCATATACAAACGCATGAGTACATATGGCAAGGCAGGTTGGGGGTGGGGAACCTTCCCTGGGCCCCAGGGGAAGGACCCTGACACACTGGGCTCCCCCAAGGCAGGGATTATTCTTTTTTTTTTCTTTTTGGGTCACACCTGGCAATGCACAGGGGTTACTCCTGGCTCTGCACTGAGGAATTACTCCTGGCGGTGCTCAGGCGACCATATGGGATGCTGGGAATCAAACCCGGGTTGACTGTGTGCAAGACAAACGCCCTACCCGCTGTGCTATTGCTCCAGCCCCAAAGGCAGGGATTATTCTTGATGTTAGTACCTCTGACCTCGGCATGGTATCTGGCCTGGTGAAAAGTATGTCCTGTAAATATTACATAGTCTTTTGGTGATGAGCCATTGATTCTTGATGACCACTTAAGTTGGAAGGAAGGAATGCGTCAATAATCCCTGAAAAATTTTTAGTCTACTTTTAAAAATTTTTCAGGGATTATTGACACATTCCTCCCTTCCAACTTAAGTGTGAATCAAGAATCAATTGCTCGGGGGAGCATATGCTGCCTGAGCCCATGTGCTGCCTGTGCCCACGTGGCCGAGCACATGTGTTGCCCACATCTCCCCTCTTGAGATGTGGACTTTCATGCTTTCCTGTCTAGGCTAGGATGTGTGTAGAGGTCCTTCCACCCTTGGAGAAGCCCGCGTTCTCTCTTCAGCGCATTACTCTTAACTATTCTCTCTCCCACTAATCCCTTCCTCTTTCTCTCAAAAACCTCTAAATAAAATCTGTCTACTTAAAAAAAAAGAATCAATTGCTCGGGGCTAGAGCAATAGTACAGCAGATAGGGTGTTTGCCTTGCACGCAGCTGACCCAGGTCGATTCCCAGCATCCCATATGGTCCTCCGAGCACCACCAGGGGTAATTCCTGAATGCAAAGCCAGGAGTAACCTCTGAGCATAGCCGGGTGTGACCCAAGAAACCAAAAAAAAAAAAAAAAAAAGAATCAACTGCTTATCACCAAAGTGAAAGTAGACTATAGACCGAACATGATGGCAACTCAATACCTCTACTGCAAACCACAAGACCCAAAAGGAGAGAGAGAGAACAAAAGGCAATGCCCTGCCACAGAGGCAGGGTGCGGTGGGTAGGGCAAGGGTGAGGGTGGTGGGAGGGATACTGGGATCATTGGTGGTGGAGAATGGGCACTGGTAGAGGGATGGGGACTCTATCAGTGTATGACTGAGACGTAAGCAAGAAAGTTTGTAAGTCTGTAACTGTACCTCATGGTGATTCATGTAAAAATAATTAAAAAAAATGGCTTATTGGCCAGAAAACAAGTCCTTAAACTTCCACGTGCACAGGTTCCACACACCCAGGTGACTGTGACATTTGGGTTTTGATTTAGTAATTACGGATGGGGGAGGGATGGTATATTCTATTCGAATTTGTTCCTGGAGAAACTGGGGAGACTGGTCCAAAGATACCGAACCTCAGTGTGCAAAATATCCAGCCCCTTCATCGCGGAGCTGAGAAGCTCAGGTGGGTTCATTAGTACTGAGCATTCTCTAGTGTCTGCTCACCTTGTCCCAGGGACTCGAGTAGTGGAGAGATCAACACTCTTTTATTTTTATGTTTAGTTACTGAATGCCCTGCAACTCAGTGATGTTGCTACAGTCTTTTTTCTAAGACATTTGGGGATGAAACCAGCTTACATGTGTAGACCATGCAGCATATACTTAGTGTAGAGTTGATATTAAATATATTAAATATATTGGTTTTTATTTTTTATTTTTTGAGGACATGAACTCAAGCCACTTTTGTCGAAAAGCTCTTTAGGAGTAGCCTTGATGCTGGAATATGATAACCACATGGAAATTGATTATAGAGAGTAAATCAAGGTTCTCATGAATAATACATTTGGTTAACATTGGGAGGTGCGGGGGGGAAGCTGACTCCATGTAATTTAAAGAGATGGAGTGACTTTTCAGCGTAAATTCTTGGTCATGAATCAAGAACCGTGATCTCCAATTTTCAGGGTTTTTTTTTCTGGAAGCTTTTTGAAATTCTAGACAGAAACCCATAACTTACATTCTACATCCTGTAGAATAAAGTAATGTGGAATTAACTCATGTGTAAGTTGACTGCTAAAACACTTAATAATTCAGTCCAACAGATATTTATTGAACATCTACAAGGCACTCCCTATTGGGGATAAGAAAGTTTTAGCCATCGGTCTATGTTCGAAGAATTTTGAAATATCAGGAAAACAAGTTGCTTGTTTGCCTTAGTCATTCTCCCAGTTAATACATACTTGAAGTACCTTTAGAGGGAACAAAGTAAGTGAACGTGTTGTAGTTATTCACCTTTGTTGGGGGGCAGCTTAGGTATGGACACAAATGGCCCAAACTATTATGGGCAACAAGGGAAAGCACGTGAGGAAGTGCCATAGGAGGAAAATGAATGAGAAGAATCCCTAAATTTCAAGTTTAAATAGAAACCTGCATCTATTTGACTGTTGAGAACAATTCTTTCATAATAGTGGGCAGTGCACTTAGCTATGGTTAGGAGTTAGTCAGGTTGGAAGATTATGGTCAATATCCTAGAGGGGAAAATTGACAGGACATGTCCAGTGTCTTTGGTTACTGCCATGAACCATGGACAGTGAGGAGAAACTGTGCGAAAGGCAAAATAAAGCAGAAGTCTGGAGGGGAAAATAAATGTTTGACAGTTCAAAAATATACTAATAGCAGAGGGAAAGTAGTGAGAATTTTTCTTATTCAGTTTTACATGTTATTTTTCCTTTCTTGAAGGAAAAAAAGGAAAAAAAGTATCATGTCTCACTCAAATGAGAGAAGGAATCCGGAGTTCTGACCAACATGATGATCAAGAATCAGGGATATTGTCTCGTTTGCCAAGGCATCAAAAATCAGATGGGCCGGTCATGTAATGTGATTCAGAGACAACCGCCGGACTAGAGCTGTTACCAACTGGATTCCATGGGACATCAGAAGACCACGTGGCCGCCCACCAGCTAGATGGTCAGATTTCTTCGTCAAATCCATGAATGAACGATTTGAGGCAGTTCCTGTTTCTGGAGCAAGCAGATATCATTGGGCTGCACTAGCACGCAACAGGAACAAATGGAGACATTACTGGTGCCTGCTCGAGCAAATCAAAGATCAACGGGACGACAAGTGATACAAGTGAAGTGATTTTTCCTTTCATTTTTATTTAATGTTCTGGGACTATTGGATGTAGCAGGTAGGGTGTTTACCTTGCATGCAGCCTACCTGGGTTTGATTCCTTTGTACCTCTCGGAGAGCCCGGCAAGCTACCGAGAGTATCCTGCCCACACGGCAGAGCCTGGCAAGCTACTTGTGGCATATTCCATATGCCCAGAACAGTAACAGCAAATCTCACAATGGAGACGTTATTGGTGCCCACTCGAGCAAGTTGATGAAGAATGTGATGACGGTGACAGTGTACTCACAGTGATACAGTTCTGGGGGCGGGGTCAACCTAGGATGCACCGAGGGTGGATTGGGGAGCTTTACAATATACTGTCTAGGTCCCATGTCAGACCAACCACACCAGAGTATGTAGTCATGAGATTTATCGATTGGCACTTTCATGCATTCTAGAATATTTCAGCACTGTCAAATGAAGCAGAACCCTTCGTGCTTTGGAATTTTTCATTGGTTAGGACTGGTGGGAGGCCATTGCTGGCTCCTCAACCTTCTTCCAGGGAGTTCGCATTGCTTTGCCACTCCAAGAAAAAAAAAGGTACAAAATATAAACTTTGCTTCTTTACCCCAACTCCCAGTACCAGTACCCAGTCTCATCCAAGGCTCAGTGTTTCTAAGAGCTCTTTAATTTCAAGTTGCATGTCAGGACATAAACGTATTAGTACCAGCTTTGCAGCCATTAGCTGGTGAGTGATAATCGGGTTAAAAAGGAGCCTTCCAAGAGGAAAGACATCAAAATGGCTTTAGATTATGTTTCTCAATAGAAGAGGCTTATGGGGTCAGCTAATTTACCATGTTCTTTTGTCTTATATTTGCTTACAATTCCGGATTTTGAAATGGAAAGTACAAGTTATTTTTACAATGACAAGTTTTCTTCTAGGAGATGTCAATGATTCCAGATCATGCAGTGATCTTAAAATCATCGGCTTACACACACACACACACACACACACACACACACACACACACACACACACTTTCATGTTCTAGTTGATGGGCAGACCCATCAGTCTTTCCATGAGTGGGCTAGACACCCACCCACCACATGAAAAGGGAAATTCCTACCTCCAGGTTTCCTGGCAAATTTAATGTGATGAGATGGGTTGAGAGAGCGTTTGGCACACAGGGGACGCTTAATGAACGGCACCGGGGGCGGGGGGGGGAGGATTTTATTCGCTTTCCCCACTCTGATCTACGTGAATAGAAGCCATTTGCAGAAATGGATTTTCTTCTTCTGTTTTTTTTTCTTTTTGGGTTACACCCGGCGATGCTCAGGGGTTACTGCCGCCTCTGCACTCAGGAATTACTCCTGGTGGTGTTTGGTGGGGGCCCTATAGGATGCTGGGAATCGAACCCAGGTCGGCTGCATGCAAGGCAAACGCCCTACCTGCTGTGCTATCGCCCCGGCCCCCAGAAGTGGATTTTTCTTTCCCTGTGGTTATTTGTGGTGTCCGAGTTCACTGACTTGGCTAGGGCGCTCACACTGATAGCCACGGCTGCAGGTGGCACTGCCCACGGCCCCAGAATCATCACTGGCAGGCCAGGCAGAAAGCATCCCAGACGTGGCATGGTCCCTGGGATTGAACTTAAATTCTCATTCATACCAGGTCCACACTGAGCCACAAGCCCTGTGCCCCATGAGAGATTGATTTTTCTAGCAGGAGTCAGTCCAGGGGGCCCGGGAACCCCTCTGTCCGCGTGCCAGACTTTTCTATCGGCAGCACGCCCACTCCTCTTTGAAGAAAAGCACATGCCGCATGTGTGGGAGAGGCACGAACACCAGCCATGCCTGACCTTCTCACGGAGACGCTGATCTGCAAAGGACCATCTGCGGCCCGGACTCCAGCCTGTGCTCAGTGGTGATGGATAATGACCGCGTTTCAGAGCTGGGTGCTCTGCGTGGAGCTGCTGAGATCTGACAAGCATATTTCATCCTCGCCTCGTTTGTCACCCCTGATAAGTAAAAGGTGCGGGACCTTCCTGGGGCGTCGTCACGTGCGCCCCGAGCTGACACTGACTTCCAGATTGATTTTCCGTCCTGAGCTGGGCTCCAGCGCTGCAGGAGCCCCTGTCTCATTAATATTTGGTGGCGTCCAGGTAGACGATTCTCCTGGGGAAGAAGAAGTGGTGGTGATTATTCCGGGTCAGGCGTGCGTTTTATCTGCTGCTGCATGGGAACAGGAAGGGCTGGGCTTTGGCAGGGAGAAATACGCTCGCCGGGTGAAAATGAGATAATAGGGTCAATGCTGCATGAATTTCAGTAAGTGGAGGCAGATCTGACATGATGGGGAGTCACGTGGAAACAAGAGAAAACTCTAACCAAAGATCGGTCCCACAGCTCAAAAGTGTTTAATCCAAGAGTCATTGGTAGCCAATATTGTATATCCCAAAGGTGAAAGAGTCAAGAATGCAAAGGTAAGGGATTTCCTGGGCACACTTTTGTTTTATTCCTTTGTAAGGTGTTACTTAAATGCTTGCTTGGTGGGGCTTGGTGCAGTACTACAACAGCGCCTAAGTGAATGAACAACGCTGCCAGCAACAGTAGCAAAAAGCACATCGACTTCAGAATTCCTGAGTGTTTAAGATACGTTGGGTGAGTCGAAGCATGTTTTATTGTTTGTTTTGCTTTTGTTTGTTTGGTTGGGGGAGGGGGCATCCTCAGAGCTGCTCAGGGCTTACTCCTGGCTCTGTGCTCAAGGATCACTCCTGACAAGGCTTAGGGGACCATGTGGAGTGCCAGGGAGCCAACCGAGGTTGGCCATGGGCAAGGCCTTGTACTGTGGTACAAGCTGTATTATTGATCCTTTCCTCCGAGTGTGCTTTGTCTCTTAGAGAGGGTCCCTCCTAATATGAGGATTTTGCATCTACTGGGATAACTGCCAAGTGATAAACATAACAACGGTTCATAATATTAATAATAATTCACACTGGAATAGGGAGAAAGGAAAGTTCAGCATTGCAGGCCACTAGCAAGATGTTTCCAAATCTTAACACCAAGACTTCAGCTAACTTGCAAATCTGTTCCCTGTTGGGCTCTGTAAACACCAGAGGAATTCAGTGCCCCTGTGTACTCTTGATCCATTTACAAATGACCCATTTACAGTGTTTGTTTTATAAATCAGTGTCTTGAGAGGACATGGGTTTAAGGCAGGAAAACAAGCTCCCCAAAGATCCCATCTTCCTCGCACTCCCCTTTGAGCTCAGATGCAGGGTGGACAGAGGCAAAATATCAGGGTCAGCTTGCCTCTGGCTCACGGCAAAGTGTATGACTTGTTTTATTTGACATTTATGTGTGTATGAGTCTACTCTACCCAAGCGTTGCTTGAGAGCAGAGTTCTGCAGCTTTCTGTTTTGGTTTGATATCATGCGCATCCTCCTAAAGACACCTTTTTAAAGCATTTTTTCCTAATTGCCTCCCTGCTCCTCCCCCCATCCACCACCCATAAAGTTGTAGTTAGTTTGCTTGTTTGTTTTTGCTTTTTGAGTCACACCCGGCATTGCACAGGGGTTACTCCTGGCTCATGCACTCAGGAATTACTCCTAGCAGTGCTCGGGGGACCATATGGGATGCTGGGAATTGAACCCAGGTCAGCGCGTGCAAGGCAAATGCCCTATCCACTGTGCGATCACTCTAACCCCGCCATTAAAATTTTAATACTGCAATTATATGACATTTTTGGTTTTGTGTGTTTGCCTGCATGTGCTGAATGTCTGGCTACGTTTTATGAGTTAAGGAAATAAGATAATTTTACCTCCCCAAGAGACAACTTTTGTCCCGTTGGGAAGTGGGTTGGGAGAGTTAAAGTTCCCTTTGAGAGTCAGAGGTAGGTCTGTGTTAGGTACAGTCCAGCCCATCCTCACAAAGGATTAGAATCCATGGGGGTTGAGACCCTGTAAACACTGGACAATCATGCTAACTTCTGCAGCAATAGGCCTAACAAGGAACTGTGCACCAGGGACATCTGGTCTACCCGTGAAGACTCCCCACCCCTCACCCCTCTGAGAGAAAAATAAGCATGTATCTGAACTAGAAGAATGTGAAGCATGTAGATAAAAGGGCTGCTGGTAGTGCAGTGAGTGTTATCAGCCTGTGTGCTGGGGATGAGAAGAAGCCGCTGTGCTTGTTGAGTAGAGGAATTCCATTCGATAATGAGTCACTGTAAATAAGAGACAGTGGGGATTTCAGAAGATCCTGCTACGTATAGAAACACAGGACAAGGGTTGACTCAGTTTCAAAGCTCCTGGGGGTTGGGGAGCATATAAAGGTTTAAACTAGGGAATACGAACAAAGATCAGTCTTGTATGGTCCTACAGACCTTGCATGGGCCATTTGAGTTTCCTCTGAATTGCTTTGGCTCTTCATGCTGAAGACTGCCCCTCAACTTTCCACTCTTCAGGGGACACCAGGCGGCTCCTGCTGCTCAGTGGAATGGCCATACGCTTGACAGCAGCATCAAGTGGAAGCGTTTCCTCTGTTGGATTACGGAACTGCAGATGGGCTCCAACAGTAGCCTTCCACTCTCATTGTTATTGCTTTCATCTCTGAGCTGCAGTTCATTCTTTTGGTTTTTTATGCCTTTTTTTTTTTTTTTTTTTTTAGCCACACATCGTGTACTTGGGACTTACTCCTGACACTGTGCTTAGGGATCCGTGCTGGTAGGGCTTCGGGGATGATGTGTGGTGTCAGGAATTTTTGCATGCAAGGTTAGTGCTTTACTTGCTGTACTAGTTCTCTGTCCTTAAGCTATACATCCATAGGTGGCCATAGTCCTCACTTCTTTTTTAAAAAACTTTTTAGTTGGATATCTATGAGACAGACCATTACAAAGCTGTTCATAATTGGGTTTCAGTCGTACAATGATCCAGCACCCATCCCTCCACCAATGTACATTTCCCACCACCAATGTCCCCTGTTTTCCCACCACCATTTCCCATTTCCCCACTCCTTACCCCCAGCCTCCCTCTATGGGAGGCACTTTCCTTCTTGATCTCTCTCTCCTTTTCCTTTTATGCATGATGGTTTGCAATACAGGTGCTAAGCTAAGAGGTCATGCTGTTTGTTCAGGGCATTTGGTATTTTTATCGGGATGGTAAGACTGGAGTAGCTTTTCAATTGGGTGGAAGCTTGGGGGTGTGGATGTGACTTCTGAGGCTTCTGGAAGTACAGAGAGGTGGGGGGAGGTAGCTCATCCCGACCCCAAGGAATCCTGGAGATTTCAGTCATGAAACCCACACACCAGATTTTTTTAGCATACCAAACCACATACCAAATCTTGGTGAGGTCTGTCCTGAGACAGTGGAGTCAGGCTGGGGGTATGGGGGGTGATTTTGGGTTATGGAAGCAAGTGACTGCTGGGACCTCTGCTTGGGTGGGCACAGGCCAATCTGTCCCTCTCCAATTAACCCTGCTCTGTTCAGTCATGTGCTGGTCCGAGCTTAACTGCGGCTTTTGATCTCTTTCGAAATTTATTTATGGGTCTCTGAAGTAAGGCCGGTAATAGAGCTTACAGGGTGGTGCTGGAATTGGTTCATGGGGGTGACTGCCAGTGCTTCCATGAGTATTGGGAAGTGGGGGGAGGTAGCCCATCCCAACTCTGAGAAAGTCTGGATATTTCAGTCACAAAACTCTCATACCAGAATTTTCAACAGATTATATCTTGGTGAGACCCGTCCTGAGATGGTGAAGTCAGGCCGGGGGTATGGTAGCAATTTTGGATTGTGGAAGCAAGTGGCTTCTGGGGTCTCTGCTTGGAGGGCCACTAGGTCAACCCGTCCCCCTCTGATTTACCTAAGTCTGTTCAGCCATGTGTGGGTCTAAGATTAACTGTAGCTTTTGATCTCTTTCAAGATTTATCTAGGAGTCCCTGTAATAAGGCCAATAAATGAGCTTGTATAGCTGAGCCGGAGGTGGTTTGTGGATGTGGCTCCCACATACCTAACTTTTGGCTGTTTAGTTTCTTGGTAAATTTGGTCTCAAGTTGTTGGGTTCCACCCAAAGACACAGTGGCAATTTGGGGGTGTCAAAAGGCACCATCAGGCTGCTGATGCACTCACCCCTCAGGTACAGGTTGACCTGTTGGCGGCACCATGCCCTTCCATAGTGCTCACTTCTATCTCCTTTCCAGCCCTTTCTAAATCCGGCTTCCTTGTTCTAAACAAAACAGGTGAGACTTTGTGTTTATTAAAGCTTTGTGTTTATTACCAGTGGAGATTAAACGGGAACAGAAAACTCTGGAGCACTGGGAATTGATCTGATCTATAGCAGTGTTTGCCAGTTTCAGTTATGCTAGTGAAGATGGGAGAGAGCAGATCAAATAGACCCTAACAGATCATCTCATTTTAGACGAAAACTTCTCTCTCTGTTGTCCCCATTTTTCCTTGTTTTCTTTAGTAAATGGTTTCTAAACTTATCAGGCTCCATGAATGCATCTATGTAAAAACAAATTAAATATTGCTCTTATCTCAAGGAACTGCAAGTATTTCCTGGAAAGAGGGAGAGAGAGGGATAAGGAAGAGATGATGAGACATCTCAGATGGAGAGTGTTAGAGAAACTGTCTTCGCTCTTCAGCCCCTGTGAATCTCACTCTGCATTTAGTTAGAGCATTGACTATTTAAGCTCCTGACATTTCTGTGTCTGTCTCAAAATGCTACTCACCCACTTTTCCACCTCATCTACAAAGTTCTCCTCTCCATTTGCTTTGTGATACGTTTGAAAAAGAAATGAATTTTCTTCTACTTAAAGCTAAACTCCCTTCTTGTAGTTTTGGTCACATCTCCTAAAGTATACTCCACAACTGAGTTCCGTCTGCTGAGTAATAATAGCCTGAAGAATAAAATCTTGCTGAGTGGCTGACGGGTATTTGGAATTGTGTTACTAAAAGTTTTATATCTATTATTTCATTTCCTCTCTACTATTAGTCCTATTTTACAGTCTAGGAAACTGAGGTTCAAATGCATCTTTCCTGAGATACCTTGGCTAATAAGTAGTGGAATCAATATTTGAATTTATGGTTCTAGAATTTGTAGCTAGATTAAGGTTTTCCTTGCACCCTACCATATGCAGTGGCTCATATTTCTCTCTCTCTCTCTCTCTGGCAAATTCTCTCAAGTGTGTTGGCAGGGGTGTGGTGAAAGAGGAACTTCCGCCCCCTGCTAGTGAGAATGTTGTCTGGTCCATCCTTTATGGACGACAGTATGGAGATATCTCAATAAACAAAGAATTAAGCTACCATTATGACCCAGCAGTTCCACTTCTGGATACCTACCACTGGGACATGAACACATTCAGAAAGACATATGCAACCATTATCCACTGCATCACTTAGTACAAAAGATACAGAATCAACCTAGGTGTCCAAGGAGGAACAACTGGACCATATCTCTCTGTGTGTGTATATATATATATATATATATATACATATATATATCTGTGTGTATATATACATACACACATATAAATAATGGAATACTATGCAGCTGTAAGGAATGATGAAATCATTGCAATTCACTGCAACATGAATGGAACTGGAAGGTATCATGTTAAATGGAGTAAACTGGAAGGAGGACAAACACTGAATGATCTCACTTATATGGAGTCTATAGAATAACTGCATGAGAAAATGCAATGTTTGAAAGGGGGATGTCTAGATGATCCTTGGCCCTGGCGTATAGGAAGGAGAAGGATAGAGAAGGGAAACAGTTGAGGTGGGAGCAGGGGGGAAGAAGAGAGAGACAAGAAACAATGGGGAGTGGAGTCCAGGGGGATCTGGGTACATCCATGACCTAAAGGAGCAGTGCAGCTAAATATCCAAACCACACAGTCAACACCAAAAACAGGAGATCCAGACTTCAATTACCAGAATAAAAGATGTGCCCGTCAAGGTGTCAGGGTGGGTGACGGCGGGTCAGAAGTGGGAGGGAACCTGGGAATCCTGGTGGTGTAGCAGGATTGGTGCTGGAACATAGTGTTTCTAAAAGCCAGCCATGGAAATCATGATGCCTTAAGAAAGTTTAAAATGTATAGAAAATTCTGGAGAGTTAGAGACTTGCCTTCTAACTGCCCCCCTTTGGCTTCTAGTCTCTTGCTCTGCATTCTGCTTGATTTATCTGCTCCCTTCTCAAAAAACTTCTGTTTTTCATTGATTTATGATGTCATGGTGGTGAAATGCCATTTCCTTTTATGAACACAGAGCATTGCTTGCACTGTTTATATATATATATATATATATATATATATATATATAGAGAGAGAGAGAGAGAGAGAGAGAGAGAGAGAGTCTCTTGCCCCCGTGCCTGGCTGTCTTCACTGGGCCCCCATGGAGGGGGTGGGTTGAGTTTCTCTGCCCGCCCCAAGCAGAGCACTGGCAGCCGAAGACCTCTGGAACCCAGCCACAGCCATGCTCAAGGCCCCTCTCCACACATTTGGAAGAGCCTCACGCATGAAGGAGCCAGCAGAGGAACCCAGGTGTGTGGGACCCGGGGCTGAGATCTCCAAGCCTTCTTGGATCAGGACTGGGCCTCTTCCACCCAGATCCCCTATTTTCCAGTAACTAAGTGGTCACAGCCAGAAACTTCCCCCGGCTTCGTGTAATCCCACCAACAGCCAACATCCAGAGACTATAAAACCAAGCTCTCGGAAGACATCTTATAGCCTAGTTCTCCCTCTCGGAGAACCTGGCAAGCTACTGAGAGTTTACTGCTTGCACGGGAGAGCCTGGCAAGCTCCCCGTGGTGTATTTATATGCCAAATACAGTAACAATGATGTGTGTCTCATTCCTCTGACCCCGAAGAGCCTCTAATGGGAAGAACCTTTGGGAAGAATGAGTAAAGAGAGGCTGCTAAAATAGCAGGGCTAGGACGAATAAAGACATTACTGGGCCCCCTTGAGCAAATCATTGATCAACGGGATGACAGTGATTCAGTGATATCAGTCCCTCCTACCAATACTTTTAATTTATCCTATCATTAGCATTCTGAATACATTTTGTTTCTATCAGGAGTCTAAGATGTTCTTTCAGTCTGAAGACTAACAATCTCTTCAGCTAGAAACATTTTACTCTCTTACGCTATTTCCTCTCCCATCTCATGTTTGCCTTCCACTTCTTTCCAGCTTCTATCAATTGAATTTTGGACCTCTTGGATCATTTTTATACGTATCTTAAAATCTTCCTTTTATTTTGATCTTTTAGTCCACTTTGTTCTTCCTATCGGAAACCTGTTCAACTTTTAGCTTCTGAGCACTTCCTTTTTCTTTCTTAGTCTCTATAGAGAATACATTATTTTTGTGTCAAATATTAATTTCAAAACTGTCTTTTAAAAATCTGATCAATCGATTTTAGTATTATTCTTTTAAAAAAGATGCAGCTATTCTCCTGATGTAATTAGTGACTTTTGCTCCTTGGTAGAGTTTCCTTCTTCTTCTGATTTTTTTACTATTAGTTTTTCCTTTATCACAACTTAGGTAATGTGTTTAGAGTAGTGCTAACTTTCAGTTTTGATATACAAAATTAATGCATATTCATCGTCACCAAAAGGCACAAGAGTTCCCCCCCCACTCCCCCTATATTAATCCTAGTCTGTGCCTTCTTTCCTCCTCACCCTCTCCAGTGCTTGGAAATCTCACCTGTGCAATCAAAGATCAAGGGTTTGTCATTGTTTGATATTGATGTTCTCTTGTTCTGTTTCACCGTATATGATATATGACCTATGAGTGAACTCTAGGTTTATGTTTTGTTGTTCTCCTCCCTCTAACTTATTTCACTTAACATGATACCTTCCAGTTTCACCTAAGTTGCAGCAGATTGCGAGAGTTCATCTTTTTTATAGCTGCATAGTATCCCATGGTTTGTACAGACAACTCCTTTGTGTAGTCATCTGTCGTTGGGAATTTGTTTTCATGTCTTGGCTATTATACTTAGCACTTTCATGCCCATGGGTTTCTTTTCTCCATACCCACACGAGTCTCTAACATATTGCACCTGTTTTCAGGGCTCCAGCGCCCATCACAACTAGTGTTCCAGCAGGTAGATAAACACTTTCCCTGGAAAGCAGAAATCTCTTTTAAGACCAAAAGTTTCTGTTGTAACCCTTCTTCCTCTAGAGAGAAACATTTCTACTTTGGATGTTCTGAATGTGATTCTTCAGGGAATTTCCAGGTGATTGATTAGTTCAGTTGCCTTGAGCTAAACAATAAAAAGCATTAATTTAACCTGAGGACTATAGTCAAGCAGACCTTTCTGGAAGAATTATTTTTAGACTGAGGTTGGGAGGATGCGAGAGTTAGAAATTAAGTTTGAAGATCTACACCTTCCAATAATATTGTAGCTTTCAAGTCTATACCATTGCTTCTATGATCTATGACCACTTTTTGATAAGCAGAATTCTGTTTTTTTCCCAAAGTACAAATATGCCAGCCAATAATTTGTATGGTGCTCAATACAGACATTTTTATAATTGGAGAGAAGAGAAACTGCTGTGCATTTGGTTACAGAAAGGCTGGTAGAAATCTATGAGGAAGATAGTCCTAAATGAATAAACAGTCTCTGTAGGAGAAAGCGCTTGGTTCTTTTCCTCCTTGCCAATGCCTGGAACAGGGACATAATGGCTGGAGGTAAAGCAGTCATCTTGAAACCACAGGGATAAAGACACTAGCCAGAGAGATGTGACATGTAGGAGAATCTTGGATTTCCACTGACTTTCTTGAGTTACTTATTAGATGAGTCATGGAGTCATTCCCCTCAATTTGTGAATGATCAACACCTTTTTAGTGAGCCACTTTTAGAATTCATTAATGTCATTTCTGATTTAGCACAATGACAGTGAATGCCACTAGTTTAGATGTTCTGTAGCTCTCATTCAACTGCTGGGCTAGTGACTCTCCCAGAGTGGCCCCCAGACTAGCATCACCAGCACCTCTGGAAACTTAGCAAAGGATCTGCTCGATGTGGTTCAGTAATTTGGCAGTCCTCCAGGTGATTTCTGACATACCCACTAATGCTTGAGATTCACTGGAGTTGACTAATGACATCATTAACTACCAATTCCTTGAGTAATACATTATTAATACATAGCCCTCAAGTGAAGTTCTATCTACTATTATCCAGCCATACATCAATTCTTCCTTCCAACCATCCATCCATGCATCCATCCATCCATGCATGCATGCATCCATCTACCCATCCATCATCTGTCCATCCATCCATCCATCCATCCATCCATCCATCCATCCATCCATCCATCCATCCATCCATCCATGCATCTATCCATCCATCCATCCATCCATCCATGCATCTATCCACCCACCCATCCATCCATCCATCCATCCATCCATCCATCCATCCATCCATCCATCCATCCATCCATCCATCCATCCATCCATCCATCCATCCATGCATCTATCCACCCATCCATCCATCCATCCATCCATCCATCCATCCATCCATCCATCCATCCATCCATCCATCCATCCATCCATCCATCCACTGTTCTTTTCATGTCAAAATAGCTATCAAGAGTCCCCATCAACAAGCTTCAGAGATGCCTCCAGACCCTAAAGTCAGCATCCAGTTAAAATTTTAACTTAAGCAGTATTACCCTATTTAAAAATTTAAAATTTCTGGAGCATGTGGCCACATTCATGACCGTGCGATATCTCATACTCAACACCACTGTTATAGTAGGAATAGCACAACACTTTGGATGGTATGTAAAGAAGGCAACAAATCTCAATTAAAAAAATATTAGCACACAAGACTCAACCTGAGCAACATGTTAGTTATCTCTTATACCAGGGCTTTTTGGTTCCAGGGTGAGATACAGCAATCTTCACACACTTTCTTTTGAAGAAACTTTTTTGGGTCATTTTTAGTGAATTACTTATAACAGGTAATACAAAATAAATTATTTAGGGCCTGCTACTGGGGCAGGCTTGGGTGGTGGTTTGAAAATTTGAAAATTCAAAATAATGGTGGTAGAAAGGTGTAGTGACAGTGGAATTGGTGTTAGAATGCTGAATGTAATTATTATGAAAAATTTTATAAAAATAAAACTAAATTCTTAAAATTTAATAAAAGAATCACCATCCCTGAATTGACAATTAAATGCAATAAGAGCATTTGACATATTGAACGTACTGTCTTAGCCCTATCTTTCATTTAAATTGTCTTTTCTGTCTCTAAGCTTTGTTTAAATCACAAGATTTCTATAAAAATGTGAACTTATTCTGGAAAGAATACGTTTCCCCTCCAGGGACCTACATCTTGGCCCTCATACCTGGCTTTATCCTGGAAACTGTGTTGTTATTCATCAAGACTCACGCTGTGTTCATCGTCCATCTTCGTTCAGCTTTAGGCGCTGGCTATCTTGGAATTGTATGTCCCCTTACTTATACCTCCATTTTGGGGCTGCAAATTAAAGTTTTATTTTTAACTTATCTTTATAATTATTATTGAGATGATCTGGTTTACCTTAGTGTGTATGCTTTTGGTAAACAATGTTGCTTCATCACAGCCAACACCAAAATGCCAAAATTCCTCCCCAAATCCCTTCTTATCTGCTCCATTCCCCCCATACCCAAACTAGGGAGAATACCTGAAGATTTCTATGTTCTTTTTTCCATTTTTTTCCTGCTTTTTGGGTCACACCTGGCGATGCACAGGGGTTATTCCTGGTTCATGCACTCAGGAATTACTCCTGGCGGTGCTCAGGGGACCATATGGGATGCAGGGAATCGAACCCGGGTTGGCCACACGCAAGGCAAACGCCCTACCCATTGTGCTATCACTTCAGCCCCTCTATGTTCTGTTTTAAGAATTGAACAATGGAATTATCTCTGTTCTCTTGCTTTGTTTTATTATATCCCACATATTACTGAGGTCATCTGGTCATTTGTATCTTTTTAATGGCACATTGAATTTTTGTTTATTCATGTGATAATGTATGGCACTGATGAATATACCTTTAAAATTTTTAAAGAATGTGACATATAATTTAAGTTAAAATATAATTTTATGCATAAAAGCATTTCTGAAAAAAATATGTGCAAAAGTGGAATCTAATCATTACCACTTTTATGAACACAATGAGTGCTAAGTTGTTATTGATTATTCATTTTTTATCATGCCATCTGGGACTCTGACATTGGAAGACTGTAACGATCACTTCTACTGTCATCAAGTTACTTTAAATTTGAAGATGATAAGTGTTAGACTCTTTTCAAAAAAGCAAAATTCACAAATACACCCAGTAATTAACTTTGAAATTATGCAAGAAAGAGTAAGTTTTCATCCATGGCAAATAAAGCGACTAACCCAGTTTAATAAAAGGAAAAGAAAAAAAGGATAAAAGACATGCTATTATTTTTCACAAACAAAAACGTGAGTGGGTGTTGTATGAAAGAGAAGGTTAGTACTCCCCTTGACAAGGATGAAAGGGGCTTTGGCCTGCAAACGCATATGGTTAAGGCACCTCCACCTACTTCGTGGCATCTAACCAACGTTTTCGAGTGCCTGAGAACAGATGACTGGTTAAAGAAACTTTGGTCCATATACACAATGGAATACTATGCAGCTGTCAGAAAAGATGAAGTCATGAACATTGCATATAAGTGGATCAACATGGAAAGTATCATGCTAAGTGAAATGAGTCAGAAAGAGAGAGACAGACATCGAAGAATTACACTCATCTGTGGAATATAAAACAACATAATAGTAGAAATAAGTACCAGGTTTGCTCCATGGCTTGGAAGCCGGCCTCACATGCTGGGGGAAAAGGCAGTTCAGATAGAGAAGGGAGCACCAAGTAAAGTGTGGTTGGAGGACCCGCTCGGGATGGGAGAGGCGTGCTGAAAGCCGATTATAGATTGGACATGATGACCACCCAATACCTCTGTTACAAACCACAACACCCAAAAGGAGAGAGAGAACAAATGCCCTGCCACAGAGGTGAGGTGGGGTGGGGGGGATGGGAGGATGGGAGGGATGCTGGGGTCATCAGTGGAGAAGAATGAGCACTGGTGGAGGGATGGGTACTCAAGCAGTGTATGACTGAAACACAAGCACGAAAATATGTAAATCTGTATCTGTACCCTCACGGTGATTCATTAATTAAAAATAAAAGAAAAACGTGAGTGGGTTCCCTGGTCACCCCTGAGGATTCCGGTGTTCCCCATCAGTACAAGACCCAGTAGTGCTGCATCCACGGGTCCTGCTTGGAGCCACCTCCAGAATCTCCAGGATTTCTCCCGGACCCTCTGAGCCTGCCTTGGAGATCCCGTCCCCAAATAAATATGTTCGAATATGAAATTGGACAGATCCAGCATGTTCTGTCTTCTCTAAAAATTGAATCTCTCCCAGCAGGAGAGAGAAGCAGGGATTAACCCAGTTTGATCATTGGCACCGAATGGCCCTGTATCTAGTGCCAGATGTAGCCAGAGAGACTCCTGAGCACGGTCATCCCAGGCACGCATGCTCCTACCCTGGCCTTGAACCCTAGCCCAGTGCCCCTCCCCCCCAGCAGCAAATTGGATTATCCCCTCCCATCAGTCTCTTAAAAGCAAACAGAGATGGAACTGTCATTTAATTCTACTATCCCTGTTTAAAGTGTCACCCTTTGGTTATAAGATTAATTTCACAATTCTTAAAATATTATCACGGGGTGGAACTTTTTTTTAAAGGGGAAGAAAATGTCTTTCTTATTTAATATGGTTTTTATTAGCAGAATAATTTGAAGCCTTTTACATAAAAACAATATGGAGATATAAAGGAAACATGACATATGTTCAGGGAATTACAGAAATAGGGAGGTATTGGACATAATTTTCCAGCGCTGCAATGCATACACAGAAAAGCACAGGAACATAGGAACAATGACGAAAATAAAACCTCACCATATGTTCATAATGCTCATCAATTTTTCATTTCGGCATCAGATGTATATACCAATGTGCACATTGCTTTGCCTGCCTCATGTACTACCTTACTAAAATGCTTCTTGTAACCCTTTTAATCACATCAGATAGAAAAATATTACTATACTTTAAATTGCCATGTGAATGCAGAATAGTTTTCTCTTGTAATAATAGAGTGATCATTTTTCCTAGGTTCTCTTTTTCATATACACATGTGCTGTAGCTGTTCTTGCAGGTGAATAATCATACATGGGTGGACCGGGTGGACCTGATTACGCACCCTTCCCCTGCCACACACACACTTTTTTCCTTATTTCCTGGTGTGCTGGGGATAGAATTCAGGACCTTATGCATACAAGGTCTGTCCTTGTGTCCCTGGCCCTGATGACTGTTTCTTTAGAAGACCATTTTGACAATCTACTTACTGGCTATGTGTATTTAAAGGCTTTTAACATCCGATTCCTAGGTATTTTTTTCTTTTTGGGTCACACCCGGCGATGCACAGGGGTCCTGGCTCTGCACTTTGAAATTACTCCTGGCGATCCTCAGAGAACCATATGGGATGCTGGAAATCGAACCTGGGTCGGCTGCATGCAAGGCAAACGCCTTACCCACTGCTATCACTCCGGCTCCTCCTTTGTTTTGTTTTTAAATCATCATTATATTATTTGAATTAACTTGGGGTTTTAAATTTTGTTTTTGTCTTATCATTTAGGAGAAAGTGTTTAGTTCTTTTTGTTTTTAAAAGGCAAGTGGTAAATTTTCTTAGTTATTTTGAGTTTGACAGAGAGTCTCTTGCCTGTGCTGTCTTCCCTGGGGTCCCTTGGAGGGGATGGGCTCCAGCTTCCCTACCCGCCCCGAGCAGAGCTCCCAGCGACCTAAGACCACCGAAACCTAGCCACAGCCATGCTCAAGGCCCCTCTCCACACATTCGGACAAGCCTCACACATGAAGGTACTGGCAGAGGAACCCAGGTGTGTATAATCCCATCAACGGCCAACATCCAGAGACTTAAAGCAAGCTCCCAAAAGCGATATCTTATAACCTACTTCTCCCCCTGGGAGAAACTGGCAAGCTACTGAGAATTTCCTGCCCACATGGGACAGCCTCGCAAGCTTCCCATGGTGTATCCATATGCCAAAGCCAGTAACAAGCTGGGTCTCATTCCCCTGACCCTGAAAGAGCCTCCAATGCAGCATCGTTGGGAAGGCCAAGTGAAGAGAGGCTTCTAAAATCTCAGGGATAGGGGGCCGGAGCCATAGCACAGCGGGTAGGGCGTTTGCCTTGCACGTGGCCGACCTGGGTTCGATCCCCGGCATCCCATATTGTCCCCCAAGCACTGCCGGGAGCAATTCCTGAGTGCAAAGCCAGGAGTAACCCCTGAGCATCGCTGGGTGTGACCCAAAAAGCAAAAAAAAAAAAAAAAATTAAAATCTCAGGGATAGGACGAATGGAGAGGTTGCTGAGACCGCTCGAGAAATCGATGATCAACGGGATGATGATGATGATGATGATGATGATGAAGATGATTTTGAGTTACAGATATTTGCTAGGTTATGGTAAGAAAATCTCTGCCTTGGATTTAATTGTAGGGGCTTGTGTGTTAATAAATAACAAAATTGATGCCATATTTTGGAAATGATATTTTTGTCTGTGAAACTGTCAAAAACTAAGAGATGTTCATTCACTCTTTTATTCTCTTATTTATTTCAGTGCATATCATACACAGTTCCAGTTGTCTGTAACAATTTCTGATACAAAATTGCAGGACATTTACATGTATCATTTCCTTCCAGTTTTAAATTCTGTAGATGCTGTTAGTTATTTGATTGAATTATCTTGGAGTCTATGAATTTTAATAGGGTGATTAATTCAGCTGAATATTTTATTATAGTGATTTATTTTTGTCTTCTCTGGTTTGTTTTTTCATTTTTGCTTTCTTTCATGGGAATGTGTACACAACTTTCTGTTCAAGTAGTTCAGCACCACGCAAATGGAGAAATGATATCACTTGTGTTAACATTTCATCTTTCTTTGTTTGAATTTTCCTGTCATGTTCTCTCCCACTTTTTGTCCCTTCAAAGTAGAAAAGTTCCCTGCGACGTCTTCCCCTCCCCTCTTTCCTCCTCTTCAAAAGAGAAAATTCATAATCCTCCCCCTGAATTAATTGTGTGTCTTCAGAAAGTTTATTTAACTTCGTGATTCTATTTTCTCACCATAATAAAATAACACCTCTTGTATGGTTTATAATAAAGTCAGATTAAAATCTGTATTGTATTGCTAAGCATTAGGTATTCCCAAATGTTGGCTCCTTCTCTCTTTTGCTTCTCAACCATTTATCTGAGCTCTATTTCCTGTAATCAATGTTTAGTTCAGTGTTTTAAAAATTACAATTGAAGGCCTTTTGTTCTTAATGAAACTATTCTGCTTAAATAATTATTATTCCTGAAGTGTTTGGACTTTCCTTGGTAGCTTTGCATATGCTATTGTATATCTTCCAGTTTTGTTTATGCTTATGTTTCTTTCCTCAGATAGTTCCTTTTCTTTTCTTTTTTTTTTTTTTTTTGCTTTTCAGGTCACATCCAGTGATGCACAAGGGTTACTTCTGGCTCTACACTCAGGAATTACTCCTGGCCATGCTGAGGGACCATATGGGATGCTGGGAATCGAACCCGGGTCGGCCATGTGCAAGGCAAATGCCCTACTTGCTGTGCTATCGCTCCAGCCCTGAAAGTTCCTTTTCTTTCCTTTACATACTGTCCATACAGACCGTGATCTGGAGGTCCAAGAAGACACCCGTTTCTTGGACTTTTGCAATAATGATGAAGGTTTGCCTCCGCCACATACCAGTGAGGACTCCTCTGCTAACTTCCTACCCGTGGATTTTCTCCGTGGTGCCATTAGATGGATCCTTATCAGTGGTTCTGCCACTTAGAGAACCTCCAAGTGTGAGGTTACTGTTTGTGATCTCTTCTATAATCGCACCTATTAAATCTAATTTAGGATGGTAGACTTTGTGAACATTCCAAACATGTGGGTGACTACTTTGGGTCTTCTGTGATGGAACTGGCAGATGGCAGCCCTGATTATTTCTGTATCATTGTGTGTGTGTGTGTGTGTGTGTTTTGTGTGTGTGGTGTTAGCAAAGTGCCCTTACCTTCACCACTTAAGTTTATAGCCTGGTAATGATCATCCTGATGAAAGCACCAGCACATTTTTAGACAAGTCTGAAATGAGTGTTCCTGACTTTCTAGCCCAGTCTTTGGCTGGAGAACGGGTCAGGTAGGACATTCTGTAGATGTTACGGGAGAAGATTTCTAGCTACTCAAGTGCAATTTTGGCCTTAGGAAGATAAGCTCTGGGGTTCTCCAGTCCAAGCTTCCTTGAAGCAACAATTCCTGATTTCTCACTACTTATTTTATGCATCTAGACTAGAAGCAAGTCAGCTGTATTCGCAGCATGGGAGTCTAAGTCTGGGGGTTACCACAGTCTCTGGCCTTTCCCACCAACTCAAAATCGATCATGATTCCATTGTCTGCTGCTCTTTCTGAAAGTTAAAAAATTTTATGTATAGCGGTCTCTTCTTATTTCTACGTTATTTTCATGAAAAGAATACCTGACTCCTTAACCCCCAGGGGAAGTCTGAATGCTTTCGACATTTGTCACACCCCTGTTTTACAGTCTGATTTCCTATTGTGCTCTTGATTCATTGAACATTTGTGGTTGTAAGTGTTGAAACACCATGAGGTACTCCGTGCTTATGCGACTGTTTCTCTAACTTATCGGCCTGACGTTTTCCTTAGTTATCTTTCTATTAATGTAACTTGATAGGTTGCATCCAAGCTAAAGGTCTGTTGACATTTGTCTGAGACTATTATCTGCCTACCCCTTTCCCTCCCTCCTTTTTGAGTGCTCTGTCTTTCATCTTCCATTTTGGACCACACTTCGGGATCCCAATCGGTTATCTTTCTCTTTTAATTCCACCAAATGTCTAATAGTTGTGCATTTCTAAATTCACTAGTCTGCATTCTAGGACCAGAGTTAGTGAGATTATAACACGTTTGTTTTCAGGTGCCTCTAGGCCAAAAGAAGAGGCTGCAAGTGCTCCCGATTTAGTTTTGTAGAACTTCTTCTGGGCCTCTGTCCCAAAGAAAATCAGATCAGACCATCTGAATGGCAGTATCTTGTCTCCATTCTGGGCCCAAATTAGAACACTTTGGAAAAAACAAGTGAGGTGTTGATTAATTTCGACCTCCTCCCAGTCATCCATTATTTTAGCAGATGAATGAGGAAAAAAGTAATGTCTGAAAAAAAATAGAACAACCTATTTCATTTCTTATATGAGGCAGAGACTTGCCATCCCTTACACTGCAGCAACTACACTGCTCTTTA
This sequence comes from Sorex araneus, assembly GCF_027595985.1. Classification (NCBI taxonomy): domain Eukaryota; kingdom Metazoa; phylum Chordata; class Mammalia; order Eulipotyphla; family Soricidae; genus Sorex; species Sorex araneus. Next base: position 135,975,613 of record NC_073306.1, read on the forward strand.
GATATCCTATGAATGTTTGGCAAAGGGGCCTTTTGAGGATGCTGGAGAGAACGGTATCTACATAGCAGCCTCTGAGGTCTGTTGGGAATCCCCCAGGCCCCACAACTCCAAAGTATTTCTCTGCTGCCTGCTTCAGAGATGGAGACGAGCCACTCACCAGCCATCAGGCTTTCTCCAAGGAGTCTCCATCCTGTGACTGAATCTTTACAGAGACCCTGCAGGATTAGAATGAGTTCAACTGCTCCATGGGTTCAAAACTTGCCACTGCAACTGTGGTGTTCACTGACTGACTCCACCCACATCTTCTCTTGTTCTTGGGTATCTCTTGTAAAGAGAGTTTGTCTCATTTGAGGTTCACTGTCACTGTCATCCCGTTGCTCATTGATTTGTTCGAGCGGGCACCAGTAACGTCTCTCATGGAGAGACTTATTGTTACTGTTTTTGGCATATCCAATACTCACAGGTAGCTTGCCAAGCTCTGCCGTGCGCGCGCGATACTCTCGGTAGGTTGCCGGGCTCTCCGAGAGGGGGGGAGGAATCGAACTCGGGTCGGCTGCATGAAAGGCAAACGCCCAACTGCTGTGCTATAGCTCCAGCCCCCATTTGAGGTTAAGTGGGGATTATTTTTGTATCCTCTAAAAATAAGAGGGGTTATCAGATGAGGGAGGGAAGGAAATAGATGGAGGATACAGAGGGATAAAAGAGGAGAGAAAGAGAAGAGATGAGAGATAGAAGAAATGCATTTTTCATTCAGATAGTAGCACTGTTGTCCCATTGTTTATTGATTTGCTTGAGCGGGCACCAGTGTGATACTTGTTGTTACTGTTTTGGGCATATGGAATATGCCACGAGTAGCTTGCCAGGCTCTGCTGTGCGGGCGGGATACTCTCAGTAGCTTGCCAGGCTCTCCGAGAGGGACGAAGGAACTGAACCTGGGTCGGCTGCGTGCAAGGCAAACGCCCTACCTGCTGTGCTATTGCTCCAGTCCATTCAGATAGTAGTAATGCAATTTCTGAGTCTTAAGAATGTGGACAGTCACACCTTAAATTATTGCTCAATTTTATGCCCTCAAGGATGTAAGGAAAATATATCCCAAATGAAAAGACCATATTGATAATTTTCCCTTCCTTTGGTTATATTTTGTTGTAAGGCAGTAATGAATTTCTTCTTTGATTTCATTAGGAAATCTGCTTCCCTTCTAAGCCAGCACTCAGGTAAGTGTCAAAATTCTAATTATATACATAAAAAAGTATGTGTGGAACTTGTATTTAAAACTGTCCGCATTAGGCTTTAATCATTAGAGGAAAATGTGAGATTTGAACAGTCTAGCTAACATAAACATTCATTGCTTCAGAGCATGATAGTTTACCCCTGAGAAAATTCCATAACGTTGAGAGATGTAGCAGTAATTAATTACCATTAAAGAGATTAATACAGCATGCCAGGAATGATAAAGAATTACAGGAAGGCCCTGCAGAAAATAGTCTCCAGGCGCACAGAGAGGGGAGGAGCCTGGGGAAGCAAACCCATTTAATTCTAGCTTCAGACTCATTTGGAAATAGACAATTTCCCTATTATTGATTAGTTATCTCTGTCAAATCTGGCTTCTGCCACCTCCTGAGCACTTGCATTACCTCCTGGATGGCCTTCACATTCCTGTCGGTGTATCTCAGCTAACCCATAGGGAAAGCTCTGTAGCTCTTGTTGCTCCCAAATCATTTTCCAATAATGCCCTCATCCTACCTGCTGCTTTCAGAGCTTCAGCGGCTCCCCGCTGTCTTCTGAAGGCAGCTCAGTATTTGCAGAATGATTTGGGGGTTATTCATGAGCTCGAATTTCACTAGATTTGCTCTGGTCTTCTCTTCCTTGCTCCTAATAGACCTATTCTCTGCTAACCCACTGGCTTCAAATTTGCCCACCTAAATATTTCCTGGAACATTTGGGAGTTTAATATGCAGAATTCCAGACTTCTTCCCAGGAATCAGATTCTCCAGGGAAAGGGATTAGAAATTTGCTGTTGTAACAAGTGACTCAGATCTTTCAGAGAGTCTGGAAACCCTGTCCTAAGCAAGACACATCTTTGACCGTCCCCTAAACTCAACCACTTCATAAGCCATCCCTCTGCTGGGGTCCCTCCCGCAGTGCACAGCCCAATCAGCACGGGCCACTTGGATTTCTCAGGAGAGCGTATATGGCAAGACTTGAAAGCAGGTTGTTACATGAGAGGCGATCTGGAGAGCCAGGAGACAGAGAGGCCAAGGAATGAGGTGGGGAAGGGAAGAAGCCAACAGGAGCGTTTTTTTGGCTACTGTCACTGGTGCAGGCAGCTCAGTTCTGATGGCTCTGTGGCAACTTCCTAAGTACTGTTTAGAAAGCCCTCTAGAAGCTTCCATGTGAGGAAGGTTGATGATTGGCATTTGTCTGCTTTGCTGCTCCTCTGCTCATAAGATTCCCAGAGCCATTAGATTCCTTGCTCTTGCAGTGGGAAAATGCCATGGAGGCCTGTTTGACCTGGAGCAGACACTATAAAAAATTATTACTCACAGTGCCCAAATCCCCATATGTCAGGCCTGGGGACCCCTGAAGACACCCACAGCTGAAAGGAAAGGAATTGAAGGGTCTCTCCCAGCACAGGACTGCACTGTCAATGACTATTTTTTTTTTCGTCACACCCGGCAATGCTCAGGGGGTTACTCCTGGCTCTGCACTCAGGAATTACTCCTGGAGGTGCTCGGGGGACCCTATGGGATGCTGGAATCGAACCCAGGTCAGTCGCGTACAAGGTAAACACCCTAACTGCTGTGCTATCGCTCCAGCCCCTGCCAGTGACTATTAACAACAGCAAAGAGTTGTTAACTGTGGTTGCAGTGACCTTTGCGCTCTTACTGCTGTAGCTCTTCCCAGTGGCTGACAGTAACCCCCATGTTCTTACTGCTGTAGTTGTTGTTAATGGTGGTTAATAGTGACCCTCGTGCTCTTCCTGCTATATTTGTTAATGGTACTTGGTAGTAACCCTCGTGTTCTTCCTGTTGCTATTGTTAACAGAGGTTGACGGGGGAAAAAAATCCATGAGCACAGTGAAAAATACATGAACACCAGGAAAATGAGGAAGCCTTCATGGTGGTGAGCCAGAAAGCAGGACAGGAGGTTACTGTCAACTGCCAGTAACAATCACCACCACCACAAGAACATGAAGGCTACTGTCAACTGCTGCTAATAAACACAGTAGTGAGGACATGAGGTTTTCTGTCAGGTGGATGATTCTAGTTCAAATGCACTTACCTGAGAAACTCACTTACAAAGCAGATTTGGGGGGCTAAGGAGAGGGCTCCAAGAAGTGAACACATGCATCATATAGGGGATCCCTGTTTTCAATTTCTGGCAACTTGTTTTTAACAAGTAATGCTGGAGTAGCCCCTAAATACTTCTGAATGTCTCGACCCACTGATCCCCCCCCAAAGGAAAACACCCAACAACACAGAAGCAATAGTTAATTTTTTTTAAATCACATGTTTTGTTTGGGCATTTAGGAATTGGGGTTAACAATAGGCACCCAGACATTCATTCTACACTTTGAGAAACTCTTGTTCTGTAAGAGTCAGAATCATGAAACCAGCTACTAGGGAGATGATGATTTGGGTTAAGTGCCTTGCATAAATCAAGCATAATCACTATAGAAGCTGCTTTGAGTCAACGTTACCTTTCCTACCCATAATGAACAAACAGGGGCTCAGAAAACTCAGATTCAGGATGACAGATCTGGAAGGTTCCAGAACCTGCACCCAAGAGTGGCCCCACTGTGCCACGTCACTGTGTACAGAACACTTTAAACCCATGACCATGTTTAACCCACGATCAGTTCCAGTGTGAGGTCTTGTAGCAGAGCCAAAGCATTTGACCAAGCTAAGCTCTGACCCAGGGTCTGGGACCCGTCCAACTGTAGGTTAGAGAAATACAAGGATCTACAGATCTCTTCTTAATTTTCAGGTTGAGAAAGAAAACATTTAAACTTTTAGCTTTATTGAGATAGAATACATCATATGAATTTAACATAATGATGAATAGACACACACACATATTACAAGATAATTATCACCTCGATATTAGCTAATATCTGTATCACACTGTTAGCATTTTGGGGGGATAAAATTTTTAGGATCTGTTCTTTTTGTAGCCTCCAATGATATAATATGGACTTATTATTATTTTTTTCTCTACTATCTTATTCTTAGGATTCACTCATCTTATAACTGGAAGTTTGTGAGCTTTGATTGTCCCCCCTTTTCCCACCCATGGTCTTTACTAACCAGTTGTAATCTGTGTTTTGGTGAGTGGAGTGTTTTTATATTCCAGACACAGTAACAGCATGTAGTCATTGTCTGTCTTTGGCTTATTTTCTTCAGAACACTATCCTTAAAGTCCAGACACACTGTCACAAACACGGGGCTGTTCTTTTTATTATGACTGAATACTGTTGCGTCGTAAACCACACTATCCATTCATCAAAGACTTTGTTATTCCCTTATCAAAGGTGTTACAAATAATGCTGCAGTTATGACATGGAATACAGATATCAACAGCTTGTTTCTATTTGGGGAGGATAGAACCAGAAGTTGAATTGTTGGATCATCTAATTTGATTTTTTTTTTTCTGGCTGGAGCGATAGCACAGCGGGTAGGGCATTCGCCTTGCACGCGGCCGACCTGGGTTCAATTCCTCTGCTCCTCTTGGAGAGCCTGGCAAGCTACCGAGAGTATCTCGACCACATGGCAGAGCCTGGCAAGCTAACCATGGTGTATTCCATATGCCAAAAACAGTAACAACAAGTCTCACAATGGGGATGTTACTGGTGCCCGCTCGAGCAAATCGATGAACAACGGAATGACAGTGATGCAATGATAATTCGATTTTTAATGTTCTGCGAAAATTCTATACTGTTCTTCATCACTCCTCAAGGTGCTTGGAGTGCTGGAGATTGACAAACACCCTGTACTGTTACTCAACCCTTAAACTCTTATCTTTTTTTTTTTTTTTTGCTTTTTGGGTCACACACAGCAATGCACAGGGGTTACTCCTGGCTCTGCACTCAGGAATTACCCCTTGGCAGTGCTCAGGGGACCATATGGGATGCTGGGAATTGTACCTGGGTTGGTCGTGTGCAAGGCTAACACCCTCCCCGCTGTGCTATTGCTCCAGCCCCAACTCTTATCTTTTTAAGGCTAGTTATTCTAACAGGCATGCTTTTTCCTATTGATTTGTGATGTTGAGAACTTTTCCAGGTACTCTTTGCATGTCTTCTTTGGAAAATATATATGCTTATCCACTGCCCATTTAAATTTAATTAATTAATTATTTTTTTTTATGAAACAAAAATATTTTTGATGGAAAGAAGTTTACTTTAAAAGATGTGATGGAGGAAAGAGAGGAAAATGCGCTCAAGTTAGAATATGGGTTTCTCCAGAGAGGAAAAAGCTTTGGCTATTTTTAATCAGATTGGATTCTTTTTTTTTCTATTGAGTTGTATGAGTTCTTTACATATTTAGGATATTAACTCCCTAACTGCTTGCTTTCCATATATATGATTTACAAATATTTTTTTCCCATTATGCAAACTGCCTTTTCATCTTGCTAATGGTTTCCTTCCTTATGCAGAGAGGCTTTAGTTGGATACAGTGCATTTGTTTATTTCAGCTTTTGTTACTTTTGTTCGGATGTTTGGTCCTAAACAACCATCAGAAAGACTAAGGTTTAGGACCTCTGACCATCTGTCAAGGAACTCTGACCATCCAGGTTTTCTGCTAGGAGTTCTGTGGTTTCCAGTGTTATACTCATGTTTTTTTAAATCCATTTTGAGTTGATTGTGTGCGTGTGTGTGTGTGTGTGTGTGTGTGTGTGTGTGTGTGTGTGTCCAGGCTAAGACAAGGGAAGGATCTCTAGATCCTTAATCACATGAAATCCCGAAATCCCGTTGATCGTTCATTTCTCGAGCGGGCTCAGTAACCTTTCCATTTGTCCTATCCCTGAGATTTTAGAAGCCTCTCTCCAGTCGGCCTTCCCAAGGATGCTGCATTGGAGGCTCTTTCAGGGTCAGGGGAATGAGATCCAGCTTGTTACTGGCTTTAGCATATGAATATACCATGGAAAGCTTGCGAGGCTGTCCCATAGATCCTTAATAGCTTTCTGTTAAATCAACGTGGGAAAGGGGGAGCTTTACCTAACCCTAAATTGTTTTAAGACTCAAGTTCTATTTCTGAAGTAAACTTGAGATGTGGTTGAATGGTTTTAGATGTCTTATTTCCTGTTTGCCTGTTCTTTTCCAGTTCCTCTAAGAAGCCTTTCTAACTAGTTCATTTTTTTTTTTTTAACTAGTTCCTTTTGAGACAGAAGATCTTACTAGTTCCTCCCTGAGACAGGAGAACCGACCAAAATGGTCCAGAGATCTAAGTTTGACTCTCAATTCTAGCTTTCACGATGAGTGCTGCATCATTCCCAACCAAGCTGTGGAGAATGGGTTTTCCAAAGAATAAGAAGAAAAGGGGATGCTGGGCATGCAACAATAAGATATGTTTTTACCATAGACTGAATTGGGAATGGAATTCTGGGAGACAAGCAGCGTCTGGACAGCAGAGCTATTAAGAAAGGGCATGGCATTGGGAATAGGCATAAAGCCAAAGGTGGTGGCCGGTTTGTGAGTTGTAAGGAGCATCTCAGGATAAAGGATGGTGCCTTGTTTGACTTTTTGGGGGAAATGACCTGGATAATGAATGTAGGACATACTGTGCTCAGGAGTCAGTGAGATAAATATAAACCATCAGTGGAACACAATGTCAAGTTACTGAGTATCTACGGTGTGTTCAGGCGATGATGATGGTGCTAAGTTGATGAGATCTAGGTGATCAGCATGAAGTCTCAACAAGGTTTTATTTATTCTGCAAAATGAAGATTATACAAGGGTTCCTTTATTCTACGTATCAAGGCAGATAAAGGCTCTTTCCTTTGTCATTCCTGTACTTTGCTTGTCTTTTGACATTTTACGGTAAAAGAGGGACACATAAGAACCTATCACAATGAACCCAAAACCTAGTCAAGTGTTTGAAAGCAAAATTAACTTCCTGCTAATGGTTGAATCCTTTTTCATAATTTTATCCTAAGTGATCCTCCCGATGGCTCGCCTTGACAGGGATATCATTTAAAGTCACAGTGGAGTAAGTGCAACTAATATGCTTCTCATCCCCTCTCCCTGACAGATTTTTAATATAAGTGTCAGAGCATGAATCTTCGAAATCCATTCCACTGCCTCTCTAGTCAGCTCTCTTCTCTCCTCCCAACACGTCAGAGGCTTTGGGAACGCCAGCAGAGGACTACACAGATGCGAAATTCATGTCCAGTTAAAATCTGGCCGCTGGGGCTGGAGTGATAGCACAGCGGGGAGGGCGTTTGCCTTGCACGTGGCCGACCCGGGTTCGATTCCCAGCATCCCATATGGTCCCCTCAGCACCGCCGGAAGTGATTCCTGAGCGAAAAGCCAGGAGTAACCCCTGTGCCTCGCCAGGTGTGACCCAAAAAAAGAAAATAAAATCTGGCCACTATCCGCTGAACATTTCCCAGGTACCAGAGTCTGAATAAGAGGGACTCTGTGGTGAAGTCAACATAAATTGTGCCCATCCAGTGAGGACACTAAGATGCAAATCTAGAGTCAAACTTGGGGGAATGAGTTGAGGGAAGTGAGTCAGTAAAGCAGTGTCTAGTCCTCGGCACCCATGACTTCTAAAAAATTTATTTTATTTTAAAAAAATTTTAATGAGTCACCATGAGATACAGTTAAAGACTTACAAATTTTCGTGATTACGTTTCAATCAAGCAATGTTCCAGTACCCATCTCTCCACCAATGCCCATTCTCCACCAACCAACAATGTTCCCAGTGTCCCTCCCACCACCCCCACCCCTTCCCATCCCCTGCCTCTGTGGCAGGCACACTCCATCTTACTCTCTTTCTTCTTTTGGGTGCTGTGGTTTGCAATGTAGGTACTAAGCAGCCATCATGTTTGGCCCATAGTCTACTTTCAGCACGCATCTCCCATCCTGAGCGATCTCTCCAACCATCATTTACTTTGCGGTCTCTTTATCCCACTACCTTTTCACCCAGCGCACGAGATTGGCTTCCAAGTCGTGGAACGATTCTCCTGACCCTTATCTCTACTATCCTCAGGTGTTATTCTCCTGTTATCTTACTTTATACTCCACAAGGACTGGAACAATAGCACAGTGGGTAGGGCGTTTGCCTTGCATGCGGCTGATCCGGGTTCAATTCCTCCGTCCCTCTCAGAGAGCCCGGCAAGCTACCAAGAGTATCCTGCCCGCACGGCAGAGCCTGGCAAGCTCCCTGTGGCGTGTTCAATATGCCAAACACAGTAACAACAAGTCTCACAATGGAGACAGATGTTACTGGTAGGCACCAAATCGATGAACAACGGGACGACAGTGCTACAGTGCTAGGTTATGATTAGAGGAAGGTGAGGGTTGCTGACCTGGGTTAGTGCTCTCCAGATGTCCCATGTCAATACGTCTATTATGGTTTAAAATAGACGCCAAGGTGCCTACATGTTGGTTAATGATGACGGATTCTCTTGGGGAGATTTTTAATGCGTCTCAAATGGCTGCAGAAATTCCTCCTGAAGCAAAGTGAGAATTAGCTTTCTTTGATTTCCCTCCTTCCTTTGATGTTAAGGGATGTTCTGCATGGAAGCTGAGGGTGCATATTGACTGAGCTCTGTGGGCCGCCCCTCTCCGTGGATGGCCCTGCGCCAGGCCCAGCCCCCGCCCCAGGATCCATCTCTCTGGCTGAACAGCCTGCAGTAAAATGAGCTCATCCAAAAAAAAAAAAGGCATGGCCAGTGTCCCTTCACTATCTCAATGTAGAAGGTTCCTGTTTGGAATTGTAGGTTTGTTTGGGGGGGGAGGGTAGCACTGTAGCACTGTCATCCCGTTGTTCATCAATTTGCTCGAACGGGCACCAGTAACATCTCCATTGTAAGACTTGTTGTTACTGTTTTTGGCATATCGAATACGCCACGGGTAGCTTGCCAGGCTCTGCCATGTGGGCGGGATACTCTCAAAAGCTTGCTGGGCTCTTTGAGAGGGATGGAGGAACCAAACCCGGGTTGGTTGCATGCAAGGCAAACACCCTACCTGCTGTTCTATTGCTCCGTAATGAGCTAAACAAAAAAGAAATTTAAAAGCTATATATGTTGGTGGGTGGCCACGCGGTCTTTTGACTTCCAGTGGAATCCAGTCGGTAACAGCTCTAGTCCAGTGGTCGTCTCTGAATCGCATTACATGTCCAGCCCATCTGCTTTTTTTTTTTGGGGGGGGGGTTCTGGGTATTCTCACAATTTCCCGTATAAATTAATAATGACTGTTTTCCGAGTACCCTTCTCCCTCCCAACCAGCCTACCAATCATACCACATCAGATCGGTATAGTTTTGGAGAGTGGAGGAAAGCTATACCCTGTTGCCAAGGTCCACAGCTGTGATGTTGGTGCTAAAAGAAATCCAGCAGGTGTAGTCATTCCTGTGGGAAGAGAAGGTTATGAGGGATGAGGGGTGGTGTGTGTGTGGGGGGGGTCCCATGGCAACGGCCCCCTTCTCTTAAGTGAACTTTCCATTGTCCTGCCCTGCCATTGAACCACAGGCTAAATTTTAATAATTGAGAAAAATACCCAGCTATGCAACATTGAAGAAACACTGCCTTTTATCCAAATCTGACTCATAATTCAATAAAGTAACTCATCTCATGGGATCTATTGTCTTTCAAAGGATGAATCATATTTCTCACCCTGCTCAAGCTCAAATATTTGCTTCACTTTTGCTTTTGAAGGTGTGTGTGTGTGTGTGTGAGTGTGAGTGTGAGTGTGTGTGTGTGTGTGTGTGTGTGTGTGTGTGGTGCCAGGCATTGAACATTGGGCCTCACATGTGCAAGGTATTTCCTCTACTACTGAGCCATGTCCCCCTTTATAAAAGTAAATTGATATGTATATTGACAACTACAAAGAAAGGAAGGAAGGAGGGAGGGAGGGAGCAAGGGAAAAAAAGTACACAACAAAATTCTTTCTTGAACAGAGATTTCTCTAAAGTATTTCTTTAGAGGGCATCTATTTTCCTTAAGAACAGAAGGTCAACTGAGAAACCAGTACTTAAGTGTGTTTCTGGTCCTTGTGTCATTCTTGGCCTTGAGTAATACTTGGTGTGTGTGTGTGTGTGTGTGTGTGTGTGTGTGTGTGTGTGTGTGTGTGTGTGTGTGTTTGGGACATGCCCGGCAGTGCTCAGGTATCACTCCTGGCAGGGCTCAGGGGATCGTATAGGTGCCAGGGATTGAACTTAGGTCAGCCGCATTCAAGGTAAGCACCTTGCTCACTGTACTACCTCTCAACCCCTTTCTGCTTGATTTGGGGCCACACCTGTCAGTGCTCCAGGCTTACTCCTGGCTTTGTGCTCAGGAATCATTTCTGGCAAAGTTCAAGATGCCATACATGGTGTCTGGGATCCAACCCGAGTGCACTGCTTGCAAGGCAAATGGTCTCCCTCTACTCTCTCTCTCTCGGGCCCTTGAGAGAGCCGTGGACCTGTGGACCTTTCCGAATTGGCTTTCCGTGGGACTGGGCAGGCTGAGGGGTGCCAGTCAACCCCGAGACCGCCAGGAACAGCAGATCCAGATTCTGTTTCACTGCAAAGCTCTGGCAGCAGCAGCAGAAGCAGGAGGAACTGCTTATTGACAGGACAGAGTGGGGCCAGTGTGGTGAGGAGTCGGTCTCTCCTGCCCAGGGCTAGTCTACTTCCATTTCACCGAGTGCCTCCGTGTGGATAGTTAGTACAGCATCCCCGCCCTGGCAGGGTTCCTCGTGGGCACACGGGTGCTACAGAAGCACAGGGCAGGCTGTCACTGCTCCTGTCTTGCTACTGTCGTCGTCGCTGTGACCCCTGGGCAGCCCCAAATGCGGCCCAAACCGGTCACTGTCATTAACTAGCAGTTGCATTTCCTACATCTAAAATTACCCCCCTTATCTTCTAGACGGTCAGGGCTAGATATTCTTTTTCCCTTTTGGTCTCCACCTCCCGCCCTCTTCCCACCAACCCAGTGCCCAGTGTCTCAGGGCCCTTTGCTTTCCACAGACGTCCCGGGATGCTCAGTTGGTTATCTCCCGGAAACTCTTCACGTGACTCGTCTGACCCGTGCCTCTGCTGTAGGAGGCGCAATGCATTCTGGGCAGGTTCATCTTTCTCAGAGTACAGTGGATGGGTTTTATTTTACATTTCAACATGTGGGAATGCAACCGTGGATTGAAGATAAGAGATGGGACACAACCAGAGGTGGGGGTCAGACGGGTGGTGGGATGTGGATAAGCACATCCTGAGTGAGTTGTGTTGTCACTTTTGTCTTTACAGTCTGTTGGCACAAGGGATCAGAAGGAGGCTGCATTAATTCCTGCTGCCAGCCTTTTGCACTCAGAATGATGATGCTGTGTGAGAAGTCCTGATTAATTCATTGAGCTGGAGTCAAGGTGTGCCTATCCCGGGAGGGAGTGTCTGTTTGACTGTGCTGGTGTTTTCTGAGGCAGTACTATTCTTTCATTCTCCAGATTTGTTTAATAATCAAACTCTTTTTCGGCCTGTGTCTGCTTCACGCCAGGCATGGATGGATCATTAGCACTGGGCTATCATTCTGTGATCCAGCTTAATCCTGCCTATGCAATTGTCATAGGATGCCTTAATTCGTTATTTAGAAGAGTTGTTCTTTGCTACTGTCTCAATGATCTTCTACTAGTACTTGAAAGTAGAGTTAAGACATGTGAAATTAAGTATGTCTTTTCCATCTCTAAGGATGAAGAGATTTTTTTTTATCAATTTAAGGCATTTTTCAGAAGGGTAATTTTAAAATTCAGCTGTGGGGTATTACTAACACAGGTGATTTTGTGGGTGTGTGGATATTGGAAGATCCTTAAAGAGTAGCTAAAGCCAAGATGGTTAAGATGGGAAAGAGGGTGTCTTCCATCAGAAAAGGCAAAACTGGCATATTAAGTGACTCCAGGAAAGGAGAAGAATCACCAACATCAATATGAGACACAAGTTAATAGTCACATCAGCATTTGTCCCCAATTTAAAAAAAAAGTTGGTTTATTAATGAGATGTTTTACTTCAAGACAACTCTATAGATCTTAAGGATAGATGGTATTGGGAGTGCATTTATTTAATAATGATGGTTTATCCTCTTGGGGAATCGCATAGCCAGGAGGAGAGTCAGTTGGTGATGATGAAGTGGTAACTGGAGCACACGATTTACTTTTGGCCTTCTATTAGCATCAATTCAAAATGCCACCGACTCATCATCACAGTGCCCTGTCTTGTATACCCAGTGGTGAAGTACTGCCAAATCATATGGGGGATTTGGAGTCCTTGGTCACGCTCCAGAAGGTCTTTATATATATATATATATATATATATTTTTTTTTTTCTTTCCTCTTTGGACATCACCCGGCAGTGCTCAGGGGATACTCCTGGCTCTGCACTCAGGAATTACTCCTGGCAGTGCTCGGGGGACCGTACAGGATGCTGGATATCAAACCCAGGTCGGTTTCGTGCAAGACAAATGCCTTACCGGCTGTGCTATAGCTCAGTCCCAGGTCTTTCTATATTCTTAAGCATGGTTCTTAGTGTGATATGTGGCAAAAATAAGGGTGGAAATACAATTCTAGTTTCTTGATTCTGAAGTGGTTAGCAGCATTGAATTCCCATGCGAGCTTGTTAGTACTACAGAATCTCTCCACCCTCTCCCAACCTCTTGAATAGAAATTATTTTATGAGCTCTGTGGGACTGGAGCAATAGCACAGCAGGTAGGACATTTGCCTTGTACGAGACCGACCTGGGTTTGATTTTGCTGTCCCTCTCAGAGAGCCTGCATGGCAGAGCCAAGCTACCCTTGATATATTGCTATCGATATGCCAAAAACAGTAACAAGAAGTCTCACAATGGTGACGTTACTGGTGCCCACTCGAGCAAATTGATGAACAATGGGACGACAGTGCTATATATACAGTGCTATATGGGTGGTTTAGATGTACATTAAAGTTGAAGAAAGTCTTTAATTTTTGTTTGTTTGCACTTTACCTTTTATTCCTCAATGTAGCTTTTGGACAAAGTAATAACCATGCTATCTTCCCCTTCCTATGCCTCTCTCTGCCCGTGGCTCTCCTACCAGATCCAAAATTTTTTGAAGCTGAAATAATTTAGATCATAAGTGGATACAGGATGGAGATAGTGGTTCCATCTGGAACTGACTGTTGAATCACCATGATTTAGAAAGATCCTAAATAGATCCATTTTAGAAGTCTAAACACAGTCATGGTTTGGGCTGGCATAATTCAAGCAGAGTACTTTATCTCTTTACCTATATTTGGAAGAAACAGTTGCGTCTTTTTAAATGCATGTGTACATAGCGTCCTTAATGAAAGTTTTACTGCAAAAGCACTTTGTTCCTAATGCATCCTTAAGTGAAGTTTTGCATACTTAATTTTCCACTCAAGTAATTTAGAAACCATTAGTTAAAGTGGAACTCTAAGATAAAGTAGGATCCTTGTAAGTTTAGATGGTTTCCTCTGAAGATTGCTCTTATAATTGTCAGAGAAAGATAAATTCTTAATTGCATTTCATTACATCTAGATAGCAAATACATACTTGCTTTCCAGGTATCTGTCTGGCAGAGGGATGGAGAACAGGAGATTGAATGATCTGTAGCATCAAGCTAACATACTCCAGATTCTTCACCTGTTCAGCTGCTTCCTGCTAATCTCTCCCCTTGGCCGCTAAAACGCGAGAAATTCCCTCATTCCTGTACCCACTCTCTCAAGCAGCAAGTCAAAGATGCTCTATTTCTGTTGTTCCCTCTTATCCCCCAAGGTTTGCTATGGAGGTCGACAAGAGAACAGTTGTTGCTGGTGAGGTAGAGATTTTTGTTGTCACCTCTGAAATTGGCAATCATAGATGGTGTTGGCAGTAAAGTCAGAAGTGGGTGCCCTTTACTTATTTTCTCCTCAAAAAGTCTGGTTCTACCTGGTGGCTCTTTTCAAATCTCATCACAAAATCTTTTTTTCTCTTGTGCCTGAATGGTCTGATATTTCTTTCAAGTTAGAGGTCTCCCGAGAAAGGCTTTGAAGTACAATCAGATCCAAATTTCAGAAGTGAAGAGATGTGTTTTGCTGATCTAAAGAAGGGAATTGCGTTTGCAAATACTAATATTTGCCTAGTGGCCTTTCTGAAATGTAGGATTTGCCCACATAGATCCACCCAAATGTTTATTTTAGTCAGTTGTAATTTAATACTGTGGTTATAAAATACTTCCTCGCAGACAGATCTTACTTAAGCTTCTCATACTTGATGTTTGACTTCTCCATTACATCAGGTTCATAAAATATGTTAGAGATTGGAGGTATACATTTTTATCATAGTCTCTAGTTCCAGATAAAAACATTTCCTAGTCAATATGATATTTCTCGTTATATATAATAACTTGGTTATTATTGACTTACGAAGTCTGGAGAAACAGTACAGGAGTTAAGGTGCTTGTGTACTACCACCAATCTGATTTCAATTCCTGCCTCAAGGACCGACAGGAGTGGCCCCTTGAATACTGCTGGATGTGTCCTAAAACAATGCCAGTGATGATGATGATAAATACAAATAATAAATAGAATTACAACATAAAATTTAGAGATAAAAAATACAATTGAGGGAAGGTTTTGCCCTGTGTGTATTTTCTTGGTTGATTTGCGCTCCTTTGGAAAGAGTATTAGATGAGTCTGCTCACATGATCTCCAGGCTAAGTATTCTAAGTCATTGGGTGGAAAAAGGGGGTGTCTCACTCATATTTCATATTTGTTTTTTTTTCTGGGCAAAGAGCTTGTGTTTTAATTGAATTTCCAAAGGTCCACATTAAAAAGCATAAATTTATAGTACAAATTATTCAAAATTAATAAATCTTGGCTCACCGTTTCCTTTAAAATATTAGGATATCAAATGTGGTTTCCATGATAGTTTTGCATTTCCTGATTTCATTCTCTGCTGAGCCAAGACAGCACCCAGTAGATAGAGAAATAGAAGCAGAGAGACTTACCCTTCCAAGGAAAGGGAGAGATTTCAGGCTTGAAGGTACCAGCTAAATTAGACCTAATAAAAATATTCAAGACATATCTTAATCAGAATGCCTAAAACCAGAGGTAGAATGCTGAAAGCAGCAAGATCAAGGAAGGAAATTATGTACAAAGGAGCATCTTAAGGTTTACAGCAGATTTATACAAAAGATCCCTTTGCCCCAACAAACAATGGTGGAATGTATTTTAAAAAATAACTCAATAAAGTGAATGTTACCCTAAGAATACTTTAACCAGTCAGATTCTCATTCAGATTTGAAGGAACATCACACAACTTAACAGATAATAACTCAGGAATTTCATAAGTTCAAAACCATCTTTATAAAAAAAAATAACAGGGCTTCTTTAAGACTAGGTGAATCCCACAAACACACCAAACTCCTTCAGAAAGATGGCACAAAACTCCATGACAACAATCTCTCAATGCAAGTAGGCTAAATGAACCAATTAAGAGATGCAGAGTAGTAGGGTGGATTAGAAAATTGAACCCAACATTCTTCTGCCTGTAAGAAACACATTTGAATAGTCAGAGCAAATAAAAACTCAAAGATTGAAAAACAATTCTTTTTTTTTTTTTTTGCATTTTGGGTTACACCCAGCAATGCACAGGGGTTACTCCTGGCTCATGCACTCAGGAAATACTGGTGGTGCTCAGGGGACCATATGGGATGCTGGGAATTGAACCAGGGTTGGTCTCGTGCAAGGCAAACACCCTACCTGCTGTGCTATCACTCCAGCCCCAAGACAATTCTTTAAGCAAACAATTCCCTCAAAAAAAGTTTGGGATGGGCAGAGTAGTATTAGATGACACAGACTTCAGACTGAAAAATATTATTAGAGACAGTGAAAGCCATGTTTAATGATCAAATGATATTGACATCAAGAAGAGCTCACATTCCTAAATATATGCACCTAATGAGGGACGCGAAAATTCCTTAAAACAGCCCCTAATAGATTTGAAGAAAGACACCGATAGCAACACAGTAGTACATGGAGACTTCAACACTGCTCTATCACCACTACCCAACACTACTTTCTATATATCATCTAGATTAAAGCTCAGTAAGGAAACGCTTTCTTTGAAGGAAGAAATGGAAGAGAGAAGTTTAGTAGATATAGGGCGTTTCATCCTCAAAAAGATGAATGCACTTTCCTCTCTAGTGCAGGTGGGACATTATCCAAGATAGACCACATGCTGGGACACAAAATATACCTCCACCAAGTCAAGAAGATAGACATTATACCTTCTGTGTTCTCAGACCATCAGGATCACGATCACGATATCTCGTTAATCACCAATTTCTCGGGTGGGCTCAGTAACATCTCATTTTGTCCTTTCCCTGAGATTTTAGAAGTCTATCTAGACTCGGCCCTCCTAACAATGTTGCACTGGGGGCTCTTCAGGGTCAGGGGAATGAGATCCAGCTTGTTACTGGATTTTGCATATGAATACACCATGGGAAGCTTGCAAGGCTGTCCCATGTGGGCAGGAAACTCTCAGAGGATTGCCAGTTTCTCCCAGAGGGAGAGGTAGGCAAAAGATATCACTTCTGGGAGCTCGCTTTTAAGTCTCTCTCTGGATGTTGGCCGTTGATGGGATTACACACACCTGGGTTCCTCTGCCGATACCTTCATGCATGAGGCCTGTCCGAATATATGGAGAGGGGCCTCGAGCATGGCTGTAGCTAGGTTCCGGTGGTCTTCGGCCGCTGGGAGCTCTGCTCGGGATGGGGAGGGAAGCTGGAGCCCATCCCCTTTGAGGGGCCGTGGGGAAGACAGCCAGGCATGCGGGCAAGAGACTCTCTGAATCACTCTCTTCTGAGAGCTTGCTTTTAAGTCTCTCTGGATGTTGGCCGTTGATGGGATTACACAGACCATAATGGACTGAAAATAGAAGTTAATCACAAGCAGAAACAGAGAGACAACTGAAATACCTGGAAATTAAATAGCTCGTTACTTAACAACTGATGGACCAGAGAGGAAATCAAACAGGAAATTAAAAGATTCTTGGAAACAAATGAGAATGAGGACATGACCTACCAGAACTTGTGGGACACAGCAAAAGTGATGTTAAGAGAAAAGTTCATAGCTGTACAAGCATTCACCAGGAAGGTAAAAAAGGGCCCACATAAATAACTTGACTACACAACCTGAAAGGGCTGGTGTGATAGCACAGCAGGTAGGGCGCTTGCCTCGAATGCAGCCAACCCGGGTTCGATTCCTCCACCTCTCTTGGAGAGACGGCAAGATACTGAGAGTATCTAGCCCACACAGCAGAGCCAGGCAAGCTACCTGTGGCATATTCCATGTGCCAAAAACAGTAACAAGTCTCCCAATGGAGACATTATTGGTGCCCACTTAGCAAATTGATGAGCAACAGGATGAAAGTGATAGTGACAATGACACAACCTGAAATAATGAAACTTAGAGCAGAAATTAATAAATGGAAAAAATACAAAGGATCAATGAAACCAAGAGCTGGTCCTTTGAAAAAAGAAATAAGATCAATATACATCTTGCAAGACTCGCAAAGAGACAAACCTAATTAACCAATTCAAAAATAAAAGGTGGGATGTCACAAGGTACCACAGAACTTCAAAGTAACATCAGGAATTACTTTGAGAATATTTATGTCTTATAATGAGAGAACCTAGAAGAAATGGGCAAATTCTTGAACGCCTATTACCTCCCAAGATGATTTGGAATGCCGGAACAAACCTATCACTATCGAGGAAATTGAAATGGTCATTAGAAGTCTTTCCAAAAAGAAAAACCCTGTCCCAGATGGAGTCACTAGTGAGATCTTTCAAACCTTGTAGAGGACCTACTGCCAAGCCTTTCCAGGCTCTTTGAGAAAATTGAAGAAACATAACACTCCCAAACAGTTTCTATGAAGCAAACATTACCTTGATGCCAAAAGCAGAGATAGTAAAAGAGAGAGAGAGAGAGAGAGAGAGAGAGAGAGAGAGAGAGAGAGAGAGAGAGAGAGAGAGAGAGAGAGTTATAGGCCTATGAATGCAATGCAGATATCCTCAAGCAGATACTTGCAAAATAGAATTCAAAAAGATCGTAAGTCATGGCCAACTGGGGTTCATCCCAGGAATACAAGGAGGGTAGTTTGACATAAGTCAATCTACGTAATAGACCATATCACTGTCACTGTCACTGTCATCCCATTGCTCAACTCAATTGATTTGCTCAAGCAGGCACCAGTAACGTTACCATTGTGAGACTTGTTTGTTACTGTTTTTGGCATGTTGAATACTCCACGGGTAGCTTGCCAGGCTCTGCCATGTAGACGAGATGCTCTCGGTAGCTTGCTGGGCTCTCCAAGAGGGGTGAAGGAATCGAACCTGGGTCTGCTGTGCGTAAGGCAAATGCCCTACCGCTGTGCTATCGCTCCAGCCAGGTCTGTTTGGTCTGTTTGTTCTGTCTGGTCTGTTAAATCAAACAGACCATATCAATAAAAGAAAAAAAAGAAATCATAAGATCATATCAGTGGATGTAGAGAAAGCGTTTGACAAAACCCAGCACCCATTCATGATAAGAACTCTCAATAAAACAGATTTGAAGGATCTTTCCTGGTCAAAGTCACTTACCACAAGCCAACAGCAAATATTATACTCAATGGGAAAAAACTAAAGTCCTTCCCTCTATGATCACAAGACACAAGACAATGTTGCTCACCCTCACCACTTCTACTCAGTTTTGTGCCGGCGGTCCTTACCAGAGCTATTAGTCAAGAAGAGGATATTCCAGATAGGAAAGGAAGAAGTCAAATTCTTGGGGCTGGAGCAATAGCACAGTGGGTAGGGCATTTGCCTTGCACGCAGCTGACCCAGGTTCGATTCCCAGCATCCCATATGGTCCCCTGAGCACCGCCAGGGGTAATTCCTTAGAGCAGAGCCAAGAGTAACCCCGGTGCATTGTGACCCAAAAAGAAAAAAAAAAGTCAAACTCTCACTGTTTGCAGATGACATGATACTTTATTTAGAAAATTATGAAGATTCTACAGAAAACTCCTAGAAACAGTAGAATTGTATAGTAAAATGGCAGTCTACAAAATTAATATGTGAAAATCCAGGGCCTTCCTAGATGCAAATAGTGGAGAGCAATTTTTAAAAAACATTCCATTCATAATTGTGCCTCAGAAAGTCAAGTACCTCAAAATCAGCTTAACTAAAGAGGTGGAAAACCTAAACAAGTAAAACTATAAAACACTAGTTCAAGAAATAAAAGAGAACATGAGAAAATGGAAACACATCTCTCATTCTTGTATTGGGAGAATTGTAGCACTGTCTCACTGTTATCGTGTTGTTCACTGATTTACTTGAGCAGGCACCAGTAATGTCTCCATTGTGAGACGTGGTACTGTTTTTGGCATATCGAATATGCCATGGGGAGCTTGCCAGTCTCAGCTGTGCAGACAGGGATACTCTTGGTAGCTTGCTAGGCTCTCCGAGAGGGATGAGGGAATCAACCCTGGTCAGCTGTGTGCAAGGCAAACACCCTACCCACTGTGCTATTGCTCCAGTCCTATTGGGAGAATTAATATTAAAATGGCAATACTTACCAAAGCATCATACAGATTAGGTACAGTTCCTATTAGGGTACCAGTGACATTTTCCAAAGAGCTAGGTCAAACACTCTTGAAATTCATATGTAAAAATACCCCCTTCCCCCCCATATAGCTAGTGCAATCCTTGGGTAAAAGAAGATGGGAAGCATCACTTTTCCCAACTTTAAACTGTACTACAAAGTGGTAGTAATTAAAACAGCATGGTACTGGAATAAAGATAATCCCTCCGATCAGTGGAATAGAGTTCAAAATCCTGAGATAAATTGTCAGGTGTATCATCAGTCATTCTTTGATAAAGGAGCAAAATATATGAAGTGGAACATTGAAAGACTCTTCAACAAGTGATGTCAGGAAAACCGGTTAGCTACATGCAAAAAGTGGACTCAGACTTCTTCCTAATGCCATGCACAAAAGTCAAGTCAAATGGATTAAAGACCTTGGTATCCAACCCGAATCCATAAAGTTTGTAGAGGAAAGTGCAGGCAGAACTCTCCATGATCTTGAAGCTAAAGGCGTCTTCAAAGATGTAACACCAAGCAAGTAAAAGCAAAAATAAACAAATAGGACTACATTAAATTCAGAAACTTCTGTACCTCAAAGGAAATGATGACTACGATACAAAGACTGCCCAATGGAATGGGAGAAATTATTTACCCAACCCTTATCTGTTAAGGGATTAATATCAAAGATATGTAAGGCACTGGCAGAACTTTATAAGAAAAAGACATTCAACCCTATCAAAAAATGGGGAGAAGAGATTAAAAAAAAACACCCAAAGAGAAGAAATACAAATGGTCAAAGACACATAAAGAAGTAAATGCTCTGCATCACTAATAATTAGGGAGATGCAAATCAAAACAACAATGAGATAACGTCTCATGCCACAGAGATGGGCACACATCAAAAAGAGCAATAGCCAGAGCTGGCAAAGATGGGGAAGAATGGGACTCTCTTTCACTGCTGGTGGGAATGTCAGCTGGTCCAGCCTTTCTGGAAAACTATGTGGAAATTCCTTAAAAATCCATGAATTTAACTCCTGTTTGACCCAGCAACTCAGTTTCTTAGAATATACCCTGAGGACTCTAAAAAAAATAGGGAGAAAAGACACTTGTACCCCTACGTTCCTTGTAGCACTATCCACTATGGCCCAAATCTGAAAACAATCCAAGTGTCCAAGAATAGATGGCTGGATAAAGGAACTGTGATTCATAGTCACAGTGGAATATTGCTTGGCTATAAGAAAATATAAAGTAATACAATTTGCTGCCATAACGAAGGAGCTCAGAGAGTTTCATGCTCAGTGAAGTTAGAGGAAGAGAGACTGACACAGAATGATCTCTCTCATATGCAAAATGTAAAGAAACATAGCCGTGGAGTAAAGAACACTCAAAGAGAATGAAAACAATGAACTTGAAAACTTGTATTCAGTAGGAAACATGCCATATCTCGATAGACCAGCATTTATACATATGAATACATATACCTAAATGGTACACACACATATTCCTTTACATATAAACTGCACACACACAAATGTACCCTCAGTTACTTAAACACACAAGTTTATGTATATACATTAAATGCATAGATGAACAGACATAGGCAACAGAAAGCTCATAATAACAGTCGGTATTAACAAAACTCATGAAGCAGAAATACCTCTTCTCTTTCCTTAGTCAACACGAAATTACGAAGTTACTCATGATTGGGTTTCAGGCATACCATGTTTCAACACAGAACATGTATATAGATTTAGATCTGTCTGTATATATGTGTATATAAATATATCCAATGAGAATATTTATTATTTATTAATGTGCGTGTATGTCTAGAACATCTCTGAATACGTGTGAATATTCATGTAATATGTGGGTATATAATTGGACATTAGTGTATTAATGAATGTGCTTGTGCTGTTAAGTAGTTTTTTAGCTATATCCTGATGGCTGAGACCCCCAACCATTAAAGTTACAGGACATAAGGGGGTGGGTTCTGGAGCCCCCGGGAGCACACACTTTCTTCTCCTGAACCCCCTGAAAGCCGAGTCCGGGGAAGGACACTCCTCAGGTCTCCAGCTTCCTTCAGGCTGAAGTTTGTAGGTGGCTTCTCTGATGGTGGCTTCCTGTCTTTCTGAGTCAGAAGTGGAGGAAGTTCAAAGGATGTTTTCCCTGGTGTTTAAATAGTCACCTCCCATGAGTTCCCTCATAATCCGCACCCAGGCCCCGGATTCTGGCTGTCTCCACTGGCTTCTGCTAAACCCTACAGCTGAGGAGTGATCAGGATTGGTGATTGCTTCTCTTACTTGATCAGTTTTTCTCGAGAAAGCACGATGCTCTATTTTCCCTACATGGACAATCTCATTACTCAGAAACTTGGAGAAAACATGTGACTTAGCAGCTGCAAGCTGTACTTTTCCTGGGGAGAACAGGAAGAAGTGCTCAGACCCGCTCTCTCTACCATATGGCTCATAGATGCAGATGAAAAGGATTGGTCATTTTTCTGCATTGCTTTTTCCAATTGTTTATACACATATGGGGGCCGGGGAGGGAGTTCAGTGGGTCAGGCGCTTGCCTTGTATGCTCCTGACGCAGGTTTGATCTCTGGCATCCCATATGGTCTCCTGAAAATCACCAGGGTTGAGTTCTGAGTGTGGAGCCAGGAGCGACCCCTGAGCATCACCAGATAGGACCCCAAAACTAAAAATCAAACCAAAAATGTGTTTTTGAAAAGCTACAAAAGTAAATATTTTATTTAGTTTATTGATTCTAATTTGACTCCTCAAGTGAACAATGGATGATTTCCCAGTTGCTAACTGATAAGTCTTTTCTCAACCATCACTGTATCACTGTCATCCCGTTGCTCATTGATTTGCTCGGAGTGGGCACCAGTAATGTTGCCATTGTGAGACTTGTTGTCACTGTTTTGGCATATAGAATACACCACATATAGTTTGCCAGGCTCTGCCGTGCAGGCAAGATACTCTAGGTAGCTTGCTGGCCTCTCCGAGAGGAGCAGAGGAATCGAACCCGGGTTGGTCGCGTGCAAGGCAAACATCCTACCCATTGTGCTTTTGCTCCAGCCCTCTCTCAACCTTGAAGTTGATAATAGCAATAGCATGATAAGTTAGTCATGGCATAGTTTTTTCTTTTATCCTGCAGTCTGAGAAGAGAGAAAGGGGGGGCGGGGAGAGAAAGAAAGGAGAGAGAAAAAGAACAGGAGAGTAAAAAAAGAAAAGGATGGCATCTTTAATTAGCCCTCTTTATATGCTGGAGGAAGAGCTTTAATTTTCTAGTACGATAGTTTGGGCAGCATTAAAACTATTTTTTAGAACTTATTATAGACATAAATGATCTCAAAACCATCTAATCTTCCTTAGACCATAGTCAAACTTATACACTTGTATTTTCAAGTGTGTCTTTCAATCGAGTCTTTCTTTTTCAAAGTGATTATATTTGAGGAGTGAAAAAGTGAATCAAAAAATGATAGCAAAGGGGCTGGAGCAATAGCACAGCGGGTAGGGCGTTTGCCTTGCACGCGGCCGACCTGGGTTCGGTTCCCAGCATCCCATATGGTACCCTGAGCACCGCCAGGAGTAATTCCTGAGTGCAGAGCCAGGAGTAACCCCTGTGCATTGCCAGGTGTGACCCAAAAAGCAAAAAAAAAAAATGATAGCAAAATGTCTGGACACTGGATCTTGGGCTGCAGAGTCGAGTCCTTGCTGTGCGTGCTTCAGATCTCGATTTTGATCCCCTGCCTCACCCCATGTGCCAAGAGGTGCTATTAGGTGATCTCTGGCAGCAAATCAACGTGTGTGACCTGTGGTCACGGCAATAACCGCACTATAAGCTGAAAGAGCAGAGGAGGGGAGGGAAGGAATGTCTGAATAGACAATGCTTAAAAGTGCTTAGGACTTTGACTACTTTGACGACTATCTTCCCAAGATAACATTGAAAGAATCCCACACACATCTCTGTTACTTCTCTAGCTAAGTTCAAGTGAAATACATACTTTTTCATGGAAAAAAGTGTTGAAGTCTTTAAGTACTTATCGGACGTCAGGGACAAATGGATGGGAAGATATTTGGGTTTTTAGGGTAATCTGAAAGTTTTTTTTAAAAAGTTTTTTGTATATTTGTATTTTGAACAATGTAAACATTTTTCTTTTAATATTCATGGCAGTGCTTAAGCTGGTGTATGCATGTTCACTATGATTCTAGAAAAAACATGTAATATTATTAATATTTTCAAGAAAAAGTCATACCCTGGTGATCCTTGTGGAGTGTAGCCCTGAAGCCCTTGACCAGGACTGAACTATCGGGCCCACAGGCTGAGAACACTCAGGAGTGGCCCCCAAGTTCTCCTCTGCATTGGCTGACCCCCCTCCAAAAGAGAGAAAGAGGCCTGGAGGAGGGAGGAAGGGAAGGAAGAAGGTAAAAAGAAAGAAAAGAAAGGAAGGATAGAGAGGCAATGTTCAGAATCATAATATAAATGACTACATTCATAATTGGTACTATTCATGATATAGCCACTGATCATTGTAATATAAATATTATGTAATATAAATATTATGTCACTGTCATCCCATTGCTCATTTGATTTGTTCGAGCAGGCACCAGTAACGTCTCTCATTGAGAGACTTATTGTTACTGTTTTTGGCATATCCAATACGCACGGGTAGCTTGCCAGGCTCTGCCGAGCAGGCTCGATACTCTCGGTAGCTTGCTGGGCTCTCCGAGAGGGGCGGAGGAATCGAACTCGGGTCGGCCATGTGAAAGGTGAATGCCCAGCTGCTGTGCTATTGCTCCAGCCCGGCCATAAATATTATGTAATATAAATATATGTAATATAAATGACCATTGTAAACTTCTCTTCTTATCATCACTGTTAGCTTCATTCCTCTAGATGGAACACAATCTGCTTCTCTTTCAGTCCCCAGGTTTCATCTTTAACTCCAAATCCCTTTGGCCAGGGAATCTTCCCATTTCCCCATGCTGCTCCCTCTGAATTCCACATGCCTCTTCCCAGCTTTCCCAAGCCCTACTTGTCCCTGGGTTCTCCTTGGGGTAATACTTTGTGGAACATCCTCCTAATGTTTAAAACACCGAGGTGACTTCCCTGGAAACCAACTGTCTTTGGTGCTCTGCAGTCATTTCTAGTTAGTTCAGCTGGAAGAGCGCCTGCTGGCGGAATATCTCTCATATGTCAGACACATCCTGGGACTTGGGGGAATCCCTGCTAGGTAAAGCTCATAGTCGAGAGACTTAGGCGATTGCACCTGGGCAGGCTCAAGGTTACAAGGTAAGGAGTAAACTGGAAATGACAGCACATTAAGAGAAATGCCAGAAAGGAACCCGTGCCTACAGAGATGGATCGGAAAGATGAATAACCTAATATCTAGGTTCCCCTGCCACACTTTGAGTTTTTCCTCAAGCTAATCTCCCTGCTTCATTTTCATTCTCCATTGAGCATGGTGATAGTTATAAAAACGATGCAATTATTTTAATAACCCTTTTAATTACCATAAAGACTCTAGGACGATGGCGGATGATGTCACTGTTTTTGCAACAGTTGCTAAGCAATTCATAGGCACAGATCTTTACTGGAGTCACTGATTTCATCCTAACAAGTCCATCTGAGTGATGAAATCTGGAGGCACAGAGCAATTAAGAACCGCTCTAAGACACTTGGCTGGGCAATGGTAGAGCTAAACGTCCATCCAAATCTTTGTGACTCCCAAGACCTTCTGTGTTATTCTCTGCTATCCCTCGTGCCCTCCCTTGCTCCAGGCAAGTGGTGATTGGCCCAGCTTTGCTGAGCTTGAGGGTGTCAGACAGAGAAATGATCTGGGGATGAAAAAACATCGATTTGATTTGGTTGCACAACTTTCTGTACACATCTTCAGGCGGCTTGAGTCCTAATTTCTGTGTTAGTGAAATACTCAGAATGAATTTGCCTCCTTGTAATAAAAGATAAAATGAGATGCACAGAAAAGCACTTTTAGTTGTCGAACATTCTGTGTATGATCCTATTATCATTTTAGCACCACCTACTCCTTTGAGAGTGTAGCAGAGGTGAATAACAGCAACCAAAGCAGATTAAAACTGCTGTTGACGTACCTAAGAACTGTAGCTCCGAGAAAGCATTACTTGACTGATTCGGTTCAGATTAGCATCTGTTCAAGGACAATGGGATTTTCCCCACTAACATTTGGCCAATATTAAATGACTCTATTTTTCACCCTTTACTCAGACATAAATACATTTTGGGTTCTATCGGTACTCTAAGATGAAAAACAGCAGTCCGTAAAGAGTCAAATGGTCCCAGCTCCTGACATCTGTCTAGTACACTGTGGGTGCATCATCAGCGTGAAAAGATGCATCTGGAGTTGATAGTCTTCTAATCAATCAGGCCACGGGGACCTCTAAATTCTCAAGTGTGAGGATCAACCTGGTTAGACTGAGAAGTACTGAGAAATGTTTTCTCCAGCCACAGCCTGCTGGGCTTCTGCTAGGTGGAAGAGACGGATGCTGATACCCTTGTTGCAACCTAATCATTTCCCATTAATGCACAGGAAGGAGGGCGCTTGCCAGGCTTCTAAAATGTTTTGTAGATGAGGAAGCTCACAGAAGCAGATATGGGTTCAGGACACAGAAGTTCAAAGCTTTTGTCTTTATGCACAAATTAAAGTCGAGCACCTTAGGGTGGGGGGCGGGGACTCTTTACTCAGTGCTCTTTAGAATCCTTATTAAGAGATGTTTGGTCTCTAAGGCAGAGCCATGCTGCTCAGTCCCGAAAGCAATTGATTTATGATAAGCTGGAGAGAGGGCCTTCCTTTCAGTATCTCCTGCCTGCATAGATTAAATATGGTAATGACTCTACTTAAATGTGCCTTGTGATGTTGTGTATTTGTTAATGTGGATCATCGGGGCAATTGATGAAAAAAAAGGCTTCCCACGAAGCCAGGGTAATGAATATTGACATCTGTGGCTCTCACGACCAATAGAAGTCACAGTTCCTATCCACATTTCCACGGGCTGACTCAATAAATAATTGCCCTGTTCGCCTGCTCTCGCAAAGCTGGGAGAGGATACGGTCCTAATGCCTCCAAAGAGCAAGTCCTGAGGCTAGATATTGAGTCCAAAGCAGGGTGAGTCCTGGAAGCTGGGAACCAGAGGCAGGAAGGACTCTGGAGTCATTAACTCAACATCTCTTTCCCCCCCTGCTGTGTCGGCTCCATTAGAGTCAAGGAACATTAGCAGAGCCAATGTGACCGAGTTCCTGATAAAGATTCTAGTTGGAGGAGCGTGATTGCTCCGCCTTCACACTGGCCTCTACTTGTCCTCCCTTCTATGTTGGTGTGAAACACTGAGAGGAAGGAAGGAAGCCAGGAGGGAAAGAAGGCAGGCAGGCCGAGTCTAAAAGACATGGTTACCCAACAAGTTATCTATCCATCTTTTCTTTGATGTAGGCTTTAGGTAAACAGCATCACCCCTGCTAATGCACAGCGCTAAACAGTGGAAAGAGGAAACCCCCCTTGAAGAACACTTTAAAACACGGTGATGTTCTCCAAGGGGATATTTTAAGTTCCAGTGAGGCTCTGAAGCTTTCTTCTGGCGCTTCCTCCTAGAAGGCCCCGGAGCCTCTCCTCCCAGGCCCTCAGCTCTCTCTCCTCAGCTGCTCGGTTCCCCACCAAGGCTCCTTCTGCCTGCTGGCCATCAGGGATGTGTAAGTGATGGCACCTCTTTCTTCTGTGACAAGGCTCTCGGAAGACATCAGCTTCCGGCTGAGTTCTGCCTACTGTACAATCTCCTAGACTCTCAGAGAATTGTGGTGTCTTGGATAACCCTTTTCTCACCCCACGTTCTATGTCCACTCCGGCTTTCTGGTGCCAGGTCCCCACTGTCCTGGGAAGTGAGATTCTGCCAGCTGAACCTTGACACTGCTGTGGCCCTCACCTTGCTTTCCTCTGTGACTGAGACTCAGTTGACATGCAAAAACTGGATTTTAGAATCTCCATACAGATACTGATTTTTTTCATCGTAGCTTAGGTAACAATAGTATTCAAATTATGGTCTTGATGTAGAAATTTATCATGCTCCACCACCACCAAAGTGCCTGTGATTCTCCATCACTATTTTTTTGTCTCCTCTAGTCTAATCTTTGCTCCCCTCCACTCCTTCATCCCCCTACTGCTTGTTAATCAGTTTTGTGACCCAGGCCAAGGGCTTGTGATTTTTAAAAGCTGTCTATTCTGTTATTTTGTCTCTATAACCCACAGATGACTGAGATCATTTATACTTGTCCATCTCCCTCTGACTTATTTCACATAACACGATGTCCTCCAGTCCCATCTACAATACAGCAAACTACAGGATTTTATTATTTTTTACAGTTGCATAATATGCCATTGTGTCTATATACCACAGTTTCTTTACCCATTCCTCTGTCATTCGACATTTGGGTTTTATTTCTCTATCCTGGCTATTGTGCTAAGTGCTTCAGTGAACACAAGTGTACATGCATCTTCTCAAATTAGTGTTTTTGTGTTCGGAAGGAGGGGGCAGCTGCCCAGAAATAAAATTGCTGGGTTGTATGCGAATTTTGCTTTCTTAAGACATCTCCAAATTGCTTTCGTCTGACTGTTGGCAAGTCAGAATTGATGGGTATATTGATAAGGATTTTTTAAATTCAGGAACAGTGGATAGTATAAGGCTTGAGAGGAAATGTATCCATCTCTCACCCTGCTGGGTCTTCTTAAGCTGTTTTAGCAATCAAATTAGTATCAGATTAGTAGGAAAAGGGAAAAATTAATTACTTATATGTGAAGAGTCAACCTGGCTGAATGAAAACCATGGGGGAAAATGAGGGTCTGAATTCTGATTGGGGAGGAGACGGAGATAAATGAGAGAAAAGTGGGTACCCATAGGACGAGAAAGGGAGAATTATAGGTTGAACACCAGAAAGCTCTGTAAGTAGAGATTTGCTCTGCCTTAGAGATGACTTTTTCCAGTGGACATAGTAGACCCCCAGTTTTATTCTTCTATGTAGTTAAGGAAGAAGTAAGTTTCTTACAAGCCTGCAAGGCCTCAGGAAATAATCCACATGCTGAAGTGATGCATCTTCTGTTCTAAGCACATGGTGGTATCCTGTTGGGAGGCCATCATTGGGAGACCAATTTTTCAATGAAAATCTAAATTTTATCTACAACAAAGAGGATTAAAGCAAAACCTTGGCCAGGGACATATAGATGGTCAAGTCTGTATTTCAGGGGCTTGAGTGAGGCCATTGGTCTTCTCACGGTCCTCCCCTTCTCTCCTTCCTTTACTCCCCATTAAAATTTTTTTTCTCCATATTACTTGTCATGGAACATTGAACTTTATTTTTTGACTTAAATTATTTTGGAATAACTTGGCTTATAGACCAGACTGGCCTGTGCCCTTAGGTACAGAGAAAGCATTTTTGGCACATTTGGGCACCAGCTTCTGGAAGAGTCACCCCAGCACTCACAACTCAGAACACAAGAGGATGGGGGAAGAAGCTGTTGCAGGAACCAGAGGCATGGATGCTTGGGAGAAAGGAATATTGATCAGGATATCAATATATGTAAGGCATTTAAATCTTATGTAGACCACACGCATTCCTAAGTGTCTAACAACTCATTCTCAAAAACCATACACATGGCTTTTATTTTACAGATAAGAAGAATAATCACAGAGAGATTAGTCGCCTATGGTTAGGATTTAGAAGTCCAGTGTATCTCCTTTTGTTAGGTATATCTTATTTAATTAAACTGGGGAGGGGCCTCCCAAGTAGGTCTCAGAAAGCCTGGAGGCTCTACTGTCAATTCTCAACCCCCCTGATTTGCAGGTGGATGCAAGGGCCTGAGAATGCAGTGCTGCTGGGGATTACCCAAGACCCCCTGGTGGTACTCAGAGGCCTTTAGAGCTATTCTTAGAGATGCTTAAGGAACTGTGTGGTGTTGGAGATTGCCTTGGCTCCATCTTCTGCAAGGCCTATACCTTAACTTCATATCAGGGTGCCAGAGAGATAGTACTGCAGGTAAGGCATTTGCCTTGCGTGGGCCGTATGAGTGTTCAACCACTGACAATGCATATTCCCCCTACCTCCCCCCCACCTCCCCCTCCACTCCTGATCCCCAAGAACAGAGCCAGGAGTAAGCCTTCAGCATAGCTGGCAGACCCCCAAACAAAAGCAACACACAATTTCTTTTTCAGTGTATTAAAAAACCTAACAACCTTTCAGTTGGCATTTATTCAACCAATAGCTCTTCAGTACTAATTTTTTCTAGGTACAGGAGGCAAGCAACATACCACAGGTGCCCTCTTAGCAATGGAGTGCAGATGTGGAATCAAGGGCACACTGTATTTTAAGTAACATTTAGCATCTGAGAGTGAGTGTAGAATTTCTAGAAATTATTGCTTCAAGCAGACACACAGATGAAGGATTGGACCATGGAACTGGGTAGTCATTCCACTTGGGTTGTCCACGTATAAAAAGAGATCTCAAATCACTGTACAACTGAAGCCCTGATGCCTGTTCACACATTACTTCTCATTCTCTTCTTTTTATTTTTTGGGTCACGCTCGGTGATGCTCAGGGGTTCCTCCTGGCTCTGCACTCAGGAGTTACTCCTGTTACTCCTGGCCGTGCTCATGGGACCACATAGGATGCCGGGGATTGGATCAGCCACTTGCAAGGCAAACACCCTCCCTGCTGTACTATCACTCTGGTCCCTCTCATTCTCTTCTCCCTGCCTTGATTCCTTGCCTTCTCTATCCATCTCCTCTCTAAACACTGGCATCACGGGTGATCCAGGCTTCCCTCTTTTACCTCATCACGGGTGAAGGGAAGTTGACACTGGTGGAGGGATTGGTGTTGAATTATTGTATAACTAAAATGCAATGATCGGTAACTTTATAAATCATTGCTGTTAAATAAAAAATGTTTTTTAAAAAGAGAGTTCTCAATGAGCCGCATTAAAATGGCCTTGGCACAGGATAGCTTATTCAAATGATAGTGATTGTTCCACAAAGAACATTCAGTTATCTCAAACTTGAAAATGCTTCTCCCAGTAAAATTGGATCTTTCAAGCTCAGGGGAGGATATAGGATGACAGGGATCAAACCTGGGTCAGCCGCAGGCAAGGTAGGTGCCCTATCTGCTGTGTTATCTCTCCAGCCTTTAAAGAGAAAGTATGTGAAGAATATCCATATGAAATAATTAAGTAGCAAATAACTCAAATCATAATAATAAATATTTGGACAATTTTTTAAAAAACACTTTTTTTTTTTTTACTTAAAATACCAAGAAGAATAGTAACATTTGCTCAACTACAAATGGTGGTTCCTTGTTTCAGATTGGTAAAGATAGATTGAAGATGTGTCCTTTAATTTTTATTGAGGGTCACACCGAGTGGTGCTTAGGCCTTGCTCCCAAGTGCTTAAGGATTAGTCCTAGCAGTGCTTGGAGGTATCATAGGGTTTTATATGGTGCCGTGGATCAAATCCAAGTCACCCACATGTAGAACTAGCGTCTTTCCTGTTAACTATCTCTCTGGCCTCCTAGTTTCCAACTGGAGTTTCTAGCATCGATGGAGATTTAATTCTTCAAGGTCTGAATCTGAAAATGGAATAGTCGCCTTTTGGTCAAAGTAACCCATTTTGTTGGGGGTGGGGTTTGGGGCCACACCTGTCAGTGCTCAGGGCTTGCTCCTGGCTCAGCACTCAGGGATCACTTCTGGTAGGGCTCAGGGGGGGCCCTATGGGGTCCCAGGGGCCAAACTGGGTGGCTGTGTGCAAAGCAAGCTCCCTACCTACTGTACAACTGCTCTGGTGCCCGAATAATGCTGCTCTCTGCCCTACCCCCACTCTCTGCTTTCCCACATAGAGAAGACCATGAAATATGCCAGATACTACATGATATTGCTTACTTCCCATTTCTGAGATAAACTGACTCCACAGACCACTGAAGTCTCATATGTTTGGACCATGGCATCGGCGAGTTTACTAAATGCTTGGCAGTCACGTTTTAGCCAGAAACAAGTCTGAATAAATTAAAGGGCTTTGGGCCCGCTAGATAGATAGCCATAACTTCCTTTAAAAAAAATTTCCATCAATTATTGTGTGTTTCTCATCTTCTTCCTGATATATAGTGGGAGATACAGAAGCCCCTGAAATAATTTGGGGATCGGAGCTACCACTATTCATTCGGCTCCATCTGCCACATTAATTCCGATCAGATACAGACCCTCTGAATAGACAGCAGGTGTCAGCTAGCAGCGAATGTTTTGTATTTGTTTTGCTTTTCTCTTCCCCATCATATTTCCAGGGTTACAGGTCGAAAGATAATGCACAATGGAATTACGGAAATGTGTTTGTATAGGAGAAATTTAGAGCATTTTTTTAAGGGATGTGTATTCACTCATGTCTAGGGCCAAAAGACAGAACTTTTGAATTCTGAAATACTGCCGGTGGAGAACAGAGGGAGTTCTGTAAGTTGCTAAGTTGTTTTCTTTATAGTGTCTTCATGTGGGAGACAGAATCATGAGCAATCTCTGGTCCTTTGTCTTCATCACTTGAATTTTGATGTCACTGTGCCACCAGAAATTAATTGAACTTCCAAAGAGTTTTCAGCGAGCAGAGTGTAGTTTGAGAATCGCAGCGAACTGACCTCTAAATAGACATTGTTCTGGAAGAAGCAGCCTTGGCTCTTGAAAGAAAAACTGAACTTGGTGCTCCTCTAGGGCAGGATGGGGTCACATTCTTCTCTCGAGCCGGAGTGGCTAGAAGAGGGTTTAGTTCCTGAACACAGTGACCGGAGCCGAGATGACACAGCATGCACGCTGTGCCTTGCATTATTGAAAACCCTTGGTTCTGGTGAATTCTTCCCTTCCTTCTCGAGCTCGCGATGCTCTAGCACATGTCCATCACACCACTGTCCCCTGGGGTCTGTTGGCTCCAGCAGGTTCCATGCTCAATCCCTAGTTCCTCCTGCCTTCTGGTTTCTCACCCCTGGAGTTCATGGAAGAGACACAAGTGCAACCAGGCACCACCTGCTGACATTGAAGGTTTCCTGGGGAAACCTTCAAACAAAGGGAACAGGAGATTTGGTGCAGTAGCCTCCCCAGCCCCTGGGGAATTGGGGGGGGGTGTCAAGACTCCCCTCACTGTGCTTTTGGAGACGGTATCTGCAAGTCAAATCCCGTGATTGCTTCATGCTTTGTTTTTCCTCCCCCCCATTCCTGATTTGCTGTATTCCTTTTCCTCACCCTCCAATTGTGCTTCTGGCATCATCTCCCAAATAATATACACCGCTCTCAAGTCCTTGTAGGCTTAGGATTAGGTTTTGGAGATAGACACCCAACCTTCTTTTTCTCTTTCTGTGGCTTGAGTGAGCAGATGAATGGATGGATATCAGAGGTGCCGAACTTTTGCAAGCCAACCAGAAAACGTTCTTCTTCTTTTTTTAAAATAGATTCTTCCATTAAGTTAATGTTCTTGGGCAGTGATGCAGCTGCAGTTGTTAATGAAGCAGTGGGGAGTTTCACCAAAGTAGAGGCACAGGAAGAAATAAATTAACTAAATGCAAAACAATCATCGGAAAGATCTGGGTTATTTTAACATAATTCCAGTACTGTTGAGTTCCTGCTGAATATTGGTTAGTGATATCTTTCAGCCACATTTTTCCATACATTTATATTAGCAAGAATTGCCATCACTGCTTAGTTAAGACTGTTATTCCTGATGGGCGAGAGAGAGAGAGAGAGAGAGAGAGAGAGAGAGAGAGAGAGAGAGAGAGAAAGAGAGACAGAGAGAGAGAGACAGAGAGAGACAGACAGA
This sequence comes from Sorex araneus, assembly GCF_027595985.1. Taxonomy (NCBI): domain Eukaryota; kingdom Metazoa; phylum Chordata; class Mammalia; order Eulipotyphla; family Soricidae; genus Sorex; species Sorex araneus. Next base: position 136,009,252 of record NC_073306.1, read on the forward strand.
GACAGAGAGAGACAGAGAGACAGGAAGAGAGATAGAGGAAGAGAGGGAGGAAGGGAGGGAGGGAGGGAGGGTGCCTGCCATAGTGATAGGCTGAGGGGAAGGGTGGCAGGAAGGAACCTGGGGACATTGGTGGTGTGAAATATATACTGGTAGAGGGATGGGTGTTGGAATATTGTATGACTGAAACCTGATCATGATCAGGTTTGTAATTCTATATCACAGTGAGATATTAAAATTTTTTTAAAAAATTAATAGACTCTTGTAGGCAATGACAGATAATTGAGAGCAAATAAAACACAGGAACTGGGGAGATTTAAAAAAAACTGCACTGAAAAATGACTCCTGAATTACACACACTGATGAATAATAATTATTTGCCTTTTGAAGGCAAATTATACTTTGAACTCAGGCCAAGAAAACTTTTTTATTTGAATATACTAACACACACAAACATGTGTGCTCACATACATACATACAAACACACATGCTCGCTCTCTCACACACAAACACGTATGATCACGTACACACTCATGCAAACATGCATGCTTTCTCTCTCTCACACACACACATGCACATTTGTTGTTATTATGCCTTTTTCTGTTTTCTGTTTTGATTTTGGATGGTGCCCACTGGTGCTCGGAGGTTACCCCTTATTGATTCCCTGGGCATCACCCCTGCTGGTTTTTGAGGGATCACATGGTACCCATGTGTAGGAATTCTCCCTCTTCACAGATGAAGAAACTACTAGAGCTCAAGGTCACAGAGTTAAATGAGTGACGTGAAATGTGGACTGGAACCCAGAGTCCCGCAGTTTTTATCACGGTGTCAGCCAGTAAACTCACAGATTAGGAGAAGGGTTAAGGTTCCTCCATGCTTTAAAGAGGTCCTTTGGGGCTTGTCATTTAGTCTGTTTTATCCAGTTGCTTTGTTTACATGTGCTGACTTCAGACTCCACTGAAAGTCCGTGCCGCCCACATTAAACATTTGGTTTAAATGTCTCCACACCACAAAGCAATCACCACAGAGCCATCACCGAAACCAAAGTAGGATCTTGGGGTGCCGGGAGTGCAAACTGGTTCAGGATACTGACTTCTGTATAATCAAAACAGAAATGAGGGTGGCATGGTCTCTCTCGCTTGCCACGTGCAGCCGCCACTAACAGACGCATGAAGGAGGAAACGGGGCCATCAGGGAGGTTGGTGATCAGTTGCCGTTTATTCCGTTCTCCCCACGTGCCTGCTCCGGTCTCACTAAGCGCCCCCTTCCAGTCCCCCACTGCCCCTCACTCCCGTCTCCTCCTGTCCCCCCATGCTAGTCTCCCTTTGCTCTATCTTGCAGCCTTAGTCTAGCCCCTACCTCCAAGCACGGGGGTAGGAACTATGTCCAGAGGTCAGGTGGCACAGTCAACATGTGAAAGCCCGAAGACAAAGATCTCCTGCTAGGAGATTTCACTCAAGGGCAGAATTTTTTCTAAGCACACACTTCTCCTCTCCTTAGTCCATAAACAATCATCGTAGACCTACTTCTTAGTAATCTTTCTAGTCATTTTGTATGGGCACAGTAAGAGATACATTAAGCTTGTAGGGTGCACATATATTAAGATATATTAAGCTTATAGGGAGATTCCATTCTACAGTGCTCAGGCCAGATTAGTCTTTCCTAACCCTAGAAGGGTCCTATCCAGTTGTTTCTCTCTGGATCATGACAGAATTTGTCCATGACTATGCTCTTAACTTATAGTTAAGTATTACAGTGCTTGGCCTGGCCTATTTTGATGCCAGGGTAGCTCACAGCTGCCCTGGGTCCATCCAGTCCCTTCATCGGGACCCTGCTTTTGGGGTGCTAGGAACTGAGGGCAACTGAGGCATAGGTCGGGTAAACAGATGCCCAGGAGTGAATATTATTCGGAGTCAATTAGCTCCCAAGTTACAAAGCATAGCGTTGACTGTCTTCCTGTGTCTATACAAAAAGGACATTGCTCTGAAGTAAACTATGCAAAGGACATAAGGGAAAAAAGCAAAGCAATATTTCACTTGCAAATACAAATTCACATACTTCTGGGGAATTTGACTTTACAAGTCACAGGCACTTTTTAGAGGAAGTAGGTGACAAACCTGTTGGGAAGAGAGCACAAGAAGTTAAAGCTAAACACAGAGGAATGGGGGTGCCTCAGGAGCACTGTAAATGGTGTAACCCAATAAATCTATGCTCCCTGCAGCCAGGGAGAAAGGACAAACCAATGTGATCCTATAACTTCCAAAGGTCAAAAGTAACTTTATTCTGCATTTCACCCTCGCCCCCCCCCCCGCCTCATTCTACAATCAGAAATTTTTATGGCTATCCCATACAGAACAAAATAACATCAGGATGAACCAAATTGAAGTCTTGGAAACCCCTGGTCCCTTTTTGTGTGTCAAATCAAATTTCAGCAGAATCCAGATCCAGACCCTGATTTGTAGCAGTTTGCTGTGGTATCTGAGTCCCATTGGCTTTGACTTGGAGAAAGCCTTGGGGAGCACACATACATCATTTCCTGAGCAGGCACTGAAAGGTAGCTTAGCAAACTAAAGACCAGACTTAATGGATTAAGCACCTGGCTTAAGGAGACTTAAATCTGACTTAATGATATTGCGGGTCCCAGGAGCCATGGTTCGAATCCTGAATACAGCTGTTGTTCTCCATCAGAAAATGCAAGCTATTCTGTAGATTAGGAGTAAATCCCAGAAATTTATTTCCATGCCTCTGAGCCACAAGATAATATGAATTAAAAAATATTTTTTTATGACAAGCCTCTTCCCCAGAGAGGATCTTGTTAATTCCACCCAGGCTGGATTGCAGCTCAAGGGCCCATCCAAAGGGCTGATTTTAGTAGTACGAGGCAAAGACTTCTGTCTTCCTGTCACTCTTTCTTAGCCTTTCTGGATCTTTGCTCAAATGTCATTTCACAATGAAGCCTTCTCTTTAAATCTTAAAACAAAATAAAACCTGGTGACAACGCCATTTCTCTTTTTTGATTCTACCTTTTTAAAAAATTTTTTCATTTGAATTGAATCACCATAAGCTACACAGTTAGAGTTGTTCATGATTGGGCCCTTCGCCATTGTACATTTACTACCACCAATCTTTCCAGTTTCCCTCCCACCACCTTACTCCCAGACTACCTCCATGGTAGACACTTCTTTTCTCTCCCTCTCTCTTGCACTCTCCTCTCTCTCTCTCTTTCTTTCTCTCTCTCCTTTTGGGCATTACAGTTTGCAAGACAGGTAATGAAATATTATCATGTATATAATTTTACTTTCAGCATTCAGTTATTGTCCAGAATGATCATTTCCAACTACCATTGTCATAGTAGTCCCTTCTCTGTCCTAACTGTCCCCTGAACACACACACACACACACACACACACACACACATACTTGTGGTAAGCTTCCAACCATGGTTCTATTCTCTTGGCCCTCCTTTCTACAGTCTTTGGGTATTAGTCTCATACTATGTTTTTTTAATATCCCAAAAATGAGTGGAATCATTCTGTCTGTCCCTCTCTCCCTTATTCATTTCATTCAGCATGATACTCTCCATGTCCATCCATATGAATGGAAAGTTTGTGACTTCACTGGGCTTGGCGGCTGCATAGATGTGCCATACTTTCTTTATCCAGTCATCTGTTTTCAGGCACGCAGGTAGTTTCCTGATTCTGGCTGTCATGAATGGTGCTGCAATGAACATAGTGCAGATGGCTTTTCTGCATTGTGTTTTGGGGCCTCTAGGATATATTCGCAGGAGTGATATTGCTGGATCAAACAATAGCTCAATTTCGAGTCTTTTGAGGAATGTCCATATTGTTTTCCAATAAGTCTGGGCCAGTTGGCATTTCCACCAACCACAAATGAGAGTCCCTTTCTCCTGCATCGGTGCCAGCACTGGTTGTTTTTGTTCTTTTGGACGTGTGCCAGTCTCTTTGGTGTGAGATGATATCTCATTGTTTTTATTTGCATCTCCCCGATGATTAGAGATGTAGAGCATTTTTTCATGGGCCTCTTAGTAATTTGTGTTTCTTCTCTAAGGAAGTTTCTGTTCATCTCTTCTCCCCATTTTTTGATGAGGTTGAAAGGATTTCTTCTTGTAAGGGTCTACCAGTACCTTATGTATCTTGGATATTAACCCTTTATCAGGTTGATATTGGGTAAATAATATTTCCCATTCTGTGGGCTGTCTTTGTATCCTAGTCACCATTTCCTTTGTGGTGCAGAAACTTTTTAGTTTAATGTTGTCCTGTTTGTTTGCCTTTGTTTCCTCTTGCTTGATCAGTGGTGTTTTATCCTGGAAGATGTCTTTGGCTTCAATGTAATGGAGAGTTCTGCCTACGCTGTCCTTTGTGAACCTTATGGATTCAGGTTTGATATGGAGGTCTTAAATCCATCTTGACCTGACTTTTGTTCTCTTGCTTGCTTTGTCTCTAGTGCTCTCACCGCTATTCCATAAGCCAAGGTAGCTTCATGTGCAAATTTTTAGGGTCTTTTTTCTCCTAGATATAATTAAAAGCCAATGAAAACTATTTATGCCTGGCTTTCTCTTGCACCCTAATATAGTCATAGATTGTCTGTAGAGAAGGTGTAACACCTTATTGCTGAATGAATGGTTGGTTGAATCTCAACAACTGGCTTTTGTCTTTGTAAGTAAGTCACTAAGACTTCCTCAGCTTGACACCTGTCCATCTAATTCTCTAGCTGTCTGCCCATCTTGTTGGTGACCTATAATATCCTGCAGCCCATGCCATGGTTTTTTCTAGCCTACATTCTTTTACTTACTTGGTTACAAGATCATTGCCTTTGTGATCTATACTCAAACCCAGGAAGCTGATTGGCCCAAATGTCTTCCAAGGGATTGGTGGGTTTTGAGTCATGTGCCTAGTCCTGAGAAATAAGCAGCTCCCGTGAACTCTTTCTGAAGGGAACTGTTGGGCTTTCCTCGTTTGTCCTCAAATATTCCCTAGAGAAAATTGGCTGACAGACTAGACAAGGTCTATGGCCTGTCAGAATGCTCCCCCCCCAATTGTCTCATCTTTACCTCCTAGTTTAGATTTCCCTATTATTTTCACTCACATAATTAATCAACCACGAGTTACTAAGAGCTACCTATGTGCTGATATCTCTGTTAGCTCCTGGCGCTGCAGGGTTGTCGTTAGACTAAATCCCTAATGAAAGACATGTAAGTAGCTTTCCTTGACTTCTCAGAGATGTATCAGTGATCCATGGAAACACATAAGCTAGTCATTTAAACCCAGATAAGAGACAGAAACCATGGAGGATTTGAGATCATGGTCTTACCCAGCAGAAATAAAACTTCACTGGAGACCCAAGTTAATTAAAAAAATAATAAAATAATAATAAAACAGCAGTAGGGCGTTCACCTGTCACACTGCCGACCCGTGTTCGATTCCTCTGCCCCCTTGGAGAGCCCGGCAAGCTACTGAGAGTATCTCGCCTGCACGGCAGAGCCTGGCAAGTTCCCCGTGGCGTACTCCATATGCCAAAGACAGTAACAAGTCTCACAATGGAGATGTTACTGGTGCCCGCTCGAACAAATTGATGAGCAATGGGATGACAGTGACAGTGATAGTGAATGATAAAAGGAATTATCTAAGCAAAGAAGAAGAGGAGGACCGAGGGAAGATGCTTCATTCAGGTAATGAGAACAGGTTCAGAGTGAGGTGTGCTGTATGCTTTGAGGGAACAGGAGATTCACCAGGGCTGCCATGATGTGCCCATGTCTTTCTTTCTTTTCTTCTCCTTTTTTTTTGCTGAAGAAGCAAGGAGATGAGTGGCATTAGTGGAATTTATGAGCCACTGAAAAAATCTGCATTTTTCTATGAGGAGGATGTAGGAACAAAATGATTTAAGTCAGGTTAATGACTCCATATGCTGATTGACTTCATCATATGCCTATTGGCTTCCTTCATTATCAAGCATCAGCTCATGTCCAGTTACTGGGTCCATCTGTTGTCGGTGCCAATGAACGCTTCAGGCCTTCTTCACTCATGGTGTCGGAAACCCTTAAATCTTGCTGCAACACAGCTTGGCTTCTGGCAGAAGTAATTTGAATTCTGCTTCTTCTACTAACTTGCACAGGTTCCCCTGCCTCTTTTTGAACTTCAGTTTCCTCTTAGGTCAAAAAGAAGTAAACTTTCCTTTCTGGGTAACCATGGCACTTAAGTTATATAAATCTGGAATTTATAGTGCGTACTTAGCACACAAAAGCTTGTCAATGAATGGCAATATCAGCCAGCCCGTTATTTCTATGACTGTTATTATTGCTTTCACTTGCCGATAGCACCTAAAACAACTCTTAGAACCATTCATTTCATTCTGGGCACAGAGAAAAAGTTAAGGGAGTTCCTAATTGCTCTCACAAGAACACCAAATAGGGCCAGGGAGTCAGCTCAATGGGCCGAAGGGGTGCTTTGCAGATGGGGCATGGGGTCTCTCTTTGGAGGGTAGCTATGGATCCGATGAGATGATGCTTGTCAAATGTTTCACACGCCTTGGGCAAGGTTAACATTTGATAAATGATGCATTTGATCGCTTTCAGCAAAATTACTTTAGATCCTGTACTGAGTACTATAAGAAAAGTTGGTGTTTTGCTGAAAATTGTACATTCTGCAGAGCACCTTTTTTGCATTATCTAGTTCTTGCTTTATGGGATGTGGTCACCAGCTCTACCTCAGGCAAGGGAAGGCAGTTTTTCGCATTGACCTGTAGGGGGACATCGGGACTACCATCCCAAGGGAAGCTGGTTTTGCTGCCTTTTATCCTTTGGATACTTCATTTCAATAGTTACCACCTGTATATTAAAAAAAATAGCATGAAACTAATATTCAAGCCCAAACAGGGGCCAGGAGAACTGGTCAATAGTTGGAATCTACCACAGTATGTGGGGGGTGGAGAATAGGTAAGATAGAGAAGGGACCAGTCTGACAGTAATAGCTGGAAATGATCGTGCTGGACAGAATTGTGTTAAAAGTAGGTAATGGAATATACACGATATCCTTTCAGTATTTGTATTGCAAACCACAATGTCCACAAAAAGGAGGGATGGGGGAGAAAGAGAGAGAGAAAGAGAGAGAGAGAAGAAAAGTGACTATCCAAGTATGTGTGGGACTGAAGGTAGGTAAGATGGAGAAGAGACCATTAGTATGACAATACTAAAGACTATTAGTATGACAATAATAGTTGGGAATGATCACGCTGGGCAAGATCTGAAGGTTGAAAGTAGGTAAGGGATATACATGACAACTTTTCAGTATCAGTATTTGCAAACCACAATGCCCAAAAGCAGAGAGAGAGAGGGGTGGGGAGGGAGAGAGAGGAAGGGAGAGAGAGAGAGAGAGAGAGAGAGAGAGAGAGAGAGAGAGAGAGAGAGAGAGAGAGGGCAAGAGAGAAGGGGTGTGGAGGGTGTTGGGAGGGAACCTGGAGACGCTCGTGGGTGCTGGAAACCGTGCACTGGTGGAGGGAGGGGTGTTGGAATACTGTATGACTGAAATTCAGTCATGAATGGCTTTGTAATGCTGTGAAAAATATACAAAAATAAAAACAACAGAAAAGTGACTACTATAGAGGCAGATGTAGCTGGAGTCTGGCGATGTGAAGGGACTTGGGGGTGGCGGGAGGGAAGCTGGGGACATTGGTGCTGGGAGGTGTGCCCTGGCGGAGGGATGGGTGTTGAAACACTGTATGACTGAAACCCAATCACGACAGCTTTGTCACGGCCTAATCATTGGTGACTCAATTAAAAAAAAATAGTTAGCAGCCCCTCCACCCCCCACCCCCACTCAGCTAATTAGTGTTCCTTTGACTTTTCCACGGAATGGATAATTCCTTCTGCCAGGTTTCCTCGTGTCCATGGTGGCTATTACATGCAACCTAGCACGTGGTTTAGTTGGCTGCTGTCTGAGACTCACGGTTTTACAGCTTATCTTTGCACGGTGCTGGGCACCACTGGGGGCCTGAGAGAGAGAAAAGGGAAAGTCACAGGCAGCAGAGCTGTGATGGGGATGAATGTCACAGGGGCCTGATGAGCTGCATGGTTCAGTCATGAGCAGAAGTAAATTAGCGCAGGAGACCCCCCTGTCCTCTGGAGCTATCTGTCCGTGGAGGATGCCTCTGCACAGCTGGGCTTTCTTGAATTGCTCTTGCTTTATTTTCTTTTGTTTGGAGGCCACACCCAACAAAGTTCAGGGTAACTGCTGGCTTTGCACCCAAAAGTTTACTGATGGGGGCTGGAGTGATAGCACAGCGGCGTTTGCCTTGCACGAGGCCGACCCGGGTTCGATTCCCAGCATCCCATATGTTCCCTGAGCAGCGCCAGGGGTAATTCCTGAGTGAAGAGCCAGGAGTAACCCCTGTGCATCGCCAGGTGTGACCTAAAAAGCAAAAAAAAAAAAAGTTACTACTGATGGTGCTTTTGGGACCATGCGGGATGCCTGGGATAGAACCCTGGTCAGCCACATGCAAGGCAAGCAACCTACCAGCGGTACAATCTCTCCTGCACTTGGACTTGTTTCCTGACTGCCACAGGCATTGCTTGGTCTGCTCTTCCTGGTACCAGCCTGGAGAGCAGATAAAGACCCTTATGTTTCCTCAGTGGCATCAGAATTATATCCCTGTAAATTCTCTATACACAGATAGGTAATGCCATCTGTGTTCATTATTAATTTTGATTCTATTCATTTGAGTTATCTTATGTTCTACGAGAGAATACAATAAATTTAATGTCTTGATGTTCGCTGTTCGTTTGATTTTTTTTTTTAGCCAGCTCTAGAAGGACACAGAACGATAGGGTGAAGTTTTCTTTCCTCCCTGGTTGGGGATATGGGTGAGCCGAGGGAGCAGGATTCCTACTGAAACCAGGAACTGCACGGCTGGAGACATAATTCAGTGGGCAAGTCTCTTGCCTTGCATGCAGCCATCATTGGTGCAATCCCCTATGCCACATACGGTCTCCTGAGCACTTCCAGGAGTAACTCTGGAGCACAGGGCCAGGAGTACGCCACTGGATGTGGCCCAAACTCTCTACCCCAGAAAACGAAACAAAACTGGAAAATGCAAGGGAGAACCTAGAAGCGTCAAACTGGGGGCTCACTGGTAGACGCTTTGGGAGAACTTGACTCATGTTTGACCGTGGAGAGCAACTGTGCCAGGGCCTCCAGACTCGCATCCCCAGTGCTTAAGGAGTTTCATCCGAGCTGACTCTCCATGACCTTCCTCCACCTTCCCTCTCTCTTTGCTGGTGTAATTCCGTTCCCAAGTAGAGTTACTTGTCAGGGCTGCAGGGAATGAAGTCATGGTCACTCTCCTGAGAGAGACTGCACTCTCAGGTCCCTGAGTAGGGGTCACTGCTGGCCACGTGGGAATCTCAGGCCAGTGCAGATCGCAGAAGACAGGAGGGAGCCCAGTCCAGAGTCGTTTGGGGGGTTGCCGGAGGGAAGGCAGAGCAGGACCCAGTAAAGAGTCTAGACTGGCTCTCTGAGTCATCTCGGGCACTGGGCTGGGACGGTCGTCTCTAGTCACCTGGCATCTGCGCCATACATGATTAAAGCACAGCATTGTGGTCTCCTGGGGTGCCAGGGCAGGGAGAGGAGGCCTGGCCAGGGGTTTGTTTGCATATCAATGCCCTGCTCCAGGCCCACACCCCTGGGTTTTGCTTTCTCATCACTGTATCACTGTATCACTGTCATCCCATTGCTCATCAATTTGCTCGAGTGGGCAGTAGTAATGTCTCCATTGTGAGATTTGTTGTTACTCTTTTTGGCATATTGAATACACCACGGGTAGCTTGCCAGGCTCTGCCATGCAGGCGAGATACTCTCGGTAGCTTACCAGGCTCTCTGAGAGGGATGGAGGAATCGAACTCTGGGTCAGCCTAGTGCAAGGCAAACGTCCTACCCGCTGTGCTATCATTCTAGCCCAGGATGGCTAATGATAAGAGGGAGGGTCCTTCCCCAGCCAGAAAGGTTTCTTTCAGATATCTGAAACTGGGAGGGGGAGAGTCCAAACATCGTAATAGACACAAAGTTAAAAACTGATGTGAGTGACATACTATCCTGTGATGCTTTACTCTTTGGAATATATGGTGCTAGACAAAAGGAAGGTGGCATGCAAAAGAAATGGAGGAGGGGAAGATATGTGTCAGATTTTTTTTTGAGATGCAGAAAATACAGGATATGCACTTTCTGCAATATTACTCCAAGATTACAAGTAATGATGACCAACATAACAAAGAAACACTTTTCAAATTTTATTTATGAAAGATGGGCTGTGGGTAGAACTTTTTGGTAAGAACTATTCATTGGTAGAAAATGCTACAATGGTGGGGGCTGGAGTGACAGTGCAGTGGGAAGGGCACTTGCCTTGCATTAAAAACTTGGTTTTTAATCTCTGACACCATGTTTAGCCCCAGGGGTCCGGCCAGAACTGATTCCTGAGAAGTAAGCCCTAAGCACAGCTGGGGAACTGGGTTCCCCCAACCCCATCAAAAACAAACACACAGAATCCTCAAAGCCATAATTCTGGTCTAAGGAAAAGAGATCTTGAGTAAAGAGATTGGTTGCCATATAGATGTTCAAGGATTAGCTTCCAGTAGGATTTGGTTCTAATCTCTGTGTTTAGATGGACCAGGACAAAGGAGGTAACATGAGAACAGCTCACTTTCCAGAAAAAGATGAAAAAATCTCGTTCTGACTTCAAAGACCATCAGCTCTTGCTTCCAAGTGGCATCAGTCTTGAGCAATTCCAGTTCATCTCTGACTCACATGCTGGCCCAACTATGTGTGGCGAATAGTTGTGCCATTCAAACAGAATCTAATCAGACTCTTCTTTCCAAAATTGATCTGATATTTGCAGGGACTCTCTTAATCTTTGACGATACGTTTTAACGGGGCCTCAGCCGATCTGATTGGATTAAATATCAGAAATGGAAATATTAGCTCTCGGATAACAGAAGATTAAAAAATCAGAAATTAGAAATTAGATACGATGCAAATGATGAGTTCCTTTATAATTTGATTCTTGGAAAAAAAGATTTTTATCATGGAGCAAATAAATCAGACTTGCACGTGTAATTAAACGCATTATGGAGAGCTAGTCTTTCTTTCCAAATTGTTTCCTCTTAATGAATTAGAAGCTTGTGTAGTTGCTTAGTCTGGAAAAGATTAAAATGGAAAGTTTGGGCTCCTTTTTTTTTTGAAAGTTAAAATAAAGATTTCAATCTTTTTTCTTTTCTTTTTTAAGAATAACTTAAAAAATTGAATCACTATGATATACCACCACTTGTGTACATTTCCCACCACCAACTTCCTCAGTTTCCCTTCCACCATTCCCCAAGCACCCTCCCCCTGCCTCCCTGCCTACTTCTATGGCAGGCTCTCTCTCTATCTTTCTCTCTCTCTCTCTCTCTCTCTCTCTCTCTCTCTCTCTCTCTCTCGTGCTCTCCCTCTCTCTCCCTTTTGTGCATCATGATTTGCAATACAGGTGCTAAGAGGTCATTGTGTTTGTCCAGGGTGTTCAGTATTTCTATCGGGAAGGTACATCTGAGTTGCTTTCTTTTAACTGGGTGACAGCTCTATGACTGTCGGGGCTTCCAGAATTACAGGGAAATGGGGGGAAGTAGCCTATCCCAATCCCTGAGAAAGCCTGTAGATTTCAGTCACAAAACCCACACACCTGAATTTTCACCAGATTAGTATCTCTGTGAGGTCCGTCCCCAGATGGTGGAGTTCAGCCAGAGACATGACTGTGATTTGGATTAAGGGAGCAAGCAGATGCTGGGGCCTTTGCTTGGGTAGGCACCAGGGAAATCTGCCCCACTCCAATCTACCCCGGTCTGTTCAGCCTTGCGTGGGTTCAAGATTATCTGCAGCTTTTGCTCTCTTTTCAGATTTATTAATGAGTCTCTGGAGCAAGGCCAATAATTAATGAGCTTGTATGGCAGAGCAGGAGGTGGTTTGTGGGTGTGGCGCCCACATACCTAAGTTTCAGAGGTTTAATTTTTGGAAAACTTGGTCCTGAGTTGTTGGAGTCTGGCCAGAGGCATAGCAGCGATTTTGGGGTGTCAGGAAGGCTGATGGCACCGTCAGGCTGCTGATGCCCTCGCCCCCATATTTAGGTTGACCTGCCGGTGGTGCTATGCCCTCTGGGTTTAGCAGGGACCAGGGACCAGGACTGAGGTCAAGGCTGGTGCTGTTGGTGGCTTGGGCACTCTGGGTGGGTCATAGCCCACAGTCCAGAAGAACCTGCCCAGGGGACAACACCCCCAGCCCCCCATCCTCTATCTTCAGACAGTAGGTGCTCAGGGAGCCCTCCTTCATAATACGCTGTGGGTGGCACTGGTGGTGACTTTGTAAAATATTGAGAACTGGAGGCAGGGAGGGCTCTTCCCCAGAATTAGGATGTGCCAGGAATTAGCATTCTGCTGGAGGATGCTTCCCGGGGCAGGACAAACAGCTAATTATGAAGCTTCTGGCAGGTCTTTACCAACACTCCCCTCCCACCCCCCCACCTCCAGTCTTTGTCCTGATTTTTACCTCCAGGTACATGTCCCTTTGATCACATGGCCTTCGGGAGCCTCAACAATACCGAGTGAGTCTCCTTAGGAATCGAATTGCGTTGATTATTTTTTACTACTGATAGGTCTTACTCCTGAGGGTCATCTGATCATTCATTCCGACTGAAAGAACCCAAGAGGGCTGTGAAAACTCTGTCCATGCCTCCTTGTGATGGAATGGGGCAGGCATGCAGAGGAGATGGAGAAATGATTGGAATCGTGGGGATTAGACTGTTAGCAGTCTGTCCCTCAAGTGAAGGCGCAAGGCACCACTTCCTCCAACACTCCAGTTAATAGCATATTTCCCACGTGTCATTTCTTTTTTTTTTACTTTCTGGGTCACACCTGGTGATGCTCATGAGTTACTCCTGGCTCTGCACTCAAGAATTACTCCTGGCGGTGCTCAAGGGACCCTATGGGATGCTGGGAATCGAACCCAGGTCAGCCGCATGCCAAGCAAACGCCCTCCTGCCGTGCTATCACTCCAGCCCCACATCATTTCCTTTTGCTGCTCTTTAGCTCCTCTATTTCGTGGGGACTCTGTCAGACTCTGAGCTGCACAGCAGCCAGGGATGAGTCTGAGGCTGAATCCACACTAATATGCAGTTTTGTTGTTGGATGAATGCGTGTGTGTTATCTCACTTAAGCAACTCAAAGCTCTTTAGGTGTAGATGCTCTTCTTTTGGTTGCTCCTGAATTTTCCACAGAACCTCCCAGCGATTCCATGCAGACCTTTGACTGATGGTTGATGATAGCCCAGCTTGGAGGCCGAGAAGCTGCACCTGGGTTTGGAGCAATGCCCACGTTCCTCCTGTAAGTTCATCGATCACGTTCAGGCCTCTCATGATGGAATATCTTTTAATATAGTGCAATTTTCGCCTTGCTTTTCAGAGCCTTTATGACAGACCTGTTATCTATGCAGGCATCTCTATTCAGGATCTATAATAAGAAAATGGAACAAAGGTTCCGTTTTCTTGTTCCAACTTTCTATTTATTATTTATTATCTGTTTGGTGAACTGGGAGTGTGAATATCTACAGGCTAAAGGCTGTTCCAGAACTCAACACTCTTAGGACAGAGAAATTAATGCCTGGGCTTGTTCATTCTGCTCATTTTCCAACGATATTAAACTTGAAACAGTCCCTCCGCAGTCACAGGTAGCTAAGCTATTTGAAAGGGATTGATGGGTGCGTGTTAGAGAGGGCCTGGTCTCGATTGTGAAACCCGCATCTCCGAGTAATGAAAATCCAAATTTGAATATTAAAGGAATTAATTCAGCCGTGGCAGGAAACGGAACTCACTACTCAAGCTGGGATGGGCTGCAACTGTGAGATGATAAGATCTGGTGATAAGAAACATTCTCTAGCCCAACAGGCCGAGTCTCTTGTTGCTAAATAGAGACTTTGGAGGAGAGATGCTTGTAGACTTCCTCCTAGTATGCAGTGCCTCTGCTCGGGACCTGTCTCAGTAAACACCCTGAGCGGACCTGGGAGACGGCTCAAAGGGCTGAGTGCACTCTGCGTGTGGCAGCCCCAGGTACCATGCCTCGCCACAATGACATGTCCACGTGCATGACACTCTGAGCACCGCACTAGGGGCCAGACAATCACAAACCAAGAAATAAGCCCTCTGGGTAGTTGGCTGGTGTCCAGTCAGCTTCGCTTAGTCGTGGAGTCCTTTCGTGGTAGCTGACTCCGGAGCTGCACGTGACAGCCTGCGTCTGGTATCTTGTCACATTGCAGTTACTCCAAGGCGTCACTCTAAGACGAGGAGCTTCTTCTTCTTTTTTTTTTTTCCAAAGGAAAATACCTCTGCTGGACTAAGCCATTACAATAAAGATAATCACCCGAAATGAGCAAGGAAATCAGAGGTAATGAGACTCTGAATCCCAGGGAGAAAATGCAGTTGCTCTTGTGGCAAGAAACACGTACAAAATGTACTCACACGGTCATACACACACACACACACACACACACACACACACACACACACTCACATCCCTGCTTAACTCTGCTTGCTTAATTCACCTTCAAAGTCCCAACAAAACTCAGCACTGCGTTACATTTGATCTGTGTGGGTCTATTGTTTAAAATTTTAATTTGTTCCTTGGAAATGAGTGATAAGGTAGAAATTTTTTGGTTACTCATGCAATCAACTAATTTGCTTCCCCCCTCCCTCCCTCCCTCCCTCCCTCCCTCCCTCCCTTCCTTCCTTCCTTCCTTCCTTCCTTCCTTCCTTCCTTCCTTCCTTCCTTCCTTCCTTCCTTCCTTCCTTCCTTCCTTCCTTCCTTCCTTCCTTCCCTTCTCTCCTTCCCTCCTTCCGTCCTTCCCTTCTCCTTCCTTTCCTCCTCCCTTCCTTCCCTCCTTCCTTTCCTCCTCCCTTCTTTCCCTTGCTCCCTCTCTCCCTCTCTCCTTCCTTCCCTCCCTCCCTCCCTTCCTCCTTCCCTCCCTCCTTCCTTCTTTCTCTCTTCCTTCCTTCCTTCCTTCCTTCCTTCCTTCCTTCCTTCCTTCCTTCCTTCCTTCCTTCCTTCCTTCCTTCCTTCCTTCCTTCCTTCCTTCCTTCCTTCCTTTTCTTAAAATAATCATTATCTTTAGAACTTATTTACTCTTTACTTTTTATCAGTGAAGATTACTTGTCATCCTTCCCTTTATTGCAGACTGGAGTAGTAGGTTGAGACCTGGGATGGCCATTGTCGTTCCTCTCTGTGCCTTTTCTTCACAGTTCAGTGGCTCTGGAGTACTTTGAAATTTAATTGTTGTTAACATTGAGTCTCTCCCTTCCTTTCCCTTTTATTTAGACACATGATTTATGTAGTTGCCTACGGTGGGTTTTCAGGCATACAAAGGGATCCAGTGTCCCCACCTCCTGTGCCACCACCCCTTGTGCTGCTGCCCCACTTGCCCTCCCAGCCCCAACTTGACTCCTGGGCAGCTACATTTTAAAGTTCAGTTGTAGTTTAGGTCCCAGGCTTGGCTAGTATCAGGTCTAGTGGTTTAGGTACGTACAGGTACTGGGCCTCAACCTCACAGAGTTTGAACTAGAGGATCTTCTGTTCAGAGAAGGAAGTTAAACACCGGATGTTCCCAGTCTATCTGTGGTACAGAGAATAAACTGGAAAGAGTAGGTACCAAAGATGGGGAATATATTGGATCTAGGTGACAGAAACAAAAATGCTCAGGAAGGAGAGAAATGGAGGGGAGCAAGAAGAGGTTGGGAAGTAACAGGGGGGCGAGGGGCTTGGTCCCCCACTTTCCGAAATCTTTAGATCCATGGGATAATTAATAGGGGCCCTGTGTGCAGTCTCTTGGAATTTGCATGCCACCTGCTGTGATTTCAAGCCCTTGTGGGAGGCTCTGAAGGCAGAAGAGAGAAGACACGTGAACGGTCCCTGTTACACCCTCTATGTAGCCTACATACAAATCATTCATCAGGAAACTCGGCATAAAGAGTAGAAAAGTGATCAGACGCCAGGAAATGAGAATCTGGGCTTGATTTGTGGCCTTTGTTTTATTTTTTTTTATAAAAATTTTATTTTATTAAATCACCATGTGGAAGATAACAATGCTTTCAGGCTTAGGTCTCAGTTATACAATGCTGAAACAACCATCCCTTCACCAGTGCCCACATACCAGCACCAAAAAAAGAAAAAAAACACAAACAAACAGTTCACCTCCCATCCCGCCCCCCACCCCCCGCCTTGTAACTGATAAGTTTCATTTTACTTTCTGTTTACTTTGGTTACATTCAATATTTCAACACAAACCTCACTATTGTTAGGAGTACCCCACTAGATTCAGACCTACCGTGAAGACAAATGAGATCGCACGGCCGCTACTGTGGCCGCGCAGTTTTGAATTTCTCTACTACAAAAACTAAGTCCAGGAAGATTTCTCCCAGATATTGGATCATTGCAGGCTTGAAAACCCAATCTGTGGTCGTCTTAATATGTCGGACACCGCGCCCTTCCTCCCCGGAGAGAAAGAGGCGAGAGAGAGAAATACCTTTCCCCTCCTGGGCGGGCACGGGGCCGAGGCTTAGTTCTCAGGCTGGAGACATTCTGCGAGGAGTTGCCCATGCCGAAAGAGGTTTTGCTGGGTCTGGATTCACGCTTGTGCAGCTGCAGAGAGGCCGCACACGCGTGCGGCCCCCGGGATCACATCTCAGCGGTGGGAGGGGCCGGTGCCTCCCACCTTCCCAAGAGCACCCTCGTGTCCTTTTGCTGCAGTTTTTGTTGTAAATCCCATCTGTGGTCGTCTTAATATGGCGGACACCGCGCCCTTCCTCCCCAGAGAGAAAGAGGCGAGAGAGAGAGAGAGAGAGAGAGAGAGAGAGAGAGAGAGAGAGAGAGAGAGAGAGAGAGAGAGAGAGAGAGAGAGAGAGAGAGAGAGAGAGAGAGAGAGAGAGAGAGAGAGAGAGAGAGACACCTTTCCCCTCCTGGGCGGGCACAGGGCCGAGGCTTAGCTCTCAGACTGGAGACATTCTGCGAGGAATTGCCCATGCTGAAAGAGGTTTTGCTGGGTCTGGATTCACGCTTGTGCAGCTGCGGAGAGGCTGCACACGCGTGCGGCCCCCGGGATCACGTCTCGGCGGTGGGAGGGGCCGGTGCCTCCCCTGTGGCCTTTGTTTTAAAACATGATCTATTACATTGTAAGTTGTACCACTATACCACTGTCATCCCATTGTTCATCGATTTGCTCAAGCAGGCGCCAGTAACGTCTCCATTCGTCTAGCATGCGACAGGGACGAATGGAGATGAATGGAGATGTTGTAAGTTAACATTAGTTATTTCCTGGCACACTCTGCCCAGGTGTTGGTCCAGTACACGCCTGGGAACTGGCCAGGCTTCCTGGAGGAGAAGCTGGGGTGTGCCTTCCACTCAGGGCAAGTGGCCTTTGCTGCAGCAGAGCTGTTGGTCACAGCAAACCCCAGGGGGCTGGACAAAGTGAGTACAAGTAGCAGAGATGTGGTTGCTGGAAAGCAAAGGTTTGCCTGAAGTTTGAATCTGGACGGTGTAGAGCCAAGCTTACATCCGGAACAATCACATAACTTTTATTATTATTATTGTTATTGTTGTTGTTAGTGAGGAAACTCAAGTCGTCATCATCATCATCATCATCCTGTTGATTGTCGAATTTCTCGAGTGGTCTCAGTAACGTCTCCATTCGTCCTAGCCCTGGGATTTTTAGAAGCCTCTCTTTACTTGTCTTTTCCAATGGTGCCACATTGGAGGCTCTTTCAGGGTCAGGGGAATGAGACCCATCATTGTTACTGGTTTTGGCATATGAATACGCCATGGGGAGTTTGCAAGGCTCTCTTATGCGGGCAGGAAACTCTCAGTGGCTTGCCAGGCTTTCCCAGAGGGAGAACTAGGCCATAAGATGTCATGGCCGTACACTTCCAGGAGCTTGGTTTTATAATCTCTGGATGTTGGCCGTTGGTGGGATTACATGGCGCCAGGGGCAGTCCCTGGGTGTGGCTGCCTAGCTACTGGGAAAAATGGGGAATCTGAGCAGAAGAGGCCCAGTCCCAATCAGAGCAGGCTTAGAGGTCTCAGCGCTGGGTCCCACACACCTGGGTTCCTCTGCCAGTTCCTTCATGTGTGAGGCTTGTCCGAATGTGTGGAGAGGGGCCTTGAGCATGGCTGTGGCTAGGCTCCACAAGTCTTTGGATTATTATTATTATTATTGTTGTTGTTGTTGTTAGTGAGGAAACTCAAGTAACAGCTAAAAAACACGGTGGGGTATCAAGAACTCTGACAGTAATGCATGTCCCACCCACAAAAGGGCTGCTTGGGGTGAAACTTACTTCCATTTAGAAAAATGAAAATAATGTGACCTTTTATCCCATGAAGGATAATAGAGTCGGATTCATATGCTCTCAACTCACCACAGTGTTTTAGGACTAGGACAGCCATTCAATACAAAAGCCTCTGCAAGGAGAGAGTCCCAAGACTTTAAATAAATCACTGAAATTCCAGGTCCCTGTACAGGATCCTAAATGATTTTGGCTAAGTTGGACTGTAAAAAGATTTCACTGGCATTGTAACATTGCTTTTATGTCCTGCATCTACCTGCCAGCAGATAAGAAGAACTGAACCCTAAAGCTACATGGAAATACAATTGATTAGGCGAGTCCTACCAGAAGGGAAGAAATGGAAAGGGGTAATAGCCTTTATTACTTCTTAATAGATATGACGCTCTTAAATCCGGGTAGCTAGATTGAATCACACTGAAGTATTTATTTCCCCTTACACCTTACACACCGCAAATTTTCTAGTTAGAAATGTCACCATTTTTCTTAAAAGTGTCTCAAATATTATAGTAGATCAGGCCTTTAAATGGAACTATTAATAGGCAATATTCAAAGAACACCTCTGGTGTCATAAAAATCTTCCATGACTCTTGGGATTCTGCTTTTTCTCCTGAAATTCCTCTCTGCTGGACACGGAGCACTTTCTCATTTACTTGAAAATGGCTTATGATCCTATTGGCATGCATTTAAAATTCAGGGACACTTTTATAATAAAATCAAAGGAGCAAAAAGACTATGAAAAATCATGGCTTAATGCTCAGATATTTGAAAATTTGCTTGAAAGGGTCATCACCCATATGCCCATATTATTTTGTTTATTTGGCAGGGAAGTGGTGGCTAGGGGTATTCAGGGCTTACTCCTGACTCTGTGCTCAGGGATCACTCCTGGCAGTGTTCATATAGCTATTTGAGGTGGTGGGATAGAATCTAGTTTGCCTGCGTGTAAGGCAAGCTACTTATCCCAGGTGCCATTTCTCTAGCCATTAGCCCTGCAAAAAAAGTCATGATTGGCTAATTTCATCTAACTTTCAGATTTAAAAAATAATAATAATTAACCATAATATTATTTATTAATAAAACAGGTCGTACTTATACCTAAAATGTTGTAAGCCTTCACACTAGTCAGTGCCTAGTCTTGCTTCTTTTAGAAATGAGTTATTTAATACTTTCTCCTGATGTTGACATATGGGTTATGTCCAGATGGAAGGAGATTTTTATATGTCTTAAGACATTTATTCAAAATAAATGATTGCACTGAATTTAGCACTGTTGTCCCCTTGTTCATGGATTTGCTTGAGCGGGCGCCAGTAACGTCTCCATTGTGAGAATTTTGGTCACTGTTTTTGGCATATCGAATATGCCACGGGGAGCTTGCCAGACTCTGCTGTGCGGGCAGGATACTCTCGGTAGCTTGAAGGGCTCTCTGAGAAGGACATGATTATTGGAGAAAAACAAAATTGTGGGAAAATTTCCAAAAGTTTATAGATATGTACCTCTTTTTATACCATTTAGGGTATAAATTTCCAAGAGATTATAGATATGTACCTCTTTTTATACCATTTAGGGGCTCCCCTAACTTTTGCACTTACATAGCCCATGTATTGTGTTGAAAGGGAACCGTTATTTGGATCCATGGCTATTAACTTGATTTCTGATACTTTAATTGTTAGTCTTCTTCCGGTTCCAGATTCTCAGCTTGCACTGATTGTGATGTTTCTTTATTTATCAAATTTATGTATGGAAAGAGTCTCAGTTATCACAAATGTTATATGTAGGTCTTCTGTGCTTCTTTGAAACTTGCTTGATTTTCAAGCTCTTCGCAGTTGGAGCAGTTCTGTTCAGCTAATATGATGATTCTTCAGCTTGTGTTTCTTGGACATTTCACCCCCTGTTTTTCAGGGGCTGTGAGATTTGGGGATAAATCCTCTGGCACTGAGCTTCCCGCGATGAAGTGTGGAACCCCACGCCCTTTGCCCTGTCGGGGGCATGTGACATCGGCATGACTTGCTCAGGGGAGCTAGCTTCAAGGACTAGTTCTGTATCTGGAAACATTCTTAGGTGTAAAGTCCTTACTTATTTCTCCTTTCCCATTCTCTGCGATCAGGAAATGAAACACTAAATCCCACTTACATTGGAGGGTGGCATAAGGGGCTGGTGTTGAAATAAATTTATTTGCCCCCCCCCCCCGGAGGTGGAAACTAGCTTGTTTGGAATTTTTCTGTAAGGAAGACCCGGCAGTCTTCAAAGTAAGATTTTGTCAGACTCCAGTTTGATCCTTGGTTCTGCATAACGTCCCATGAACATTGCCAGGAGTAAGCCCTGTGCATGGCTGGTGTGACCCCTTCCTCCCCGACAAAAATGAGCAAACCACATAGTCTCAAATACTCCTGCATGTTTACTAGGTTCCTTCCTAACCAGTAACCTAGGAAGCCAGGATGAGCACTGTTCCATCTCCCTTGAGGAGCGCACTGGGATGAGAAACGTCCCAGTGGCCCCAATTGACAAGGGATTGCTATGGGCTCGTGCCCAGCAGCCCGGAAGAATCGTTGAGATCTGGTTTAGGAGCGTTGGCATCTGTGTTTGCCTCCATGGGAAGCGCCTGTCATTCCTGCCCTGGAGCTGTGCATGCCCGCCATTGCCACCCTTGCTTCAAGGGGTGTGCAGGTAAGAAGCTGTCCCGACTGATTTCTCCATGCCCAGTGGCTCTAAGCTTGTCCATCCCACCTTGCCCATGTCCCCAGGAAGCTCCTGGGAGTGAGGTGTGTTCTCTTGGCATCCACGAGGACCCGAATGGAAGATAGCTTTCTTCTGAACACTACCAAGACTGTTGCTGCCTCTCTCTTCCTCTCTCTTTCTCTATATTTCTCTCTTCCTCTTTCTTTCTCTATATTTCTCTCTTCCTCTCTCTCCCTCCCTCTCTCCCTCCCTCCCTCCCTCCCTCCCTCCCTCCCTCCCTCCCTCCCTCCCTCCCTCCCTTTCTCTCTTTTCCTCTCTCTCTTTCTCTATATTTCTCTCTTCCTCTTTCTCTTTCTCTCTCTTTTTCTCCCTCCCTCCCTCCTTCCCTCCTCCCCCTCTCTCTCCCCAACCTCCGGTAGAAGGGATGTCCTGGTGATTCTTCAGAGTCCACTCTGTTCACTGCCCATCCATGGTGGTTCAAGGTGTTCTGGGAGGTTAGAAGGACACTGCAGTTCAGAGCTGGATAAAAATGTTGACAGCCTGAAAACGGTGTCACTGAAACTGCATCTAATGGAGGAACATTCTCTAACTTGCCTTTAAATATCTCCCAGGCAACTGTTAGGTGGATTATTATTATTGACTTACTTCATCACCGTTGTTCTCTTCTGGGTTACATGGATTCACCTTCTGCTTTTCTCTTTTTTAAAGATGATGTCAGTTTTATTTCTAAAAAACAATCATTGGACTCCATTTCAAACACATAGAAGAATATAAAAACTTGGAATGAAAACTTGTGATCCCTTTCCCTGTATAATTATTCCTATTAATGTTTGAATTATTTCCTTTCAATTTGGGTTACATGTGTAGAAAATATATTCTTGTGAAATATACAGATGTATGTATATGCATGATTTCTAATTTATAAGATTATATATTTTTTCTAGTAACAATGATTTTATTAAACCTTTGAATGTTGGTTTATTTTTTTTTAAATTTGGGGGGATGGTGGGGAGCCTCTCAATGGTACTTGGATACCATACAGTACCAGGGGTTGAATTGACATATACTCATTTACTTAAGCCATATGCCTGGTCTCTGTATGGTTCACTATGTTTTGGGGCGGAGGGAACTCATACCTGGAGATGCTCAGGGGTGACTCCTCGCTCTGCACTCAGGAATTACTCCTGATGGTGCTCAGGGGACCATATGGGATGCCGGGGATCCAACCTGGGTGGGCCACGTGCAAGGCAAACACCCTAACCACTGTGCTATCCCTCCGGCCACTCTATGGTTCATTTTTTTGTTTCTGTTTTGGGGCCATACCCAGTGGTGCCCAGGTCTTATTCCTAGCCCTGTGCCCAGGAATCACTCCTGGTGGTGTTTGCGGGGGTGGCACATGGGGTACTGGGGTTGAACCCTGGTTGGCCATATGTAAAGCAAGTGCCCTGCCCACTGTACTATGGCTCCAGTTCCTGTTCAATTTTTTCAATGTACATATGAATTTTGCGACTGTTCAAGAATACCAACTTTTGCACCACCCACACCAAGCGCTTCACCATCATGCCCAAGGATCTCAGCTGGCGTGCTGCATCCACCGAGAGAGGGCATAAAGTTTACAAAGCTAAAATCTCAGGGCTGGGACACATGGAGATACCACTGGCGCCCGCTCCAATAAATCGCTGATTAACGGGATGACAGTGCTACCGTGCTACATATGAATTGGGTTTTTTCAATCCACTGTTTTTCTACTTATGTATATTTTAATTTTTGTATTTGTGGATTTTTCCTGTTTTCTTTGTTTTTTGGTTCGCTAAAAAAATTTTTTTTAATTGTTTTGTTTTTGTGGCCACACCCAGTGGTGCTCGGGGACCATGTGAGTGTCCGGGATCATATGGGTCAGCTGCAGGCAGGTGAGAACAGGAACCTGCCGGGCTCTCTCCAGCCCTATTTGGCTTCACTATCATCTTGCCAATTTCTCAAGGTGGATTATCAGTTCAACTATATTTCTTTTTTTTTTTAGAGGTTTTGACTATTTATTGCAATGACAATATCACAGTCAACCTATTAGTTAATATATCAACATGGAAGCTTTTGTCAGATTCTGATTTTGTCAGATATAATTGGCATATAGTGTTGTGCAAGTCTAAGGTGTATAATGTATAATGTGTTCATTTCATACACTTACATATTACAAAATGATCACCACCATAGCATTAGCTAACACCTCCATCCCATGCCATAATTAACATTTCTTCTTTTGGCATGAATATTTAAGATGTTCTCTCTTAGCAGCTTTCAAGTTTATGATACACTCATTTTTAAAAAAATTTTTTTATTGAGTCACCATGTGGAAAGTCACAAAGTTTTCAGGTTTAAGTCTCAGTTATACAATGCTCAAACACCCATCCCTTCACCAGTGCACATATTCCACCACCAAGAATCACAGTATAGCTCCACCCCGTCCCCCCATACCCCTACCCCCCCACCACCACCCCTAGCCCCCCCCTTGCCTGTGTAACTGATAAATTTCACTTTACTTTCACTTTGATTGCATTCAATATTTCAACAAAACTCACTATTATAGTTTGGAGAGTCTCTCCCCTAAAGTCAGACCTGCTGAAAAGGAAGCATTTGACAATTTGTTTTCCATTGCTGAGAATGAAGAGGTATGAGGTTGAGTGACTGCACCTAGTGGCCTCAGGTTTTGGGTTTCTGTATTTTAGTATTTTAGTAACTAAGTCCAGAGAAATATCTGCCAGAAATTGCATCACTGAAAACTTGCACTTCTCAGTTATATTATATTCCACATATGAGTGCAATCTTTCTATGTCTGTCTCTTTTTTTCTGACTCATTTCACTCAACATGATACTTTCCATGTTGATCCATTTATATGCAAATTTCATGACTTCGTGTTTTCTAACAGCTACATAGTATTCCATTGTGTATATGTACCAGAGTTTCTTTAACCAGTCATCTGTTTTGGGGCACTCTGGTTTTTTCCAGATTCTGGCTATTGTAAATAATGCTGCAATGAACATAGAAATGCAGATGCCATCTTTACTATACCTTTTTGCCTCTCCGGGATATATTCCCAAGGGTGGTATTGCTGGGTCAAATGGAAGCTCAATTTCTAATTTTTTGAGAATTGTCCATATTGTTTTCCAAAAGGGCTGAACGAGTTGGCATTCCCACCAGCAGTGAAGGAGAGTCCCTTTCTCCCCACATCCACGCCAACACCGGTTGTTTTTGTTTTTGGGATGTGGGCCAGTCTCTGTGGTGTGAGATGATATCTCATGGTTGTTTTGATCTGCATCTCCCTGATGATTAGTGATGTTGAACATTTTCTCATGTGCCTCTGAGCCATTCGGATTTCTTCTTTGGGAAAATTTCTGTTCAACTATATTTCTAACTCGTTATGATAACATGAATAATGACATTTAGAGCCATGACTTTCATCTGATTTCCACTTTGGTCAAATGCTAGAAATTTTTTGATGTGCTTTTCTTTTAATGAAACTACAATAGGTGGCCTATGATGACAGCTTTTATTTTCTCCTTAGTCCAAGTATTTATTAGGGGAAATGATTGTTGGTTTTTAGATATAGTTCATTAAACTCTTAAAAGTAAACATATATTTAGCATCATTTTAAATTAACGGCAAATTGTGAAGCTGATCAGGAGTTCCTGTATATCACATGCCCAGTTCCCCTATTATCTGTTGTCATTGTTGTGTATTTGCGACTAGCAGTGGGTCGGTGTTGATGCACTATTATTAATTCAAGGCGCTGTTCACATTTCCTAAGGACTTAGTCGGTATGCCTTTCCTGTTCCATAACCCCACTTTAGACTCGTTATGTTTCTCTTACTACGATGGTTTTTTGGTGTGTGTACTTTTCTTGTTTTTAATGACTGACATATTTTGGTATAGATCAGGTATGTGAAAATATATTTCTCAATTGGGATTTGTTTGATATTTTCCCCCCTTACCATTAGTCTGTGCTGTGGGATTTTAGGAAAAAGACCATAAAGTACTACTTTGATCAGATGCTGTCCAGTGGATTTATGATAGCTCGTGTTGACCTTGACCACTTGAAATAGTGTTTTTTTTCTAGATTTCTCCACATAGAAGTTGTTCCTTTCTCCATTTTCTCTCTGCTCTTTGGAAGTTCCTTGCACAAACCCTGCTCACTGGAGGGAAGTGAATTTCTTCTGTCTGCAAGATTTACATATTATCTCCAATTATTTGTTCAATCATTTTTTATATCCACATGGATTCATGGATATTTATTATCTCTTGAGGCTATCATACAGTAGGGCTTTATTTTACACCCCCACCCTGTCCCCTCAAAATTTCCAGTGTTAAGCTTTGGAATTTTTTTCCATCTGCTCCCGTGTCCCTTTGACATCTCTTGATAATTGAGTTTGTGTTTTGTTTGTTTTCATTTCTTAGATTGTGGTGTTGCAAGATGCTCCAGGTTCCTCTTATTTATTTGCTAGAATTGGCAATTCTCCTAGGTGCCCTGGTTCTTTTTATCGAGACAGGAAACTAAGATCTTGGTACTTATTTTGTTTAAGCCTTTGCTATTGAGATTTTGAGGTACCCTGAGTCTGGTGCCCTCTTAGTTCACATGGCAAAGGAATGCATGTGTACATACTAACTCAGCTATAGGCCCATACTTACAGGGGAATACTCTGTACTGTATTTAGCTCATCTTGTCTTCACACTGATACCTCCAATGCTTGTGCATACTCCCCTGGATCATTTTAGTCTCTTCCCCTTATCTATACTTTCCCATTTCTCATGAGAGGCTCCCGTGCACCCCTCAGTTGCATAACTGATTCCAGTTTATGTGAACAGTGCTTTCAAAATTGTCAGCTTGTTCCCTCCCTGGGAACAGCTTTGTCAATGAGTGACATGCTTGTTTGTGTGCAGTTCCCTTGGCCTCAAGTCTTAGAAATATCCCTTATTATTTAGGTTAGCGCCATTTCAGGAAAGTTGTCTTGCCCTAGAGGTATCCAGTATTGCCGTACGGACTAGTCTCACTGCCCTGCAGTGTTACCTTGTGCCTTACCCACAGGACCCTCCTCTTCGTCCCCAAGTTCCTGTGAGCCATCAGTATTTTTCTGTCACTAGTTTCTCCTCTTCTGTAAAATAGCATTAAATGGCATTATACAGCATGCAGTCTTTCCAGATGGACTTTTTTTCTATAGAAATGTATGTTTAAGATTCCTCCATGGTTTTTGCATGGTTTGATAACTCAGTAGTACCCTATTATATGGAAATACTAGTTTCTCTATCCATTTACCACTGAATTCATCTTGATTGCTTCTAGATTTCAAGAATTATGAATAACACTGCGATCCATTTTCATACTCGCATGTTTATGTATGGACACTTGTTTTAAAATCATTTGTAAATGTGATTGGCATATTATATCGTGAGATTTTTAGTTCTGTAAGAAACTGTCCAACTGTCTACCAAAAAACAAGACATTTTGCATTTTCCCAGTGGTGAACGAGAATTCTGAAGTCATATCCTTGGCCACAATTGAAATGATCAAGTTTTCTCCCCTTTTAATAAGTGTGCATTATTTCCCTCATGCCAAATGAGGCAGAACATATTTTGAAATTCTTATTTTCTGTTTATCTGTCTATTTAGCTATTCCGTTACTGGGATTCCTACCTGAAAAGTGTGTGCTCCAGTCCTTAGAGTCATCTCTCAGTCCCACATCCTCACTTATTCTCAAGTCTTTAGATAATTATTTTCATTATTTAATTTTTTTCATTTGATTTTTTTTCTGCTTTTTGGGTCACACCTAGTGATACTCAGGGATTACTCCTGGCTCTGCACTCAGGAATACTCCTGGCTGGGCTTGGGGGACCCTATGGGATTCTGGGGATTGAACCCAGGTTGGCTGAGTGCAAGGCAAATGTCCTACCCACTGGACTGTCATTCTGGCCCTTATTTGATCTTTATAGGTGCCTTTGTAGAAGTACCTGTTAGCCACCAGGGTCAAACCTGGCAATACTCAGGGGGCCCTGGAGGTACCAGGGGTTAAATCCCTGATCTCATCTATCTAACACATGCAGTCCATCCCCTTGAGCTTTCTTTGTCATATTTTGGAAGATGTGACAAAACAGATCATGGAAGAGGAAGGTATTCAGAGGCAGGTGGGTGGCGCTCTGAACATTTGTAGAAGCTCTCCTGCCATCTAAATTTATGAAGAATTAACAAATTCTCACTTGCAAAAGAGCTCCCCACAATGTTCTTCTTCATCGGGCACCCTGCTAGTTTTTGTTGCTAATTTCCACCAGCCAGGATTATTGGGTTCTCTGCAATGCAGTGTAGTAGCGTGAAATCAAGTAGGAAATGGTGTCCTTAAGTGGTATGAAATGAACTTGAAATATCACACAGCTAACATGCTGTGTGATCCTAGATTTAATCCCATTTCCTGTGTCCGTAGATTCGGAAATCAGAAATATGACATTAATAGGATTCTGAAACTCAAGCCTAAGGGGTGACAGGGAGATACCCTGCAAGGAATGACCAAAAGCCGGTGTTTATAGCTCCCCCTAGCTCTGGGAAAAAGGCTGCCAAGGGAAAGACAATTATCCCGGGAAAGTAAGCGAAGGGCTTGAGAAAAATTAGAGACAGAATGGCCATCATTTCTTCTTTTGAGGTAGTTAAAGTAAGGTATTTTATTGAGAAAAGATTTAGCCACATTTGCATTTTAGCAATTAGAATTGGTTTCCTCTACGTGTTATTAAAAGAGTGGGGGAAAAAACATCCTGGAGACTCTGTGCATCGAGTATTCGAAGAAAATTACACGCTGGAACAGTTTGTCTGAGCAAGGTGAGATGGGGCGAGTCAAAGTTTTCCACAATTTCATGGAATTGACCCGTCTTGGGAATTAGGTAGATAACCAATATCCAACATAAAGTCAGACCTTTATGAAAGACTTAGACTGTAAAAAATACAGTACGGGGGTACCACTGATTAAAAAAAAAAGTTTAGGTTCTCACACCAGTTCACATCAACAAGTGAGTATGTTTTAGATGGTGTTTTTTTGCTTTCATTTTGGGGGTAAGGATGGACTTGATTTGGCTTAGAGTTGTAGATTTCACTTCACTATCACATCCTGAACATCTAAGAGGCAAGAGGCAGAGAAACCTTTTCCCATTAGCAGATGGGCTGGAATGTTTGAGAAAAGTTGAAAGGCAAAGTAGGCCTTTCTATAAAACGCCCTCTGGGTTTTGGGCTAAAGTAAAACGCTTTCTAGGTTCTTGTCAGGTGGAACATGCCTGCTGATCTGAAACTTTTCACTTTAAATACTGTACATAAGTGATGTGATTGGGGAGTTTACTTGTGCTCATTTGATCCAGTCTTTGCATGTGAAGTAATTGCTTTTCAAACTGCAGGCTGTTAAACATGCATTGGTAGGTTTAAATAATCATTGAATAGCCGATCTCATAAGGAAGCATGGCTAGAATGCTTTAAGTGATGAAATGCTAGGCACTATTTTTTTTAAAGAGAACTTAGAAATATTATGGGTGACGAGGTACCATTCAAGTGTACAAAGAACTGCAGGCTGAATTCTTGAGTGATTGATTCTCCTGTGGTTTATTCTTTGTGTAACTTTAAATAACAAAATGATTAGACACGTTCGAAAGATCCAAAAGCTACTCATGTGGTCAGAGAAGGGAGGCTTGATTATTCTGCATTGTAAAGGATGTTACATTGATCAGCTGACTTCCGTGGACCTTTGCATCAGTCAACTCAACTTTAATAAGCAAATAGAAGCAGCATATTCCAACAGAATGAAAGGAAACAACACTCAATAAATCCAGAAGTCTAGTTTTTAGAGGTAATCCTGAGGTGCTCTGAAGGATCTAAAATCTCAAGCTGAACTTTCTTAGTTTGAAGCAACTCTTTCCGCCTAGTCTTGACTAAACTGTGCAGAATTTATGAACTTCCATTTCTTCAGCTGTAAAATAGAAATGATGAGACGTCTACTACCTACCCTAGGAGAAGAAATCTCTCCTGGGGTACCGATGAGGAGCAGAGAACCATTCTTTAGATATCCTTCCAGTTGATGCTTCTTTCGCAGGGTATGCCCATTAGGCACCAGGTGTAACTGAGAGTTCACTCGTATCAGTCAATGTCTGATACTGTTGGTGTCTGCATCCCTGCCTCTCAGTTTTCCGTCCAGAACGTGAGCAGCATGAAGGGAGTCTGTTATTTCCAAGCAGTATCAGTTTCTTTGAAGGGGTCTGATGTCCTCCTCCAGGCTAGACAGCAGGGAGTGTCTAGGCGACTCTGCTTGTAACAGACAGCAAGGTTGCAATCTCCCACAGTTCCATACTCCCTACTAGAAGATTGTGGAGACATTTCTTATTTTTTTCTTTTTGGGTCACACCCGGCGATGCTCAGGGGTTACTCTTGGTTCATGCACTCAGGAATTACTCCTGGTGGATGCTGAGAATTGAACCTGGGTTGGCTGCATGTAAGGCAAACGCTGTACTATGCTCCAGCCCCGATCATGGAGACATTTCTGAAGAACTCCACTGTCTTCACACAGTGCAGAGAAGTTTCCAGAGCACCAGCTTTAAAAGTAGATCTGTGTTTAGGAATACTTTTCTAGTCACCTTTTAGTTAGCTGTGTGATCTTAGGTAAATTATTTACCTTCTGGGAACCATAGATTTTGCATCTGTGAAATGTGTTGAGAATTGAGTGACTTGTACGATGAAAGAGGTGGAAAGTATAGCTTAGTTTCCCCAGGCCTGTCAGTTCAATAAATAAACTCTAAAAACATCCGGTCACCAGAATGAACCAAGAAAATAGTGCTTCTATCTCCTCCTCTGCTTTTTTCCTCCTCAGCCTCCTTTTATTTATTTATTTTTTAAATCTCCTTGTTCATTTTCTTGGGAATCAAGACAGTAGATTGGAGATAAGAAGACACCGTCATTGTGTCTGTTTCTCTCTATGAGAATCATTCGTCTCTCAACCCTCTTATACATCTATTTCTTCCTTATATAGTCCCAACACTCAGCGATTATATTCCAAAAAGCAGGATTTATTATTATAGGAGTTATGGATGGGATGAGGGATGAATGTGAGAGGAGAACGACTGACTATAGCATGGTGAAGGCAAAAATAAAACTAAATTAAAAATCATGAAATTCGACATTCACTGAAGTGAACGTAGTGTGTTGTTATTCTTCCCACACAATTTGGTTACAATTGTGAGGCATTGAAAACTGGAATCCAGGACTGGACAGAGAGCTCAGTGGATCAAGTGCATGTCTTATTTGCAGGGGACCTGGATTCAACCCCCAGCTCCACATAATCCTTGGGTACCACTGGGAGTGACTTTCAAGCACAGAGCCAGGAATAGCCATTAAGTACTGGCACACTGTCCGAAGCAAATGATAACACTGTAGCACTGTCATCCCGTTGTTCAACAATTTGCTTGAGCAGGCATAGTAATGTCTCCATGGTGAGACTTGTTGTTACTGTTTTTGGAATATCAAATACGCCACGAGGAGCTTCCCAGGCTCTGCCATGCGGGCGGGATACTCTTGGTAGCTTGCTGGGCTATCCGAGAGGGATGGAGGAATTGAGTCTGGGTTGGCCGCGTGCAATGCAAACACCCTCCCCACTGTGCTCACTCCAGTGTGAAGCAAATGATAATAATGATGTCAATTTAAAAATGGATTCTAAAGTTTTCATGTGAGCCTTCGTTGCATTTTTTTGTTTGTTTTTTGTTTGTTTGTTTTTGACTTTTGGGGTCATAGCTGGCAATGCTCAGGGGCTACTCCCGGCTCTGTACTCAGGAATCACTCCTGGCAGTGCTCAGGGGACCATATGGGATGCTGGGGATCGAACGCCCTACCTGCTGTGCTATCACTCCAGCCCCTCATTGTTTTTAAATGAGTGTGTTGGGTGTCTTGAGAGATACTACAGCAAGTAAAATGCTTGTCTTGCACAGGGCTGACCTGAGTTTAATCTCTTAAACCCCTTATGGTCTCTGAGCCCCACTGGGACTGACCCCCGAGCACTGAGCCAAGAGGTGGCCCAAAATCAAACAAACAACAAATAGACGAGAGTGTTAGAAATTGTGTCTTCCTTTTATCTCCAAGGTCAACACATTTTTATTAGGCACTTCCTAGGCCTATATATAGTATTAAATATTTGCAAAATAAAAGAATAAAATAACACAACGATAAAATGGTGAAATAAAATTTGAAAACCCTTGCCTCCCTCACTTTGCCTTTCCAATTTTGCAATTTGTACTACAAGGCATCCTCAAGCTATTGCTGCAAAGATCCATGTAAACCAATTACAAGTTAAGATGCAAATGATTGTTTTTCATAAAGGAAAACCCCATGAAAGTGAAAACGTTTTATTGTACCTTTGCCTTCTGCTCCGATGGCACAAAAGCTCTTCCCTCAAAACTCAGACATGGAGTTTCCTTTGCTGCTGCCCAGATGTTCTCGGCATCAGCTCTCTCGTTCTCAAATGGCTCTTCATGCTGGAGTTGTTCAGACGTGTGGTCTCAGACATTAACGGTGAAGTATGTTTTTGATGAAAACAAAGGTTCTTTTAGCCACTTGCAGGGACTGTTTGCTGTTCATGCTTCAATACTGACTTTCTCAGCAGTGCCGGAGATTTTCCAATGCGATTGGGATATGTAAACTCTCCTAAGTTCTAACTGTGGAGCTCAGATTCCCCACACTGCCCCCACCCAGCGTGGAAACTCAGATTCAGCCAAACTAATGGAGAATGCATTCTTTTTATTTTTTGCCTTTCCTTCTTTTCCTCAGCATGTGGATTTTTATTGATATCAGCATGAAATGTTAGCTCACTCAGTATTTCATGTATATTATACCGTATCATCCTCACCATCACCTTGAAAGATAGATGGTCTTATTCCTGCTTTATGCAGAAGAAAGTCAATAGCAAAAAAATCTAGTCCCTAATGATGAACCCAGGTGGCACATAGAAGTACTTGTTGGATTGACATGTAGCTACTATGTCACTTGTCACTTGTCATCCTGTTGATCTTTGATTTGCTCGAGCAGGCACCAGTATCTTTTCCATTCATCCCTGTCATGTGCTAGTGTATCTAGTGTAGCTACTATAATGAGTTCAAAAGTTATCATAAAATGCCCTCTTGTTTCAAGACCTTGAAATTAGACTTTATTGTTAAAATGTTTACTATAGTTTGGACAATATGGTTATTATAGCGTTAACATCTGTGTTCTTTTTTAAAAATTTTATTAAATCAACATGAGATAGTTACAAGCTTTCATATTTGGGGTACAATCACACAATGATCAAACAGCCATCCCTCCACCAGTGCACATTCCCCACCACCAATATCCCGGGTATAGCCCCCCTTTCCCACCCTCCCCCTGCCTCCATGGCAGACAATATTCGCCATACTCTCTCTGTACTTTTGGGCATTATGGCTTGCAACACAGACACTGAGAGACCATCATGTTTGGTCCATTACCTACTTTCGGCACACATCTCCCATCCCAACTGGTTCCTCCAGCCATCATTTTCTTAGGGATCCCTTCTCTATTCCATCTGCCTTCTTCCCTCCTCTCATGAAGCAGGCTTCCAGCTATGGGGCAGTCCCCCTGGCCCTTGTATCTACTGTCCTTGGGTGTAAACTTCATGTGAACATCTGTGTTCTTAATGTACATAGTTGTGTCATTTCTTCAGCACTGAAGTGACTAATGACCCGCCCCCACCCAAATCAATACCCCTGTGTCAGATGCTATCCACCTCATCATTCACCCCCTCTCTCCTACTTTCCCCTAATCTGATACTTTCAGTTCTATAGTCCAGTATCCAGGGGTTGTGCTCAACTGACATTGTCTTATCCCCTTGTTTTCTTTCTCTATATACCACCGTTGAGTCAGATTATCTGGTGCTCATCCTTCTTTTTCTGTCTTATGCCACTTAGCATGATGCCCTCTAGTTCCATCCATCTGGGTAGAAGCTGCATGATTGCATAGTTTCTTGGGGGCTGTATAGTATTCCCTTTCATAATACACTACAGCTTCTTTATCTGTTCATCTATTATTGGATATTTCGGTTGTTCCCGGATCCTGGGTATTGTAGTATGCACCACAAGAAGCACTGGCACAAATGTACCTCTTTTTAAAAAATTATTTATTTATTTTTAATTAGTGAATCACCGTGAGGGTACAGTTACAGATTTATACATTTTTGTGCTCATGTCTCCCTCATACAAAGTTCGAGAACCCATCCCTTCACCAGTGCCCATTCTCCACCACAAATAAACCCAGCATCCCTCCCACCCTCCCCAATCCCATCTCCCCCCACCCCACCCTGCCACTGTGGCAGGATATTCTCTTTTGTTCTCTCTCTCTAATTAGGTGTTGTGGTTTGCAATAAAGGTGTTGAGTGGCCATTGTGTTCAGTCTCTAGTATACTTTCAGCATGCATCACCCTTCCCCTGCATGGCCTCTGACCACATTTTACTTGGTGTTCCCTTCTATATCTGAGTTGCTCTCTCCCCAGAATGTGAGGCCAGCCTCCAAGCCATGGAGTCAACTTCCTGGTACTTATTTCTACTATTCTTGGGTGTTAGTCTCCTACTCTGTTATTCTATATTCCACAGATGAGTGCAATCTTTCTATGTCTGTCTCTCTCTTTCTGACTCATTTCATTTAGCATGATACTTTCCATGCTGATCCACTTATATGCAAAATTCATGACCTCATTTTTTCCTAACAGCTGCATAGTATTCCATTGTATAGATGTACCAAAGTTTCTTCAACCAGTCATCTGTTCTAGGGCACTCGGGTTTTTTCCAGATTCTGGCTATTGTAAACAGTGCTGCGATGAACATATAAGTGCAGATGTCTTTTCGACTATACTTTTTTGCTTCTCTGGGATATATTCCCAGCAGTGGTATTGCTGGGTCAAATGTGCGCTCAATTTCTAATTTTTTGAGAATCGTCCATATTGTTTTCCAAAGGGGCTGAACCAGTCGGCATTCCCATCAGCAGTGTAGAAGGATCCCTTTCTCCCCACATCCTTTCCAACAGTGGTTGCGTTTGTTCTTTTGGATGTGTGCTAGTCTCTGTGGTGTGAGATGGTATCTCATGGTTGTTTTGATCTGCATCTCCCTGATGATTAGTGAGGTAGAGCACTTTTTCATGTGCCTTTTGGCCATTTGTATCTCTTTCTTGGGAAAGTTTCTGTTCATTTCTTCGTCCCATTTTCTGATGGGGTTGGATGTTTTCTTCTTGTAGAGTTCAACCGGTGCTTTATATACCATTGATATCAACCCCTTATCTGATGGGTATTGTGTAAATATCCTTTCCCATTCTGTAGATTGTCTTTGTATTCTGGTCACTGTATCTTTTGCGGTGCAGAAGCTCTTTAGTTTAATGTAGTCCCAGCATGTACCTCTTAAAGTTAGTCTTTCTGTGTTTTGAGGGTAGATGCCAAGAAATGGCATCGCTTGGTTATGTGGGAGCTCTATTCTTTTTTTGAGAGATCCCCATACTGCTTTCCAAAGAGGTTGAACTCAGTGGCCTTCCCATTAGTGCATGAAAGTCCCAGACTTAAAAAAATTCCATCTCGACGACTCTCAAAAAATTAGATATTGAATTCCCATTTGACCCAGCAATACCACTGCTGGGAATATATCCCAGAGAGGCAAAAAAGTACAATCGAAATGGCATCTGCACATGTATGTTCATCGCAGCACTGTTTACAATAGCCAGAATCTGGAAAAAACCCGAATGCCCCAGAACGGATGACTGGTTGAGGAAACTTTGGTACATCTATACAATGGAATACTATGCAGCTGTTAGAAAAAAGGAGGTCAAGAATTTTGTAGTCAAGTGGATGGGCATGAAAAGTTTCATGCTGAGTGAAATGAGTCAGAAGGAGAGAGACAGACATAGAAAGATTGCACTCATCTATGGTATATAGAATAACAGAGTGGGAGACTAACACCCAAGAACTGTAGAAATAAGTACCAGGAGGTTCACTCCATGGCTTCGAGGTTGGCCTCACGTTCCGGGGAAAGGTCAACTCAGAGAAGCGATCACCAACTACATTGTAGTCGAAGGCCATGTGGGGGAAGGGAGTTGCGGGCTGAATGAGGGCTAGAGACTGAGCACAGCGGCCACTCAACACCTTTATTGCAAACCACAACAGCTAATTAGAGAGAGAAAACAGAAGGGAATGCCTTGCCACAGTGGCAGGGTGGGGTGGGGGGGAGATGGGATTGGGGAGGGTGGGAGGGACACTGGGTTTACGGGTGGTGGAGAATGGGCACTGGTGAAGGGATGGGTTCCAAACTTTGTATGAGGGAAGTATAAGCACAAAAGTGTATAAATCTGTAACTGTACCCTCACGGTGATTCTCTAATTAAAAATAAATAAATTTAAAAAAAAAAAATTCCATCTCTACAAATTGATTGTTTCCAGTATTTTTGATACAATATGGATGTTTTCAATAGAGTCTGTTTGTTGTTGTTATTATTAAGCTGCCAAATTGAGGAGAAAGCAGTCGTTTGCTTTTAACATGAAATGATTAACCTGTATTAAGTATTATTAAATTTTTATGGCCTAGGGTGGTGGTCAGTTTAAGATTATATATAGTAGGGAAAATACGTTGATTGTATTCACACGAATTATATGGTCTGTAACAGGACTGGCAGAATCCTGATTTTTTTTTTGTAAATACACTTTTTAAAAAAAAATTTGCTTTTCTCTTATTTATTTTGGGGTCATACTCAGATGTGCTGAGGGTTTATTCCTGGCTTTGTGCTTAGGGATCACTCCTTGGGAGAAAATATTGGGTGCTAGGGATTAAACTTGTGATGGCAGTGTGCAAGGCAAGTGCCCACTGTACTGTTAATCTATCCCCTGTAAGTAATGTTTTATTGGTCTTAACCACACCAGTTTTCTCATTTTATATAGCTTTTACATGACAAAGCAATGATAGTATACAGTGTGTAAAACTAAGGGCCTATTGGGACCTTGATCCATAGGTAGTCTGTTGATCTAAAGTTCAATAAAGGACCCACAATAGTATTTAGAAATGGGGGTGATTAAGTTATAAATTCTGAGTCCCACTCTTTTTTTTTTTTTTTTTTTGCTTTTTGGGTCACACCTGGCGATGCACAGGGGTTACTCCTGGCTCTGCACTCAGGAATTACCCCTGGCAGTGCTCAGGGGACCATATGGGATGCTGGGATTCGAACCCGGGTTGGCCGCGTGCAAGGCAAACGCCCTACCCGCTGTGCTATCACTCCAGCCCCTGAGTCCCACTCTTGAAATTTAAAAAGAACAGCTGTGTGATACTGAGCAACTCACATAACGTTGGTGTTCGACTGGTCTGATAGTTGAAAACCTACCTTCTTTGAGACAGGCTTATGGAAGTAGACTGAAAACCAGGTTCTCTTCAAATGCTGGCCAAGGGTGAATTACATTTTTTAGTTCATTAACTAAAGCCCAACTCCCCCTTCCTTTCAGGCCTGGTGTCCCACTCTCCCAAAAAGCTTCTTGGAGAGTGAGGAGAACTACTTGAGTTTTTTGGGCTCAAAGTAGGGGAAAATTTTGGAGGCCAGCAGGAATTGTCCAGAGTGTGGACTCAGCATCAGGATGAAAGGGTCTGCTCCAATGCAGTCATCAGCACAAATTACATACACACACACACACACACACACACACACACACACACACACACACCCCACATACACACAATAATACAAAACTTTACCAGGAACAAAAGATCCATGTTTCAAGTCATTGAAGTCTAAGACAAAAGGAGAAATCAGTCATAGGAGGCATTCTACCTTCTCAGCAACGCATTCTACACAAGGAAAAATAGAGGGCAGCTAAGGGAGCAGAGCAGAACAGGTGGAATCCCCTTTACCTTGTGTTTGCCCCACACGGAGAGGGTAGACAGCAAGCAGAGAGAGAGGGGGGGGGGGGAGAGCAGTGATTTGATCAGGATTATGAAATTGATGCTCCCAAACAAAAGGAATCCTTGACATGTGTTAAGTTGGGAAATGGCTTGACTGGATCTTCCTGGCATACAAATCAGACCAGCATGCATGTTCTAAGCCAAACTGGGGAAGAAATATGTAGCTCTTGGACCTGAAAATTTAAAAAAGGCAAGTAGCTTTAAATAAAAGAATAAAATCTCTACTTCTTTTCTCATAAGGGGATTTTGAGATCAGACAAGTACAACTCTAATTTCCGTTCAACATTAACTGGGAAAAAAAGTGCAAGCTGGTTCAAAACAGCTTTGTTTTTTGACACTCCTTCACTTTGGTAAATGCCAATTTTATGAGCGCCCTGGCTTTGAACACTTGTGACTAAAACTGAAAAA
Source organism: Sorex araneus (assembly GCF_027595985.1). Classification (NCBI taxonomy): domain Eukaryota; kingdom Metazoa; phylum Chordata; class Mammalia; order Eulipotyphla; family Soricidae; genus Sorex; species Sorex araneus. The sequence goes on from NC_073306.1 coordinate 136,046,729, forward strand.
GGCCATTAGAAGTATTTCTGGATGATGCTAAGCCGATCTGCTTTTCAGGATGATATTTTTGGCAAGAAGGAATCCGTGATATGTGATCGCTTTTTGTTGTAGTTTGAAATTACCTCATGGTAATTCTTTAAATTTTTCATTTAAAATGAAAGGTTAATAGTTATCCTGCACAGTTCTTGCAAAGTGAAAATGAGATTGGAAAGTTAAAATATAATTAATTTACTTTCCTATTATCCCTTCCGCTGGAGAAATATTCATGCATTCTGAACAGATAAGTTTTAAAAGAGGCACTAAATTGCAAGTGTTCACACTTGGATTCAGTTTAAAAGTTAAAAGCTTTCAGGCCAAATAAATTAGACAAGCATGCGAGAAGCTTCATCTCAATATTAATGAGTCAGTGTTCTACCTTTCCCATTGTTTGGCTGGCAGCTTCAGTATTACAATCAAAGATTCACTAGGAATTTGCTGAGGAAGTCTAATGCCATTTAATCTCTAAGTAAATATTTACAATAAGTTGTGGTCCAGATCTCAACCATGATCTTTCAAAAGGAAGAGAGGTCCGCATGCATTTTGGAGACTCAGTTCAGAAAGGATTCTGCAACTTGCTGGCCAGCATTTTCCCTCTTGCTTTGGGATGGCCTGGCTGAGTCTTCAGGATCCAAAGGAAGGATATAAGTGATGTTATTTAGAAAATGCAGCTAAGGGATATCCACCTCTGAAGTCAGGATCTGAAATGAAAAAGTAAGATGTATGTAGTCCTTTGCTATTTAATAGATTTACAGATTACTGGTCTTCTCACTGACCTTCTCTTTATTTTTTAATTTAATTTAATTTTTTTTTCTTTTTGGGTCACACCTGGCGATGCACAGGGGTTACTTCTGGCTTTGAAGTCAGGAATTACTCCTGATGGTGCTCAGGGGACCATATGGGATGCTGGGAATCGAACCTGGCTTGGCCATGTGCAAGGAAAATGTCCTACTCGCTGTGCTATGGCTCCAGCTCCATCGACCTTTTCTTTAAGTAGCGCATTCCTACTTGGTTTGATTTGGTTGGTTATTTTGGGAGCCTGTGAATGTTCAGAAACTTTTTCCTATATGATGATATTTCCCACATGGACCAAAATTATGCTACCAAATGTAGGCATTCTACTTTTGGATAATGGGGTATACCTCTAGATCAGTGACATTTTCAACATAAAATGTTAGCAGTATTTCTTTCTTTCTTTCTTTTTTATTTTAATAAGAATTTTATTTTATTGAGTCACCATGTGGAAAATTACAATGCTTTCAGGCTTAAGTCTTAGTCATACAATGCTGAAACAACCATCCCTTCACCAGTGCCCATATCCCACCACCAAAAAAAAAACCACAGTACACCTCCCATCCCGCCCACCCCCGCATCCCCCCACCCCACCTTGTAACTGATAAATTTCACTTTACTTTCTATTTACTTTGGTTACATTCAATATTTCAACACTAACCTCACCATTATTGTTAGGAGCACCCCACTAGAGTCAGACCTGTTGTGAAGAGAAATGAGGTCACCGAGGCCGCGCAGTTTTGGATTTCTGTACTTTAACAACTAAGTCCAGGGAGATTTCTTCCCGATGTTGGATCATTGCAAGCTTGTAAACCCCATCTGTGGTCGTCATAATATGGTGGTCACCACGCCCTTCAGCCCCGGGAAGGGACAGGCGAGAGAGAGAAATACCTTTCCCCTCCTGGGCGAGCATGGGGTCGCAGCTTAGTTCTCAGGCTGGAGACATTCTGCAAGTAGCTGCCCATGTCGAAAGTGGTTTATCTGGGTCTGGATTCACGCTCGTGCAGCTGTGGAGGGGACGCACACGCGTGCGGCCCCCGGGATCACATCTCGGCAGCCTCTTTTTTTAAAAAATTAATTTATTTTATTGAATCACCATGTGGAAAGTTACAAAGCTTTCAGGCTTATGTCTCAGTTATACAATGCTCGAACACCCATCCCTTCACCAGTGTACATATTCTACCACCATAAACCCCAGTATAGCTCCCACCCCCCATCTCCCCACCCCTGCCTGCGTAGCTGATAAATTTCACTTCACCATCTCTTTACCTTGATTACATTCCATATTTCAACACAAAACTCACTATTGTTGGAGTTTCCCCCCAAAAAACAGCCCTGCTAACAAGGAAGCATTTGATAATTAGTTTTCCATTACTGAGAATGAAGAGATATGAAGTATCTTCATATTGCGGCCGCGCGGTTTAGGACTTCTGTATTTTAGTATTTTAGTAACTAAGTCCAGGGAGATTTATGTTAGAAATTGCATCATTTCCCTTCCTGGGGCAGCATGGGGCAATGGCTTAGTTCACAGTCTAGAGACATTTCTGCGAGCAGCTGCTGCAGAAGTAGTCTAGCTGGCCTCCGGATTGTGGTCGATCAGCATCAGAGTGACCACACAAACGTGTGGCCACCCAGGTCGCATCTTATTGGAGCAGCAGTATTTATTTCTACTTGAAAACTTTGTTCATCAATTCCTGATAACTTTCTATAATATTTTTTCATTACCATATTTTTTTCAAGTATAAAAATTAGACATGTTACACTCAAAACACTGAAAAAAATCTAAAAATTGGTCTTTCCTGATTCATTTATTTGCTTAAAAAATAGTCATTGATAGAACATTTTGTGTGTCGGATAGTCTTACCTGAAGCATCACAGAAGTTCAGGTGGACATGGGTATGAGGTAGAAGGGAGGTGGGCAGTTAGCAGTTGCTTTTTGGTTTGTTTGATTGTTTTTAAAGTCCGTGCACAGGATAGGAACCACAGAAGGGTGCTGGATAACACTGGGTTGTTTTTGCTGCTCCTGCACGGAGTTTAAGTTCTATTGAGCCACTCCTACAACAGTGCAACTGAGGCACAACTAATAATCCTATATTGCTTTTCTCTTTCCTCTATACTATTTGTATGGTTTATTTAGCAATGTCCTTTTTGTGTAGACACAGGAAGACAATTGATGCTATGCTACATAACAGAGGAGTTAATTGACTCCAAAATATTCTTTACTCCTGGATATCCATATTTACTTGACTTAAGCCTCAGTTAACCTTAGTTCCTAGCACTACAAGAGCAGGGTCCTGACAAGGGACTGATGAACCCAGAGCAAGCTGTGAGCATCGAAATGGGCCAGGTCAAGAGCCATAAAACTTAACTATAAGTGAAGAGCACAGTCATGGACAAACTCTGTCATGACACCAAAAGAGGTATCTGAATAAGGACCCTGTTGGAGTTAGGAAGACTAGCCTGCCCTGAGGACTGTGGCCTGGAATATGTAGTGAAGTGTCCCCAGGAAGAACCAAACTTTAAGCTTTATATATCTCTGATTGTGTTCATACAAAATGACATTTCTAGAAATATTATAAGAAGTAAGTTTACTGCAACTGTTTAAATAGATGGAATCCCACCCTGAGGCAGATCTCCTAGTAATCTTGAGTAATCTCCTTAGATGAGATTGTTGTCCTTGAGTTAATCTCCTGGAGGAGTGGCCTTTACCTCTCTTTGTTGATCTGTTGATGTTCAACCCCACCTTTGTTTCCCCACCCTACATGATTCCTAGGTAACTGTGCTGTAAGGGGTTGTGGAGAGTCAGACAGAGACAATAGACAGAGACAGGGACCAGAGAAGAGACTACAGAGACGAGAGTCAGATAGAGAAAGACAATGACAGAAGACTTAAGAGATACAGGACTTGAGGAGACTAGGGCAGAAGTCTTCAGAGGAACACAGAAGGTAACTGCAGAGGTTCCTAGAGAGACTACAGAGACAAGAGACAGAGACTAGAGAGACAGATAGGAAGAAGCACAAGGGTACACAGAGAAGCCGAGCACAAAGGAAGAAGTTAGAAAGAGACCAGACTCTGGGAGGAGATGTTGAAGATGTTGAAGACTAGACTTTGAGGATGTGAAGGTCGACTACGACGCCATAAAGGGAGAGATCAGATGACGTCGGGGGGTCTGCCCATCGCCCATCCTTCGCCTGTCGTCCTGGTTCTTGGGGGTCTGCTCCCAGTCCACCAAATGCCTTCGCCCGGCCTTGGCAACAATCCACCTTCACTATTTCTTGTGTTGGTGAAAACTCACAGTAGGGTATAACGGCCCCGGTCGCCATGGCGGGAGGGAAGTGACTCCTTTTTAGGGATGTCTCATGAGACATGTGTGCAGACTTATCATCTGAGTTGCACCCAAAGTGATAGGATGGAACAAGTCATGCAAAGACCTGGGCGGAGTAAAACCCTGTCTGAGGCCCAGGCCTGGGTGGGTCGGCCTGGAGGCTGTGGGCAAGGAGGGCAGAACGCTGGAAAGCAGAAGAAAGAGGGCAAAGGGTGTCAGAGCGGATGGTGTAACTAACAGGAGCTGGTGTGCACAGCTTCCAGAGAGGCCAATGTTGAAACCCACCTCCTGGATCTTTGCTCACCACACCTGGGCCTGGCACCTGAGAATCCCACACTTCCAGCCCGAAGCAGGAACTGCACCAAGGCAGTCCAGTGACTCAGAAAGGAATGGAGGCAATGCAGGGAATCCTCCAATATCTCAGCCTATCTCTCTTTTACTTATTTATGTTTTTGACTCTCAAGTGATCCTCTACATCTTATTGACTTCAAAACTCCGGGGAACTTCACTTTGAAATCGAGTCATATTTAGTAATCAAGTTAATGTAAAAGATTATGTGATCACTTGAACATCTCATCTTAACGTTCTCTCTGGAGTTGCCTTCTCCAAGAAACCAGGAATTTCAGCAATTTTTACTGAAATAGTACCCGGGGAAGACTATTTTAGGAGACAATTAATTTTTCCAAGTCCAAATTAACTTCTGTACTCTTAATAATTCACTGTGTGGTTGTAACTACTTTTGACTTTTGTTTGTTTTGGAGAGGGGTATTCTGAGTGGTGCTCAGGGCACCAGGGGCTGTTTCTGGTGATTCTTAGCCAGCTGGGTAGTGGTTCAGTGGTGAACCCTGAGGATATAATACTGCTCAGACTTGGTGGTGCCAGGGATTACCCAGCCACCCCAATAGCACTCCGGGTCTCATCCAGAAGTTTAGTGGACTCTAATGCCAGTGTAGATATTTAAAATTTTACATCTCAGTGGCTGGAGCAATAACACAGTGGGTAGGGCATTGGCCTTGCACATGGCCGACTCAAGTCCAATTCCCAGCATCCCATAGGGTCCCGTGAGCACCACCAGGAGTAATTTCTGAGTGCAGATCCAGAAGGAACCCCGTGCATAGCCAGGTATGACTCAAAAAAAAAAAACACCTACTTATATCTTATAGCATCATATGTATGTAAATATTTATGCATCTATATGCATACATATATAGTTAATACATAAATGTAGATAGGGGTCATGAAAAATATATATATTTATTCATTCTTCTGACCATCTTACACCCACACCCACACCACCTATTGAATATCCCTTAGGACTGTGATCTGCAACCACTAGTCCATAGACCCGGGCCAATCCACAGGGTACAAAAAGGTACAAATTCCTAGTCTACTTCCACCTTGGTTATAACTGCCAGTCATGGGCCAGTCTGTAGAACCTGTGCTGAACTGCAGGTACAAAAGAGACTGAAGAATGCTGCCTTCGGAAGTATTTTGACCACAAGTAACTCAGGCCCTCATAATGAATTGGTCAAGAACCACCAGGAGGGACCTTAGGTTCTCTTGAACACTGCCTAGGAGCCCCATTCCTGCCCTCACCAACACTAATAATAGGATGGCCGAAACTCTACCATTGCATGCATGTTCCACATAGCATATGAAGAAAAAACAAATATGAAACCCCTTTCTGGGGCTGGAGTGGTAGCACAGCGGGTAGTGTGTTTGCCTTGCATGTGGCTGACTCGAGTTCAATTCTCAGCATCCCATATGGTCCCCCAAGCACCGCCAGGAGTCAGCCTTGAGCATCGCTGGGTGTGACCCCCCCCCCAAGATAAAAACCAACCAACCAAACAAAAACCCAAAAAACCAAAAATCTAAAAAAGAAACCCCTTTCTTCTGTTCATTCCCAAAGAATGAATACTGACCAATATTTGGGGAAAATCATGAGAAGGTGAAGTACAGCTCTTGCCATCGTGTCCCATTCATTCCTGTCTCAAGCATGGTTAAGGATGACTACACAGGAAGAATAAAATGTATTGAGATGTGATCCATTAATAATTCCGAGATTCCTCTAATATGGAAGAAGTTGGGGAGCAATTAGAAATGGGCAACAAAATTAATATATAAAATGTTGCTGATTCCCTTAGAAATGTGCCACATTAAACCACAATAAGTCTCCAGGATAAGGTTAAAATATTAACTTCTGTATTTTGATATCTTTTAAATAGTAACATGTTCTTTTTCAACAACTAGTAAGGAACATTTAGTGGAAAATTCAGAATAATTTTCCTTGAAGAATAGAATAAAAAGAGACAAACTGAGGTAATTTTATTTTTTGAAAAATGGAGTTTTGTAAACATAAGTGCTCTAAATGCTTCAAAAATGCTCTAACATTATGAGATGCATAATAAATCAATGTTCTTCTCTCATTGATGGGAAATCTTTGTCTCCACTCAAAATTATTTTCTGTAATTTTGTGATCTTACAAAATTACTTAAATTGGAAAATCGTAGTGATACTATTTAGCAGTAGTAAAAGGATGGCAAGTGGCACTGATAGTATTTTATGATTAATAAAGCATTTATGCCATTGATAATTTTGAGAAATAAATTGGTTGTGTCGGGACATTGGTTTTGCAGTTTGAATGAAAGAATCAAGTCATAGATAAGTGTTCCAAAGAGCCAACATCCATCAAAGCCGGAAGTTTTATGTGTGCAAGGACCTCGATTAGGTACTCCACCCACCACTCAGTAGAAGGTTTCATATGTCCATTGCGACTTGGCGGCAGAGTATCTTCTGCTCCATCAGCAACCTGTTGCACATAACATCATTTTCATCATTTGATTCATCAACGAACAATTGCATTGAACAAATAGATCTTGACCTATGGACAAGGTATTCCCATGTGCTCTGTGGCTGAGACAGAAATAAATGAGAAAAAATACTCAACTCTCAAGGGGTTTATAACCTAAGATAGAAGAGCAAATATATATATATATATGTATATATATATACTCACACACACATATAAATAATAGCACAGCACAGCAGGTAGGGCATTTGCCTTGCATGCAGCCAACCTGGGTCAATTCCTCTGCCCCTCTCTGAGTGCCTGCCAAGCTACCAAGAGCATCTCAACCACATGGCAGCTACCCATGGTGTGTTCGATATGCCAAAAACAGCAACAAATCTCACAATGGAGAGGTTACTGTGAGACCTGCTCAAGCAAATCAATGAGCAACGGGATACAATGATACAGTGATATGTTTATATATATATATATACATATATATATGTATATGTGTGTGTGTATATGTCATAACAGTACTCAGTTTTGGCAGTTCTATTCCAAATAACATTTGGATAATATAAGATAAATAACATTTTTAGCTTTCAAAGAGACTTAAGTAATTGTATTACAATATAAAAGATTCAATACGTAGTATTTAAACAATAATAGTTGTGCATATGTATATGTGTGGAGGGTGGGTGTGTGCTTTTGCTGAACTTCAAGTCTATGTTTTTTTCTTCCCCATGTCCACAGGAGAAAATATATGAAAGGAGGCAGGCAAGTGGAATAAACTTATTCATAGAACAATTAAAATGCATATTAGTGAGTTTCCTATAAAGGAAAAAACATCATTTAGATATTTGTAGTCATTTTTTTCTTTTGAGTTGTAATCTTACTATATATTACACAACTTCTATTTTATAATACATAATGCAGTATAGTGGTTTTAAAATATTGCTGTATTAATTATCTATGGATGGTGGTATTTTGCATATAAATAAAAGTCATTTTTATTATTAATGAATAAAATCTGAGTTCCTGTTGTCAGAGCAAAAAAAAAACATTAAAACAAAACTGAGTTGAAATGAATATATCAGTGGAGTTTGGAAGATTTGGAGCTTAATAAATTGTTAGACAAGTGGACATTTATGATCAGAAGTTTTGGTGAAGTATGGGCTTAATTATCATTAGAAATAGAACAGGGGGACTGGAGCAGTCTGAGTTCGATCCCCGGCATCCTATATGGTCCCGTGAGCACTGCCAGGAATGATTCCTGAGTGCAGAGCCAGGAGTAGGCGCTGAAGACCTCTGGGTGTGGCCCCCAAGCCAGAAACAAAACAAAAAATAAATAGTCCAGAAGTTGGTAACTTACTACTATAGAGCAAATAGTCTGTAGTTTGTTTATTCTAAATAAAGTTTTATTGGAACACAACCAAGGCATATTACATATTATATATTGCACCAAGTTGTTTGAAGGCCAACCACTGACCTGAGTTGTAACACACAGAGAGATGACCAGTTGTGCATTTCTCATCACATTTCTTTTCTTTTTTTTTGGCGAAGGGGAGAGGGGTGAGGGAGGGTTAGGGCAACAGTTGGTGATGCTCAGGGCTTGCTCCTGGGTCTCTGTTCAGGGGCAACTCTTGGCAATATTCAGGAAACTATATGGGGTGCTGGGGATCGAAGCAGGGTTGGTCGTGTGCAAGGCAAGCACCTTAACTCCTGTTCTATCTCTCCACCTTATGTTTTTCATCTGTAGTTGCACCATTTATTTTTTCCCCTCCCTTCTCTTCCTCCTCCCTCCACAAGTATGCACATTCTACGGTGTGAAGATCTTGTCTGTCTCCCTTATTCCTGGGGTTTGAAGAGCCTAATTAATAGTCTTCACTGGGTGTTGGCTGGAATCGATTAGCAAGTAGCTCAATCATAAACAGCCATAATGGGTGTATCCCCAAGGACAGCACTGTGGTTGGAATTATCTTGGGGTCATAGAGAACATAGGTGTGTGCAAACATAGGTGAGTGGTGATGGCGGAGAGGGGTTGGATTTAGTGGCTTCCTAGGAACTGAACTTATCAATTACTCTTCAGTAACTGATCAATTACTTATATTGCTTTGAGGTTTTTTGATATCAAGATATTTACAGAGAGTCCAATCAGAAATGTATGCGTCTTTTCTGTTGAGGAGTAATCCTACCTTGGGGTTTCTTATACATTTTTGTAGGTTTATTTGTAAGGAAATCAGATGTTTTGACATGGGATGAAGTTGCATGTGGCTTTATCTTAAGGTCCCCATGGTAACAAAATTGGAGATCGTGACTTTTCGGAACTCAGTTCAGCTTACTAATTAACTGGCTTGAAATTGTATCCATTTGCTTAATTTTATTGCCTTCCAAGGTATTTTTTTCTAGACAATAGGCACTATTAAATATTTAATTCAGCAATGAGAGTTCTGTTTATGGAATATTTATTAGATGCTTTTACTGAGGGTTTTTTATCTTCAATTTTGTGACTGATAAATCTTACGGCAGAGAGCTTCAAATTGGCTGCACTTAATGTCATCATTCTCTCATGAGAACAAACAAAATGTTTCAGCACTCATAGACTCAACTATGTAATTAGATATAACCTACGACCTTCTACTATGTTCTCTTTCTGACTTTTCACACTAATAACCTGACCTTTCCAGCTGTCCTTGAAAAAAAAAACTTGCTCTGTTTCTCATCAGACTTTTCAGGGAAAGGCAAGAGAATCGCAATTCTTGTTAACTAAAGAAACTTGGAGTGTTTTGATGGGTCATTTTGTGTATTTGTACATTCAACAACTATGTCTTGATCCTTTTCTGTGTGGTAGGCGGAGAGATGAGTTTTGTCATTCCTGGCATCTATAGCACACTCTCGTATTGGACTTCTCCTTAGCACTCACTTTCCTGTACATGGCAAGCAATCCGCAGTGCAAACTAGAAGAGTATAGAGAGAAAAAAGGCAAGAACTATAAAACTTTTCACTCTGCATGAAGCCTACTGACTTGGGATTCCCCTCTTGAATGACCTGAATGAGGCTGTCTCAATATGTGCTGGTAGAATCAAGATCCAGTAGCATAAACTGACTTTGCGTGAGTCATGAGGGTATGATCGGTGCCTTATGCATATCACACTGTATCTGGGACAATATGCCCATTTTTCATATGAACACATACAATCTAGAACATATTGCTGCTGACAGAGTCTGTTTTTTAAATTGAAATCTTACTGCAGGGTGCAAATACTTCCTGCAGCCTCAAATGAGTCTGGTATCCTCTAAAATAATAGAATATAGCCTGCTTTCTATTATTGTAAAAAAATATGCAGGAGTCTATGCATGGTTTGATATCTCACTGGTTCTTTATAGTCTGGAAATGCCTTTGAAGAGATCTACGGGACGGGAAATCTGAGCTATGAGCTCTCCAAACCAAGAATATGTGTTTCACTGACCACATAAGAGCCACTGAATGGTCCATGAGCTGAGAAACAAATACAGCTGCAACCATGTGTATTCACACGGTGAACACACATCTGCTCATTTAAAGACATCATGTCCTAGATTTATTCCAAGCTATATTGTTTTGTTGACTCAAGTGAAACATAAGAATATGTATATTTCAGTGCATTAAGTGTTTATACGTGCTTCTAGATCTGAATATTTAATGTATCTTAAGTAACATTTTAGAAACATCATTTTTTCTTCTTCTTCTTCTTCCATTTTCTTTCTTTAGTAACCTAACCCTTTTCCTTCCTTTTCTGGTTTAAATATCATAGGGAATGAAAGTACATGGAGTGATAGCACAGCGGGTAGGGCATTTGCCTTGCATGAGGCTGATCCAGGTTTGATTCCTCCGTCCCTCTTGGAGAGCCCAGCAAGCTACCAAGAGTATCTCGCCCGCATGGCAGAGCCTGGCAGGCTACCCGTGGCACATTCAATATGCCAAAAGCAGTAACAACAAGTCTCACAATGGAGACATTGCTGGTGCCCGATTGGGCAAATCGACAAACAATGGGAAGACAGTGGTACAGTGCTACAGTTTATTTTCTAATCCTGCTTCACATAAATTTGAGATAGTGTATCTGCTGTTCAAATTTATATAAAAAACTTGATGACTATAGTTCTCTAAAGAAATTGTACTTTACTACATTGATGAACATGAAAATATTTTTATTCAGATCGCACAGGTTAAAAAAGTGCACAATATAATTATTTCATGTGCATTTTAAATGCACTTTACTATAATTATTAGAAAATATTAAGTCATAGAACATTCATTTTGCTTCTTCTAGAGAGAGGTAGAATGACTTTTCAATTTCATATAGTAAGAATTATGCTGTTTTAAAATGTCAGCTTACTAAAAATCAGCGTTTCACAAGCCCACCAAGGAATTCTGGAAAGTAAATATACTGAAATAGTTGAGAGTGTGTGGTCTAACTACTCTTGGAAAAAGATCAGTATACCGTTATGAGTTGAATTAGGCAAAATGAATGGGGACGTTTTTAATTAATGACTGACAAAATCAAAGGAGAGGCAGCTACTGTCCAAATGTCTGTTGCACAACTCTCCTTGTTTTTGATGTTTTTACACTGAACCCCAACTTGTTCCTGCTTGTGCTTTCACGCACTCCGTGTTATTTGGTTATGTCTCTCACACTCACTCATCTGATTGCATGGATCAAGGGATTGTTCTATGTCTGAGTAGTGTTTTGATTGAAGAGTCTACCAAAAGTTGTCCATTTTACTCTTTATAGGTTATAATTATTGCCATCAGCGAGAGTATTTTTGTTCTTTTTAACAAAGTTATTAGAAAACCATTGGATATTTCTTTTAGTGGGCATAAGTGGGCAATGATTTCGCTTGGGTATTCAGCCTGGAAGTGAAAGAGACTTTTTTCTATAATATACAATAATATATAATATCTAATAATATAACATTAAACTATCTCTAAAATGGCATGGGATACATTCCTGCATATTGTTAAGGGAGTGGGAATACACTCCCACAAGAAATGGTGGTTGGGGGGTGGATTTCAAGTTGTTTTTTTGTCCTTGCCAGCACTTGGTATTAGTGGTCTTTTTATTTGTTTATATTTTTTACCATCTTAATGATCTGGAAACATGTAGTTGTTTCTTGTAGTTTTACCTTTAACTTTTTGGATGTCTTTTTATGTTTACTTGTATTAGTCTAAGTGTTTCCAACAACTACCGAATACTCCAGAAAAGAATTTTTCATCCATTAATTGATCATTAGCCTATTGATGGACCAATAGACTGTTTTAAATATTTTTCTTATAGAAGCTGTCTTTTTCCTGTACTCTTACTGTGATAATGTACAGAACTTGAAACATTAGTTTAAACCCTAAATTTATATGAAAAACTTGATGACTGTCGTCATCAAGTAAGTACAAGTAAGAAATTGTACTTACTTTGCTACATTGATGAATGCATAAATTTTTTTTTTTAGCTTTTTGGGTCACACCCAGCGATGCACAGGGGTTACTCCTGGCTCATGCACTCAGAAATTACTCCTGGCGGTGCTCAGGAGACCATATGGGGTGCTGGGAATTGAACGTGGGTCTGCCTCCTACAAGGCAAACGCCTTACCCGCTGTGCTATTGCTCCAACCCCGATGCATGAAAATATTTTTATTCAGATTGCACAGGTTAAAAGAGTACACAGTATAATTTTTTCATGTGTATATTTAAATGCACTTTAATATTATTATTGGAAAGTACTAAGTCATAGGACATTCATTTGGCTTCTTCTAGAGAGAGGTAATGACTTTTCAATCTCATTATGACTTTGCAAACTCATGATCAACTTCACTGATTAGTGCTGATGAAGTTTTGCCTGCCTTTCTATTGGATTACTGACCACATATGTTATTTTAGAGATTATTAACATATTTGAAATATCTATAACCTTTGTTACATAAATGGCAGACATTCTTTTTCTTTAGAAGAACATTTTAAAGGGAAAAACATTAAAGACATTTTATAAAGCTCTGTGCTTTGACTTTTAAGTTGTAAAAGAAGACTTTGCTTGTTCAGGACAGACAAAAGCAATATCTCCTATTTGCCCCCAAATTCACAGTTTATAAAGTGCTTGCTGCAGACATTTAATCCTATTAATTATGCCTGTAATCTTCTTGTTGAATGGATTAAGAAACAGAAACTTCAGTGATATGACCAGGATTGTATGCTGACATAAGAAAGAACTGTTAGGGTCCATCTCTGGCCATGACTGACCCCAGTTAATCTTCAGCACCTCAGATACACTTCATTTCAGATGTATTGGAATGTCCCACACCTCCGCACCCTCATTCCAGTCTGTGACTGCTGGTCAACCTTGATGCCTTCATTATTTCTTAATCACTGATCCCATTAATCTCTTTTCACCTGCTCTTTTATGCAGAGGGAAAGGAGATCAAGAAGAAAGCACAAGACATTCTCGTTTTTTGTTTTGGGCCTACACTTGGTGGTGCTCAGTTCTTATTCCTGATTCTGTAACCAGGGGTAACCTCTCACTACACTCAGGGACCAATCACATAAGGTTCCTGAAGACTAACTGGGGTCAGCCATGTGCAGATAAACACTTTTGTACTATCTCTCTAGCCCCAGTAAGATTTATTTATTTTATCTATTTTATGTTTTGGCAAGGGGGGAAAGGGTTCGGGTAAGCCACATCCTGTGGCTTTCAAGGCTTAATCTTGGCTCCATGCTCTCGGATCACTCCTGGTGAACTTAAAGGACCATTTATAGTGCCGGGGATTGAATCGAGGTGGGTCACATGCAAGGCAAGTGTCTTAATCTCTGTATGAGCTTTCCAGATTCCCAGAATTTTAAATAAATCTTGACTACAGAAAGCCTATACCTATTAAAAATTTTGATTGTCTAAATATGCAAAGACAAGTAATGAAGGAATAGAGCATCATGTGTGTGAGCATGTGTGTGTGAGTACTATTCACACATTAAAAATGTAAAGAATGTTGGTGTATTGTTATGAGTCACTTGTATCATAGATTCCCTGCATGATATAACTGACTTATATGAAATCATCTAGATATAGTAACCAACACTTGCCTAGAACTTCCCATGTGTTGTTTTCATTAAAACATTTTAGTACAATTTGTGTAATCTGCACATTAGTGTTATACTCGGTGGAATACTTGTCACATTTCCAAGGTCTGTGAGCTATGACCAAGGATACAGAGATGAATTATTCACAAGGATAGAAAAAAGTGAGAGAGAAAGGAATAAGTATCTGTGATTATCCTTTAGTGGTGAAATTAAGGATAAATTTTTCTGCCATTTTATTTAAAAATAATATGTATTCATTTCTTAGAATAATTAAAAATTATAGCTTATCTGGAAATAAAAGATAAAATACTATTTTTTTACATTAAGTTTTTATTAGCCCAGCCTACCTACCCCTCACCTCCTGTCACAGAGTAGCACGTGTTTTAAGGATCCAGATATTCTGTTGGATCTGGCTAATCTCTGGTAAATTTTAATTAAAAAAGAGTAAGAGAGTTATGATTTTTCATTGTTTCCACAATATCTTTTTTTTTTTTGCTTTTTGGGTCACAGCCAGAGATACACAGAGGTTATTCCTGGCTTTGCACTCAGGAATTACTCCTGGTGGTGCTTAGGGGACCATATGGGATCTTGGGAATCGAACCCAGGTCAGCCACGTGCGAGGCAAATGCCCTACCCGCTGTACTATTGCTCCAGCCCCAATATCATTATTTTGGATGAAAGATTCATTACTTATGACTTCATAAATGTTCTGCTGTTAAGGGGAAGTTAGTACTATTTTTAGATACCATATCATATTTGTTTCAGTCACCCTGATTAATGCAGTAGTCTCTTCATTTTGTTGCGAACATGATGTCTGATTCTGACTGGATTCCACAGGATGTCAAAAGACCGCGTGGCCTCCCACCTACGAGACGGTCAGACTTCTTCATCAAAACCCTGAACAAATGGTTTGAGGGTCTTCGTGTTTCTGGAGCAAGCAGATGCCATTGGGCTACACTAGCACGTGACAGAGACGGATGGAGACATTGCTGGCGCCTGCTCAAACAAATCAAAGATCAACGGGACCACAAGTGATACAAGTGATGATGTCAGATGTTCAGAATAGGGACAGCTCTGTATTATGTGGGCTCAATGATTTGAACTTATTCGAGGCAAGAGTAGAATGTGGTTGTTTTGAGTACAGGGAGAGAGGACGGGAGACTATATTCAACAACTGAATTTGGGAGAGGGGTCATTTCCCTAGTTCTTCCCCCAGATCATTGCTGAGATACCTCAAGGTCTTTTTTTGTTTGTTTGTTTTTTAAATCAGTTCTCAAATTGTGCTTATCTCTCTATCATCCAGGGTGAAATTCCAGAGGGAAATGGGGATGTTCTCTGGGTTTTGCACTTGACATTTGTATGCCAATGATCAGATCTCTGTGCTAGGTTTTAGATTTCTTAACAGACCAACTGATCAGGAGGCTTGGAAATTTCAAGGAGGAATTAAAAAAGGATTTGAAGATATACCCTATTAATTAATTAATTAATCAATTAATTTTTTGTTTGTTTTTTGGATCACACCCGGCGATGCACAGGGGTTACTCCTGACTCTGCACTCAGGAATTACTCCTGGCAGTGCTCGAGGGACCATATGGTATGCTTGGAATTGAACCCGGGTCGGCTGCATGCTTGGCAAATGCCCTACCCGCTTTGCTATCATTCCAGGCCCGCACCCTGTTAATTTTTTTTAAAAAAATTTTCATTAGAGAATCACTGTGATGTACAGTTACAAACTTATGAACTTTTCTGTTTGCATTTCACTCAGACAGTGATCATTAACCCATCCCTCCACCAGTGCCCATTCCCCTCCACCAATGATCCCGGTATCCCTCTCACCAACCCCACCCTATCCCCCACCACCCCACCCTGCCTGTCCCTTTAGTTCTCTCTCCTTTTGGGTGTTGTAGCCTGTGCACCCTATTAATTTTAATTGAGGAACACGAGTTGAATTTTCTCCACTGTGGTTTTCAGTAAATAAGAAATCATCCAGCTCATACAGTTCCATTCACCCAGGACAGACACATCTATATTTTATCAAAGAGAAAACTGGGCTTATACTCTGAGCATATTAGGAAAGAGACAAATACCCTGAAGTTTCTTAGGAACTGCACATGAAGAAATAAGATATCTAGAGGCAATTACAGAGTGGGCTTCAAAATTACTTTTATGGGGGGAAAAATCCACATTTGTCATTTTTGTTTAAAATCTTGATTTATCACATTCGGAACAGAACTTGATGTTGTGTTTTTATTTTACCTAACAGAATGCCTTGCCTGCAGGCAAACAGTATGTCGGATTAAAACTTTCAGTACTCTGGGGCAAAATCTGCTGCTTTTAATAAGAGACAAAGGCTCATTTGGCTCCTCTCCTTGTTACACAAACAAAGTGAGCCTCCGTTTATCATGTTCATTACTCTAATTCTGGGGCTCTGCATTGGGACAGGAGGTGTCTGCCAGGGCACACATGGTCGGCAGTGAGCAATAAATCTGAGGATCTGTCAGCAACAGCACTTGCTCTCCCAGGTAATTGTCTGACTCCGTCTTCCTTCATCTGTAGCCAAGATGGTTTCAAATGGGTATTGTTGACAAATGCAGCACCTTATGCAAATTCTTCAAAGAAAAATGAGGAACTCAAGACAAACAGATTCTATCCATCAGGTCATCTATCTTGTTTGTCAAAAAAAGAGTCTTTCTTGATGGAGTTCTTGGATATGTCAGACTTGCTGCCAAGTCCTTTGTTTGTAGAAGGACCTTTGATACTGCCATAACCTTTTGATATAGTTATACTATTGGGTTGGGTTAGTTATATTGTACTCAGATCGAAGGAGGAAAATAGCACAGTTCAGCTTTTGCTATTGGAATATCACTAATAGATTCCCATGCAAGAGGTTTGTCCAGGTAAAAGGACCCGGTAATCATCACACTATGTGTAAATCCACTTGTAAAGGGAAATTTATAGTTGGGTGCACATTTTATCGGTATTGTTCATCGATTTTCTCGAGCGGGCACCAGTAATGTCTCCATTGTGAGACCTGTTGCTGTTTTGGGCATATCGAACACACCATGGGTAGCTTGCCAGGCTCTGCCATGCTGGCGGGATACTCTCGGTAGCTTGCCAGGCTCTCTGAGAGCGATGGAGGAATCAAACCTGGGTCGGCCATGTGCAAAGCAAACGCCCTACCCGCTAATGGTAAAGAAATGGTGGTGTTGAATACCTGTGTAGTGACAAAAGGAAGGAGAGAATTGAAATACCTAAGTGCTATTTTATATGAGGGGGCAGATATCTTGATCTTAATTACCATAAAATTCCGACCTCATATTTTTCTGTCAACCTGTATGCTTCCCACATGGTATTCGTGTAATGAGAAGAGGAGAAATATAGGAGAGTCTTGTCTACTTGTGTATTCAAATTTGTGGTTATTTCCAGTGGCACTGTTCAGAGGATGGATGGAAATAGAACCAACTCCTGATAATATAGAGTCGATGGGTCTTAAGAAACGAAACAGTGAATAATTGTCATGAAAATGACAGGCTGGGATGCACACAATGGGGACAAATTCTAATTTCAAATTGTGCAGTCAGGCAACAGAGCTAAGCAGAAATGAAAGGCTTTGTAAAAATCTCATGTCTTGGTCTAATTTTGCACTTAAAACATCCACCCACTCTAAGAACAGATAAAAAGTGCCTAACCTTAGCAAATTTGTAATGGAAAACTTTTCTGCCAGGTTCTGAGAAGATGAATGAGATTAGACTACCGTGCCATTGGAAATTAGCCTGCTTGTTTGTGATGTTGGGTATTTCAAAACTGTACATTGCATTCAACAAATATCGATGAGAATCTCACACAGAGCCTGTGCCCTGGGTAATTCAAAGTTGAGAACTTGGCTTCCTTTCCAGAAATTTCCACAATCTGCTGCAATACAAATTAGACAGTTGGAATACCTGAGTGGGAAAGAGTAGGAACTTGGAAGTGAGACATATGATTCACATTCTGGCTCTTTCGCATAATGTCTAGGTCCTACTGGCATCCTGGGTCCCTCCAGTAATTCTCAATTTTTCTATCTCTTGAATGACAATGATATTTGCAACCTGTAGGTACCCGTGCTGAATAACAAATCATCACTAAGGTGGTGGTTTCCCACATGTTCACATTGATTACCTCACAGTCAGTAGCTCAGTACTCAGAGCCAGGCTGAGCTCCCAGATGGCTGAAATGCAAGTGCCGGCTGAATTTGGGGCTGCTTTGAATATCCTTTTCAGAGGCCCATGATTGTTCTAGAATCTCTTCCTTAGGGTTCTAGGACTGATGTCCTGCTCAAAGACCAGCCAAAGCTTATGATCAGCTTTGGCCAAGGACCTGTCAGCATACTTCCCCCTCAGAGCCAGAGAGATCTCTGTCACTTCTAGATGCTCTTTTGAAGGAATCACCTGATCCTCTCCCATTCATTAGTTTACAGTCAGCTCATTAGAATAGCAACCACAGAATCTCTTTACCCTATTCTCTTGAGTTAAAGCAAATTACAGGCAGAGCCCACGAACAGGGAGAAGGGGCTAAGAGTACCTCTTGGATTTCCGCCAAGCACAAGTCCATACCTCAGTGTTGTTTAATTTAGGATGAAATGAAGCAGTGTTTGTGTGATTTAGGATCTGGACAAGCAGCATATCTGCAAATCCCAACCTATCCTGGTCTTACAAATACGGTTGCGATCCCTTGAAGAGAGAACAGACACCCCCCCTCCCACATACACACACACACACACACACACACACACACACATACACACCACCACCGCCCATATTTGATTCAGGCTTAAGGCTGATGACATTGGTCACACCAACGGACTATGGAGTGATCCGTTAATCCTGTAGTTGAGGTTTCTGGTTGAAGAGGGAGGGTCCTGTGAAGTAGTCAGAAGTGGCCATGAAGCCAGGGAAGTGAATTTGGTTTTGGTTCTTTTTTGGAGACGGGCCTGGTATGGCGATTACTGCAAAGCCAGGTGCTTGTTTGGTTGAAGTTTCTAGCCAGCACCACATGTGGGAGCCCCAGGTCTTTCTTAATACCTTGTGTAGAAGCGGGCCTCCCCCGGAAGCTGGGATGGCCTTTGATTCCACTGGCACACCTGTCAAAGCGACACGGAGGCGGCCTTTTGAGAGCTGGCTTTCATGGAAGAATGATGCCACTTTCACCCAGAGACGCTTCCTCCTCCTGCAGCGCTGGCCAGTAGCCGGCATGAGCCTGCATCTCGAGCCTTTCCATCCGTGCCTAGGAAGCCGGAAGGAAGGTGGAGGGAGGAGTCAAGGAAGCTGGTCCCTCAGGCTTTGTCACTTAGGTTACTTCCCAAAAGCCTCTCCAAAGGGTTGGGCTCCCTGCCTGGCAACTCCTCTGATTCTTCCCTGGCTAGGACATTGTTTTTCAGGTTTCCAGAGTTGCTGTGTCTCTCTGACCCCTGAGGTTGTTTGGAAGTAGGTCACTGAGTTGAGCCAGAGTCTTCTGCATACGTGTGCTCAGAAGGAAAGGAGGCTCTCCCATATCAGGAGGTCATTTGCAGGGAACGCTTGAAAGTTTTGTTTTCAGTAAAATATTGTCCCTCCGCCATTACCTATGTACCGAGTTATTCATTTATCTCAGTATAGATTTGTATTTATTTATTTAAACACCGGATGGAATTATTTCTATGTCATTTATTTAGTTTTGCTCAAATGGTTCCAGTCTTGGTGTCTGGCCCTGTTTGACCGGTCCTGTGGCTTCTCTGCATGTTCCTGTCTCTGTGTTGAACACCTCCCTAATTTCTACTGCTAACTGATATTGCTTAACCATTACCTTTGCCCGATTCAGCCCTCAAATCAGCCATTGATTCAAGGATCCTTAGTTTCTGCTATTGAAAAGTGGCATTCTGTATCCTGGTTGCTCCTTCCATTTTATGTCAGCTTTACAAACATTCTGGAGAGCAAATACTATTATGAAAATATAGAAATAGATATCAACAGGGAAGAGCATAAAATGTGCTTTGAGAATGACACCATTGTGTTTGCCTCTACATAGTCTTAATTTAGTCTTCCCAGATTTCCAAATCCACATGTGAAAGCATGGAGACTTATATGGTTAAGCCTTTTTGATATGACCTACATCTGTGAGAAGCAGAGATAGAACTGAGATCCACGATTCTCTGATCTCTCTCTTATCCCAACTGATTGTCTTTCCTAGGGACATTTTAATTGATTGTTTTGGTTTTTAGTTTGTTTAACACTGATTTATTATAATATGGAATTTCAGGGTATTATATATGTTATATGTCCTCCACCCCTCTCGGAGAGCCCGGCAAGCTACCGAGAGTATCTTGCCTGCACAGCAGAGTCTGGCAAGCTACCCGTGGTGTATTCCATATGCCAAAAACAGTAACAACAAATCTCACAATGGAGACGTTACTTGAGCAAATCGATGAGCAACGGGATGACAGTGATACAGTGATATAGTGATGTATTATATGTGAATTTCATATATGTTCATTGTGACCACTCCTAGTGCTGAGTCCAGTGCCCATTTACTCCCCAAAGACCCTCTACTCCTTCCTTCCACCCCACTTCTCTTTTTCCTTTTAACCACCATAGGTTTAACTGAGCCTGAATATTTGTTTTGCTGGGTTTTTTTTTTGTAGCACTTTTTCAGCAAAAGAGGATGAAGAACCTCTGTCTCCGGGCACTTCTTTTTTACTCCAACCATTCTTCCTGCACTAACATACACCTCAGAGACCTGGGCCCTACGCAAACAGGATGAGAACGCTATTCGGGTATCCCAAAGAGGAATCGAAAGAGCTATGCTAGGAGTATCACGTTTCACTCAAGTGAGAGAAGATATCTGGAGTTCTCACCTCCGTTGGGACGTTGTCTCCTTTGCCAAAGCATCGAAAATCAGATGGGTCGGACACATAATGCGATTTGGAGATGACTACTGGACTAGAGCTGTCACTGGCTGAATTCCACGGGGTGTCAAAGTAATGTCTGGCCGCCCACCTACAAGATGGTCAGACTTCTGAGCAAATGGTTTGAGGCTCTTTGTGTTCCTGGAGCGAGCAAACGCCATTGGGCTACACTAGCACGTGATAGGGATGTATGGAGACATTTCTGGCGTCTGCTCAAGCAAATCAATGAGCAACGGGATGACAAGTTATTCAAGTAATATATGTGACAGTGTTTCCCATGTCTTCCACCGAAATACTAAGGAATAGTACTGCTGGATAATAAAGGATTTCCACTATTATAGTAAAAGGAATCTCTGAGACAAATTTTTAAAAATCTTAACTCCAACTACTACTACTACAGAAAAGGAAAGTAGAGTGGACCCTTGCCCCCTTTCATCCAATGAGTCAGGGGCTAGAGAAAGAATGTAGCAGGTGAGGCACTTGCCTTGCATGCAGCTGACCTGTGTTCTATCCCCAACACTACCCATGGCTCCCTAAGTACCACCAAGAGTGTTTCCTGAGTATAGAATCAGGAGTAAGCCCCGAGAACTGCTGAATATGACCCAAGATACAAACAAAAAATAGATGAGACAGCAATTAAAAATATCTCTAGGGCTGAAGTGATAGCACAGCAGGTAGGGCGTTTGCCTTGCATGTGGCCGACCCAGGTTTGATTCCCAGAAGCCCATATGGTCCCCTGAGCACCGCCAGGAGTAATTCCTGAGTGCATGAGCCAGGAGTAACCTCTGTGCATTGCCGGGTATGACCCAAAAAGCAAAAATAATATAAAAAGTCCCTACCAGACACTAGGTTCTGGGAATCCCAAATGGGGCAACCAAGTTCTGGCAATCATGTAATTTTGTGCATTCAGGAGGAAATGTCAATAAATTTTAGGAGAAGAAAGTCAATAAATAGTCCTTGAGAGTAGTAAGTGGTGTGCAGGTGAAGATGTGCTAGAGGACACTAGAATTTGTGAGGTGAACAAAGTTGCTCTCGACATGGCTTTGGACTTTAGCATCTGTGTGCCAGGGGAAATCCAGGCAGAAAATGAGATCCTAGCCCAAACGGCCTTTGCATGCTCTGTGGCATAGAATGCAGACCAGAATGGGTGAATCTTGGGCACTAAGGTGTTATATGAAAAAGTATCAAATCGGAGAGTTGAGCAGAGCCAGAAGTTAATGGGTTTCCTTTGGCATGGTGAGGCTCTATTTTTTTTTTTTCAGTGCAGTTGAACACAGTGGAATGGTTTTGTCAGGAGAGTAACATGATCTGATTTGAGTTAAAAAATATTCTTACAGTTGTGTGGGAATATATGCCACATATTTCATCAGAGTTAAGACCCCATTGATTGTAATATCCACTCTTGTTTTTGAGATGTCAAAATGGGAAAGAAAAGAAGAATCGGTGCAATTTCAAAGTGTCATCAGCTGATTGTAAGATGCATTTCAATTCAGAGGTGTTGAAGTGTGTGTGTGGGAAAAAAAGTACATCCTAGAATACATGAACTGCAGAACTAGATGACAAAAGTGCAAACAAAGTGGCAAGCAGGAGGTGACTGAGTCATGAAACAAGAATGTGTCAAGGGACAGAGGCCAGAGCTCATGAATATAGTTTTTATGAAGACTGTAGCCAGAGGAATATTGCTCCATAGTTGGAAGCCTGCCTCATGAGCTGGGGGAGAAGGCAGCTGGGATAGAGGAGGGATCACTAAGTCAATGATGGTGGGAGGGATCGCTCGGGATGGGAGAAGTGTGCTGCAAGAAGATAAAGGACCAAAAGTGATGGCCTCTCAGTATCTGTATTGCAAACCATAATCCCAGAAGTAGAGAGAGAGTATGGCGGAAATTTTCTGCCATAGAGGCAGAGGGAGGGTTGGAAAGGGGGGGTGGGCATACTGGGGACAATGGTGGTGTAGAATGTGCACTGGTGGAGGGATGGGTGTTCAATCATTGTATGACTGAAACTCAAACATGAAAGTTTTTTTTTAACTGTCTCTCACAGTAATTCAACAAAAAAAAAATTTTAAAAAGAAGATTGTGGCCAGACTTGGAAATCAATAGAGATAGAAGGGGAAGGGCTGACTGACCAATGAGATCGAAGGCTTAAGGAAGGAGAGGAATGACTAATCTGCTACTCTCAATGAGATAGAAAAAGATGTTGGCTAAGTGTTTCTCATTACTTCCCTTTTAATTTATGTGTTAATTTCATTTATTTATTTTTAATTTGTATTTTTGTGGGACAACACTTGGTGGTGCTCAGGGCTTGCTCATGTCTCTGCACTCAGGGATCATTCCTGGTGGGCTCAGGGGGCTATATGGGTTGCCAGGGTTGAACCTGGGTGGGCCATGTGCAAGGCAAGCACTGTTACCTGTTGGGATGTCTCTTCACCCGCCATTTCCCTTTTTACCCACGCATCTGATAGACTTAGGAGTAAGATCATGAAGAGCACTGTTGAGTCATGAAATCTGGCTTTCATACATGTTGAGATGCATGAAAGCCGTGACATGAGAGTTAGTCAGGGTCATGGGACTGCATGAGAAAAGAGAGACTATTCTATCGAAGAGCCAGGAAGTAAGTGCTGGACAGAGAATGAGTGACCAGCACAGGAATTCACAAAAGAAGAGCTATCAGGGCAAATAGCATCTGGTCAGTTTGGCGAAGCCCAGAGGAGTGAGGGAGTTCTTAACTGGAGTCACAATCTTGATGAACTGAGTTGGAATGAGAAGGAAGGAATATTGCAATATAGCAATCTGGACTCTCATTGGTTAATATAGTGGTTGGCACCGTGGATGGGAGAATATAATCCTTCACGATTATGTTGGTGCCGAATCCTAACTTTCACCATATTTCTTTCCTCTCATAGCTCAGGTGTTGCTACGAGATAAAGAATTTTTGTGAGTTTTTTTTTCTTCAAAATGCTGCCAGTGACATTTTTAATGAATGAGCCATGAAATTATGGATTAAAAATGACAAAATTATAATATTGAAAATTGGACTTGGAGTGCACCAAATTATTTATCAGTTGAAGTAGTCAATAACCTTTAAGTTTTTTGTCCAGAGTGTGTTCAGGAGTCTTTATATAACTAGGAGAATAATTTTCTTTTGAGAGTTAACCACACTGAATATTTTGAATTTGGCTAATTGTGATGCATTTTTTGATTGACTGTTTTCTGAGTATTTTGTTTGTCTAATTATGAGATGGCCCTTATTATAAATGCAATTGGAAATATCATTAGGAAAAGAGTGCTTTATCCAAAGTACTTTGTTAGGGGGCTGTAAAAGAGTTGGATATGATACAGACTTCTTGGGAACATCAACCACATCTCTGGGGAGCTCTTGTAGGTAGAGAACCATCTATCCTGATTTTATTTAAATGTTTCAAAGTCTATTTTTATTAAAGATATGTACAAATTTCATGCTTTTAAAATAAATTGTGAAAAGAGACCAGAGTACCTGTGTGTCCATACTATTGGCATTTTACAATATTCTTGTACACTAATCATAACCAATAAATATCATGAATACATTATTATTAAAGAAAGGCAACAATTTTTTCTGTTTCCTTGTATTTTACATAAAGGCCCTTTTTTCCTGGTCCAGAATGTTCTCTCCAGGATACCACATTACACTTAGGTTCCTCTGGACAAATATATATATATATATACATATATATATGTATATATATACATATATATATGCACTGTAGCACTGTCATCCTGTTGTTCATTGATTTGCTTGAGCAGGCACCAATAACGTCTCCATTGTGAGACTTGTTGTTACTGATTTTGGCATATCGAATACTCCATGGGTAGCTTACCAGGCTCTGCCATGCGGTTGGGATTCTCTCGGTAGCTTACTGGGCTCTCCAAGAGAGACAGAGGAATTGAACCCAGGTCGGCCACGTGCAAGGCAGATGCCCTACCCACTGTGCTATCGCTCCAGTCATATATATATATATATATATGCATATATATGTGCATGTACATATATTTATTTTCTATGTCTTTGGTGGGCTGGAGCGATAGCACAGCAGATAGGGCATTCACCTTGCACGTGGCCGACCTGGGTTCAATTCCTCCGCCCCTCTTGGAGAACCGGGCAAGCTACCGAGAGTATCTGCCCGCATGGCAGAGCCTGGCAAACTACTCGTGCCATATTCGATATGCCAAAAACAGTAACAAGTCTCATGATGGAGACATTACTGGTGCCCATTTGAGCAAATCGATGAGCAATGGGATGACAGTGATACAGTGATGTCTTTGATAGCACAGCCTATTTTGAATCCCCGTGTTCTGGTGTTTGGTTTAGTGTACCTGGGTATCTTTGCTCATGTGAAGCTTTTTATCCTGACTACACAGATGTGGAGGTCTGGGAGGAAATGGCAAAGTTTGCTCTCAAGTTTTATCAAAGGCATTTTCTGTCACATGGCTGGAGATCGATCATCTAGCTGAGACTGGCGTGTTGGAGTTTTCCTCAGGCTGTTTGCTTTGTTTCCCGCTCCCCCCCCATTCATGCTGTTCTCTTAGGAGTGAATACATTAGCCTCTGCCCAGAATTTATTAATTAACAGTTAGTCCACCTTCCTGAGTGGAATATCATCATCGATTATTTGGAATTATGCACAGATTTTTCACTGATCTCCTTTTGTTTATTCATTCATACACTCAGCCTCTCTGTAAATAATTTACATCACTATGGATATATAAATTTTTATATAGAAATATAATTTCTACAAATCATTATTAGAGCTGTGTTTGAATATAAAGTATTTTATTACCTTGTTATACTTTTTTTTTTGCCTTAACTATTATATCTACCATTGGGAAGTTTTATAGCTGGCTCTGGTTACCCTTTGACATCCATCTGTGGCACACACATGCCTACACACACATGTGCACACCCATTGTGACGTATTACTCTCGGGCACCCCATGAGCTCAGGTTCATGTTGAATATGCCCATACCCTAAAACTAATCATTTCTCCAAGAATCCCTGGGTTCTCTTTAGGGGAATTAATTGGGACCCGGGTTAGAAACTAAAATCTGCTGCTAGATGTCACTGATGTAGCTGTGGATCATTTTTTTCTAGATGATTTTTGCATCACCAAGAAAAAATAGAGGGCTGCCGATTAACTTGCATATTGACCTCCAGATGGATGTATAAATATCCTTCTCTCTAACTATCTGTTTATATGCGTTGAGTTCACTCTGCTGCTGCTAATGATTCTAATTCATGTCCACATTAGAATCCATTCCTCTAATCTTCTCTCTTTGCTTATCTGTGTAATCCTCTCCAGTAATGGAAAGCCCACCACACGCACGCGCTTAGCTGTTCAGTTCTGGTTTATCTGTAGAGTGGTTTCAGAATTTTTAATATGAAAATGCTTACTATATCTATGCATTTATTTCAACTGTGCATAAAATGACACAGCAGACATTTCTAAAATGTCAGACTTGAGCCCCTTGAAGGAAAACTTATTTTAATTTTGCTGCTTACCCAGGTAATTCATGATCGTTTTCAAAAGTAGTGGCAGTAAATGCAAATAGCTTAAAACCAACAGGCATAATTTTCTTGGTTTGGGGGCCACGGGGGGTGACGCTAGGGGATACTCCATGCTCAAGTGTTTAGGGGGTCACTCTTAGCAGTGTACTGGGGTCCATGTGATGCAAGACTTGAACCCAGGCCTTCTGCTTGCAAAGCATGCACTCCAGTCTGTTCATCCATCTCTGACCCCCAACTTTTTTTTTATTTTTTATTTTTATTTTTTAACATTTTTTGGTTATGGGCAAGAAAAAGTAGTAATCACAGCCTTGCTCTACTCCATCTTGATACCTGCAGGCCAACGGAAGGGTGTATTTTTAATCTTTTTAGTCTTTTTAGTATTTCTAGTCAATACTTCTAAATACAACACACACACACACACACACACACACACACACACATATATATATATATATATATATATATATTACTTAATATTAGCTCAAACTTGGAAATTTGGGGCGAGAGAAGTAATAGAGCTGATAAGGCCTGTTCAGTCCTGAGCACCACATCTGGTCCCCCAGGCACGTCCAGGAATGATCCCCGAGTGCAGAGCCAGGAGTAAACTCTGAGCATTGTCATATGTGGACCCCCAAACAAACAAACAAGCAAAAACCGAGAAAAGAACCCTGAGATTTATAAGCATCCACCTTCTTCTGGGTAACGGGAGCCCTTAAGTGTCTAAGCCTCTATGACGGACTATGGCCAACTATTTTGTCTTGAGCCCCAGCTAAGCCTGTGGATTTAGGGACAAGACCTCGGCCATCACAGTCATGGAACTTCCACATCCTTAGATTGGATGTTTGCTACTGACTCACTCAGCTACCCACCTTCCCCTTTGACTGACGTATTTATCTGACCCTTCTCCCTTTATTCTGTGGGTCTATGCCCTTTAGGATGATTTTCTTACATTTAGTGTAACTGTTGGAGAGAGTGGACTAAACACCCGCATTTCATCCATTTATGTAGAACTCGAGAAGTGGACTCTAGGGGTAAATTTACTTAGAAGAGAATTATGGTATTTCATGCCAGATATTCTCTTTTCTCTGATTATAAGAGGGATCCACTGGGCCAGAGAGATAGTGCAGTGGACAGGGCATCTGTCTTGCACCTGGCTGACCTGGGTTCCATCCCCAGCCTGCCACATGCCTCCCCAAGTCCTGCCAGGAGCCATCTCTGAGTACAAAGCCAGGAGCATCCCTGGGCAACGCTGGGTGTGGCCCAAAACACAAATAAATGAATTAGGAATGAGTAAAATATTAAGTATAAAAATGCAAGTTTCTTCATTGCATTGCTCTCCCCTTCTCCCCACCTCAGTTCCACTACTTAGAGGGACCTATCTTGATATATATTAAATTTTACTGAATTACCATTTTTTATATTGTAATATGCTTCCATTTACTGTTTTTATTTTGGCCACACCCAGGGCTGCTTGTTTGGGTGGAGGTGTGTGGTGCTCCGACTCTGGTCTTCCTGATGAGGCTCCTGCATGTATGCACTGGGGCTCATGGACCCTATGCATGTTCTCCAGCCCTTAGCGCCATCTTTGCATCCCTCAGTTATTCTTCACTCACACGTTTAAATCCATTTTATCTTCTTAAAGGATTAATTTATTGAAAAATTCATGATGATGGCCATTTTATTTTTTTTTATTTATTTTTTTTTAATTTTTTATTTTTTTATAATTTATTTATTTTTAATTAGAGAATCACCGTGAGGGTACAGTTACAGATTTATACACTTTTGTGCTTATAATTCCCTCATACAAAGTTCGGGAACCCATCCCTTCACCAGTGCCCATTCTCCACCACCCGTAAACCCGGCGTCCCTCCCACCCTCCCCAATCCCATCTCCCCCCCACCCCACCCTGCCACTGTGGCAGGGCATTCCCTTCTGTTCTCTCTCTCTAATTAGCTGTTGTGGTTTGCAATAAAGGTGTTGAGTGGCCGCTGTGCTCAGTCTCTAGCCCTCATTCAGCCCGCAACTCCCTTCCCCCACATGGCCTTCAACTACAATGTAGTTGGTGATCGCTTCTCTGAGTTGCCCTTTCCCCGGAACGTGAGGCCAGCCGCAAAGCCATGGGGTCAACCTCCTGGTACTTATTTCTACAGTTCTTGTGTATTAGTCTCTCACTCTGATATTCTATATACCATAGATGAGTGCCGTGATGGCCATTTTAATAGTTGCCAACATTCTTAATTAATATTTTGGTAGATATCTTTGCAGATAAAAATGCTGCTATTGGAGTAAAAGGAAACACTGGGAACCAAACATCTCATTGTTACTTATACGAGATGTGGTAGATTTTTGAGTGTTTGTGCGGTGCCAGGAATTGTAGGATAACATGGGGTTTGTCCTTTTAGCCTTGCCACAGGGAACTTAGTTTACCTTAAAGCAATGTCCTTTCTGTATGGACACAGGAAGACAGTTAATATTGTGCTTTGTAACTTGGGAGTTGATTGACTCCATTAATATTTACTCCAGGGCATCTGCTTTCTCAACTCAGTTACCCTTAGTTCCTAGCACCCCAAAAGCAGGGTCCTGATGAGGGACGGAATGGACCCAGAGCAAGCTGTGGGCTACTCTGACCATCGAAATGGGCCAGGACAGAGCGCCACTATAAGTATAAGTTGAGAGCCTGTGAACAACATCATTACCCCTCCCACACACGTGTCTTTGTAATTTTTTACAGCTGGCATCCCTGGTGCAGGCACGAACTACCAACTAAAGGTAAGAATAGTGTGTGGTGTACCCCTACTCTAGAAAGTGAGTGGAAGAATAGTTTTTTTTTACTTATAAATATTTTTATCTAAAAATCAACAATAAAATATTTTTACTGCAATCCATACAGTGTAAAAAATTACAAAGATGTGCGTGCATTAGGGGAGATGATATGTGTGTTGTGTTGTTTGGGGAGATGATATGTGTGTTGTGTTGTTCTCGGGCTCTCGGGGCAGTTCTCTCTCGCACACACGGCTCGAATTCAGTGATAACAAGCTGCTGTGTATGAACCAGATCGGGATGGCTCCTCCTTGTGCTCTGCTTCTGTGTGTGCGGCTGTGCTCTCTTTTGTCTGTCTCTCTATCTGTCTCTGTCTCTGTAGTCTCTCCTCTGGTCTCTTCCGACCTCTCTCTGTCTCTGCTTCTGTATCTTCTCTCCGCTTCCGTGTCTTCTCCTTGCTTCTGTCTTGCCTCTGTCCTCTCCTTGCCGTGTCTTCTTCTGTCTGTGCTATTTCCCCCGCTTCCCCCACAGTCTTAGTTTATACAGCAATCACATAGGGAGGTAACACAAAGGTGGGTTGAACATTAACAAATCAACAAAGAGGGGTAGAACCGTTTCTCCAGGAGATTAACAAAATCTCCTCTAAGGAGATTACTCCAGAGATCCGCTCAAGGGTGGGGTCCAAACAAGGGTGTGTCATGGTGTGTCCCTTTCTTCCTTCCTCAGCTAGTAATCCACTTAAATAGTTGTAGTAAATCTATTTCTAATATTTCTAGCAATGTCATTTTGTATGAGCACAGTAAGAGATGTATCAAACTTAAAGTTTGGTTCTTTCTGAGGACATCTCACTATATATTCCAGACCACAGTGCTCAGGTCAGGTTAGTCTTTCTAACCCCAGCAGGGTCCTAGTCTTGTTGTTATTTATGGATCATGACAGCATTTGTCTATGACCATGCTCTCAATTTATAGTTGAGTATTGTGGCGCTTTGGCCTGGCTCATTTCGATGCCAGGATAGCTCACAGCTTACCCTGGGTCCATTCCGTTCCTCGTCAGGACCCTGATTTTGGGGTGCTAGGAACTAATGGCAACTGAGAAAGCAGATGCCCAGGAGTAAATATTATTGGAGTCAATCAACTCCCAAGTTACAAAGCATAATATTAACTGTCTTCCTGTGTCCATACAGAAAGGACATTGCTTCAAGGTAAACTAAGTTCTCTGTGGCAAGGCTAAAAGGACAAACCCAATGTTATACTATAGGGAATCAAACCCAGGGCCTTACACATTCAAGGTATTCACTCTACCACAGAATCACACCCCTTGTGCTGTGTTGTAGATTGAAAAAAATCAATTGTAGTCATTTAGCTTAGATGCTACAGTGACATTTTATAAAGAGATGTTTCCTAAAGATTATGATCCCCTCTCACATAATTCAATCTTATTTTTCCAATAGGAATACAAATAAACTGAATAAAAGTGTCCTCTCTTCACAGAAATCTACAGCTAATGCAACATGCTTCCTTTAATACTGCTTTAAATTTCCACAGTAGGAGCTCTGATATTTAATGATATTTCTTAAATTAATTACACAGTATATCACTGTAGTTATTTAACTTTCCTCATAGCATTTTATCCATCTAATATTGATTTTTCAGATTTGGTTTCCGATATCTACACAAAACAACCATCACTTAATGGACACTTGGAATGCATTAAGTAATGTGGAAATAATTTGAACTGTAACCATTTGTTAAGTGATAACAAAAGAGCCACAGATTCATTCATGGGAAAAATACATAAATGTAGCTATTGATGGACACACAACCGTGTTGTATGATATTTCATCACTTTGCATTGTGTTATGTTAGCTCCATTATTTTATTATTTATATTCTTATTTCTATTTTGCTGGAAAACCCTGAATAAGATATCCTCTGTAACTCCTCCTACGATCTACAAATACATTTTGCTAAAAAAGAGGTCATTTACTATACATCCATAAATCTGTGAACTTTCCCCTGAAATTAATCTAAGCTGTGCAGACCTTCTCATCTGTCTTCGTGACAGGCAGACATAAAGAAATTTGTTCTTTCACTGTCCTCACTTCTCCAGGTTTCTGTTTCTCCTCTCTGTATCTATCTCCATCAAGCATGGCTGCCACCAGTCTCCCACTGAACTTGTTTGGCTTATTTTATGCCACAAAGCCACTTTTCCCCTATTACCTGTGTACTGTGAAGTTGCGTAGTACTCAACTGGTCCATAAATGACCAGTTCTGGCCAATGTTTTGGCACTATTTTCTTCCAGCACGGTGAGGATGTGTAGGTTGGAGAGCACAGGAAAGATGCTAGATAAATTTGGTTTGATATGTGGGGAATGTGAGTGTACAATTGATGAAGATATTATAAACTTATAGTTTAAGTTGTTAATGCTGTAAATTGATCATGGCGCTTTAAAATCAGTCAGTGTTATCTGGGCTGGATGATTCTTTGGTTTGAGGGGGAAAGGAGAAAGAAGGAAGGAAGGAAGGAAGGAAGGAAGGAAGGAAGGAAGGAAGGAAGGAAGGAAGGAAGGAAGGAAGGAAGGAAGGAAGGAAGGAAGGAAGGAAGGAAGGAGGGAGGGAGGGAAGGAAGGAGGGAGGAAGGGAGGGAGGAAGGGAGGGTGGGAACTGAGGGGGGAAGAAATTAAGGGAGTACATATAAAAGTTCATTTGATGTAATTTTTATGACATTTTTCCAGTTTCAGTGTGGTTCTTATAGAAACATACTTCAATTTAAAATTGTATTAAACTTTTTAAAGTTAAAACTCTTTTATTCAGATTTGGGCAATGGCAACTAAAACATTTTCACTAAAATAGTTAGCATTCCTTTGGGAAGTGAGTTTTCAAAAACACATTTGTTGTATTTATCCCACCTACATCTTTGGGGGAGTCAGGTAACTACGATAAAGAACAGAAAAGGTTTTCTGCTATTTGCAAAGTACTCTGGGTCCATTTTCCTGCAGGGAATTGTGAGAGATTATGACTAATTTCCTATTTCTTAAGCAGTCATTCCTTTAAATAACTCAGTATGAAAGTCCATAAAAATTTCCACAGATGGCTGCAAGTGATGTTTTCTGAGAAGATAAAAGTAAGTTAACTTACTTTTCCCTTACTTCACATGGTTTTATTTATCATTGGGGGTAGGTTTGGGTCACATCCAGCAGTGCTCAGGGATAACTCCTGGCTCCGTGCTCAGTATTGTTCCTGGTGATGCCCCGGTGACTATGTGATACCGAGGAGAGAACCAGGATGAGCCACATGCAAGCCCTGTACTAGCTCTTCCGCACTGTACATAGTTTTATATTTCTTCTTTACCACTCAGTTGAAATGTGGTGTCTAGTCCACACGTCAGAAATTTTAAAGTCTCCAAGCATTTCTTCAGAGATCTTATTTTAAATGATCAATTCAATGCTCTTTCCCTTGGTGAGATCCTGTGCCCTATGTTGTGTCAGCTCTTTGACGTGGATCCCTGCGTGACTTTCTGGAGACCAGAAAGCTGATGTTAGAAGGACTGGGGATATGTCTCCCTGGAAGAAGCCATGCCCCATATGCTCGAGGGTTCCCAAGGGTTCCCTCCTGACCCCAAATCACATCTATTTATTTGGATTTATTTTGGGTTTGGGGCCACACCTAGCAATGCTCAGGGGTCACTTCTTGCTCTGTATTCAGGAATCATTCTTGTCAGTTTCAGGGGATTGTATGGATGCTGGAGTTGGGCCTGCCCACTGTATCATCTCTCCAGCCCCAAAGTAATGGTTAAAAAGAGGCAAAGTAGAGGAGTGTAGGAGGGAGCGAGGTGTGGAGGCAGGTAACTTATTTTACCCTTACTTGGTGTGAGGGGGAAAGGAGAAAGGAAGGAAGAAAGGTAATAGGGAAGGAAGGAAGGAAGGAAGGAAGGAAGGAAGGAAGGAAGGAAGGAAGGAAGGAAGGAAGGAAGGAAGGAAGGAAGGAGGGAAGGAAGGAGGGAAGGAGGGAAGAAAGGAGGGAGGGAAGGAGAGACGGAGGGAAGGAAGGAGGGAGGGAAGGAAGGAGGGAAGGAAGGAGGGAAGGAAGGAAGGATGGAAGGAAGAAAGGAGGGAAAGAAGGAGGGAAGGAAGGAGGGAAGGAAGGAAGGATGGAAGGAAGGAAGAAAGGAGGGAAGGAAGGAAGGAAGGAAGGAAGGAAGGAAGGAAGGAAGGAAGGAAGGAAGGAAGGAAGGAAGGAAGAAAGGAGGGAAGGAAGGAAGGAAGGAAGGAAGGAAGGAAGGAAGGAAGGAAGGAAGGAAGGAAGGAAGGAAGGAAGGAAGGAAGGAAGGAAGGAGGGAAGGGAGGAAGGAAGGTAGGTCCAACCTGCCACAGGTTGAAGTAGCAGCTAGTCAGATGTCACCAGAGGCCACGTCTGGATCTCATCGGGGGAGCGTGATTCTTGGCCAAGGACGTGCATTTGTGCTTAGAAACTCTGAGGATGCCACATTTAATTGACATTTGAAGATAATTAAAATCTTCTATTGCCTTTCCCCTTTGGCACCTAATTTCTAACCCAACATCACTGCAGTTAAAGGTTATTATACAAATTAATTTGTGACTAAAAAAAATAATAATAAAGCTTCAGCTGTTGTGTTGAGTGAATACTGATGCGGACCCAGTGGGCTGGTGGATTGGGAAATACAGTTCCCGGGAAGCATGGGGTGGGGAAACCTCTCTGGCAGCATCAAGTTTTGCATCTTCCTTTCGCCTTTTGATTAGTCTGAAAGAAGTGAAGATTATTAGATTCCTTAGTAAATTTTTTTTGATTTTCTAACAAATGCCAGTTTGGAGCATTCTGTTCAGTATCCATTGTCTATTAGAGCATAATCATAGGCCAATTTCCCCCCAATTCATAGCTGCTTCTGAAAATGACTTTTCCGTGATCATCCCTAAAATCACCCTTCTTGGCTAGTTGACTATTCCTCCTGTGTGTGGGAGATTCATCTTTTCTTTCCTCTCCCACAACAGCAAATGTTGTCTTCCTGTTTACTGTTATCTGAAAGTTCATTTTTTTCCTCCTCTGTTCCCAGATGAATCATCCCCCCTAACCCCATTAAAAAAAAACAACTCGTGCTTGGGGCTGGAGCAATAGCACAGCGGGGAGGGCACTTGCCTTGCACACGGCTGACCCGGGTTTGATTCCCAGCAGCATCCCATAGGGTCCCCTGAGTACTGCCAGGAGTAATTCCTGAGTGCAGAGCCAGGAGGAACCCCTGAGCATCGTTGGGTATGACCCAAAAATCGCAACACACAAACTCGTGCTTGTGTGCCACATACTCTTTTCTTTTATTCAGATTCCTGAATTTAATTTTTCTTTTCTGCTTTGCACTTTTCCTCCCCACTACTTTAATTAATGACTCAAAAAAAAATAAAAGAGAGACTTCCCCCCCTAAAAGACTAAAGCAGCAACATCAAAATTTAGTGCCACCCACTTTATTCTCTTCAATGTCTTTCTTTAGAAATTTCTGCTTATTGTTTCCATAGCCTGTTACTGGATGGTTAATTTGTTTTTACTTACTTAGTACACCTAAATCCTTTTTCTAACAAACTTCTAACTATAGATGTAAGAAACATTAAAGGTCCTTATGAAAAATGTAAAGTATCATCTTTCTTGTCTAATTCCTAAATTTACAAATGAAATTTCAATGGCTGCAAAAGTGATCAGCCTGCATCCGTCATATTATGAGGACTATTAAGCAGGTACGAACTTGGTGGCGCGAGAAGGAGGGGAAAAAAAAAGAGTTATGAACTTGAAACATCGGGACGTGTGGGCAGTCTCGGGCTGGGGGTGATACCGGCATGTGCTCTGCCGAGATTTGACCTGAGAGGCCACACTTTTGTGCGGCCACTCTGCTGCTGATCGACCACGATCCAGAGGCCAGCTATACTACTTTTGGTCCCAGCAACTGCTTGCAGCCATGTCTCTAGACTGTGAACTAAGCCATTGCCCCATGCTGCCCCAGGAAGGGAAATGATGCAATTTCTAACATAAATATCCCTGGACTGAATTACTAAAATACTAAAATACAGAAGTCCTAAACCTAATAATACTCAGTATCTGTATAGACTTCATATCTCGTCATTCTCAGCAATGGAAAACTAATTATCAAATGCTTCCTTGTCAGTAGGGCTGTTTTTTGGGGGGCAAATTCCAACAACAATAGTGAGTTTTGTGTTGAAATATGGAATATAATCAAGGTAAAGAGAAAATGAAGTGAAATTTATCAGTTACGCAGGCGGGGTGGGGGATGGGGGTGGGAGGTATACTGGGGTTTTTGTTGGTGGAATATAGGCACTGGTGAAGGGATGGGTGTTCGAGCATTGTATAGCTGAGACATAAGCCTGAGGACTTTGTAACTTTCCACATGGTGATTCAATAAAATAAATAATTAAAAAAGTGATCAGCCTATTTTTTGAGGCTTCCTAGGAAATTATGACTTGATTTTTAATTTTATTCTGTTTAGCTCAACTCTTCTGCATGGCCTCCTTAGTCTTCTCCATAAAATGTCTAGTTATACATCTCATTGAGCACCTACTTTGTGCTAGATTCTGAGCTGGAGGCTGGACACAGCAGTTACTAGAGAGCTCTGTGCCCACTGCATAGGGCTCATGGTTTTGTGAAGGAGATTATCTAAGAGCAATTAATCCAGTGAAATATCCCTGAATTGAGCACACTCAATTCCACTGGAGGGTGATCCAACTCTTTTGATCTCCTATAATCATTCCCCATCATTTCTAACAAATACTTGCAATTACTTCTGTTTCAGGAGCTTTTCTTATCTCGTTGTCAGACCACCTCTTAGGCTGACTACAAAAATTGCATTCTACACATGTGGGAACTGAGTCACAGAATTGCTGTGATAAGCTGAGGAGTTAATCAGGATATGAAATTAACATCCGAGGATAGTAGACACAAGGGCCAGGAATATGGACCCATAGTTTGAAATCTGTCTCATGAGCTTGGGGAGAAGGCAGCTGGGATAGAGAAGGGATCTCTAAGTCAATGATGGTTGGAAGAATCATTCGGGATAGGAGATGTGTGCTGAGAGATAAAGGACCAAACGTGATGGCCTCTCAGTATCTGTATTACAAACTATAATGCCCCAAAGTAGAGAGAGAGTATGGGGGAAATTTTCTGCCATAGAGGCAAGGGGAGGGTTGGAAATGGGGGGATACTGGGGACATTGGTGGTGTAGAATGTGCACTGGTGGAGGGATGGGTGTTTGGTTATTGTATGACTGAAACTCAAACATGTAAGCTTTGTGACTGTCTCTCACGTGATTCAATTTAAAAAGAATTAAAAAAAAACAATAACAACTGAGGAGTTACCATCAAGTCCAGAGGCGTGGTGAGTACCTATGACCCTCCATCAGTCTGAAAGAATCTCTGGGCTTTTTCCTTTTTCTGGCAAGGTCATGACCACTTCCTGTGCTGAAAGAGATATTTGTCCTCCAGCCCATCTAGTGTTTTACTCCCCTTCATCATCTTCCCCACTCTTCCAGAAAACACTGATGTGCATTTTTATAACAGTTCACTGGGCAACGATTTATTTTTAATAGTTGGAATGCAATAATACAAATAATTATTTTTTTATTATCACTTTCCCTAGTTGGGGCCTCAACATATACTCGTTGAATGAGAGAATAATCATGAATTAGAAAACATTTTCTATATTAGGAGAATTTAAAATGAATAAGATTCAATTTAACATACAGTAGGGTGTCATTAGAGAGATGGATATAGGTTTAGAAGGAGATCCTGGTATGGTACCAGGCTCAGGGATTAGAGAAACATCTGCCTAGGAGAAAGGTGTCAAGTGAGTTCCCAAGTTCAAATTGACCATAGATCTGGGAGGAGCATTCGATAAAAGAAATCCATTGTGAAAGGTGCATGTACATAGTAGACTACTAGGTGGCAAGAAAAGGTGAAGTCACACCATTTGCTACAACATGGATGGATCTGCAACATGGAAGTGCTCTGTCGCATGAAATCAGTCAGAGGAAGAGGAGCAGACTCAGAATGATCTCTCACATGTGGGATATGAGGAAACTTTTTAGGAGAGCATCAAGTACCCAATGATGATGGAAAGGAAGGGCAGAGGGACTGGTCCTCAGTGTGAAGCTTGCTCCTGGGGTGGGGGTGGGGGATAAGTTAAGGATGGGAACCCCAGGACAATGAGGGGGGAGAGAAGAAAGCCACAGAGCTGTAGGGAGGTTGACGGGATCCACTGACAGAGGTAGTGGACACTGGTGAAGAGATCGGTGTTGGGACAGTGTTTGCCTGGAACTCAATCATAAATATCTTTGTCACTTTGTAATTCATGGTGATTCCTTTTATTTTTTTAATCCCTTGATCATTGCCTTATCTCCCACAGATTAACACGTGAGCCAGACTATTCTTTGTCTTATGTGGCTGCTCTGTGCCTTATGGGATGCTGAGAAGCATCCCTGGCTTCTGTCCAGGACATGCCAGGAGCACCACCCCACACTGGGGACTCACCAAGTCTCCAGGCATTGACAAAGCCACCTTGTGGATAAAATTGCCCCTGGTGAAGATGCACTGGTGTGATATTTAAATATGTGTTTCAATGTCATTGTGCAGGAAAATGGGCTTGCGGTAGAGACTGAATAATGCCCCACCAAAGGGAATCTTGAATCCATTACCAGAATGCTTTCTAAAGTACACACACACAACACACACACACTACAAGAATTACTAAAGCATTTGACTCCTTAGACTCATTGCAAAGAACAATTTTAGCCATTGTTTTAGAAGGAATATTGAGATTATTACTTTTGATGCCCAAATCAAAGTAGTTTCCAGTTCAACACAGCCCTTGGGCATCAATTGATGTGGGCACCTATATACCTGTGCCTAAATACGTTATTACTTGGAAACTCTAAGTTAGATCATGCTAGACAATACCAGGGCTGAATAAAAAGTCTCAGAAAGCTGTTACTCAAAGAACTTCTAGACACCAAGCCTGCTTATTATTTATCTGAGAGAGAATTGGAATGGCAACTCTCTGCCAGTATTGACAGTGCAATAGTTCAGAGCCTTTGTTGGACTGCTGCCCATTCTCCCATCAATTATGTACATCAATACAATCCCTAATTACCAAGAATGGGGAGACAAGAAGAGAGAGTGGGACCCAGGTTATGAAACCCAAGACGCAAGATTGCTCAGGAACATCAGGTAGGGAGATAATTAGACTTGAAGATGATCCCCTAAGCACACCCGGGGGGGTAGGGGAGGGGTGCCCCAAACTTCCCTCTGCCAAGACCAAGAAGTCTAGATTCCAAGTTCACGTAAGTGACGTCAAGATTTGGAAGAGAAGCCCAGGCAGTATCGGGGATATATCGCGCTAACAAATAGTATTTATTGCTTCTTCGTAATTCAGATCGAACCAGCCGCTGAGTCTGGCTTTTACCTGACGATTCTGAGCGGACAGTGACAATGGCAGAAGGTTCTTAAGAAAGGTGTTTGCACTTTCTGGCAACTGAACTCAAACCCGCGTGCTCAGCAACGCGTGGGTGGGGTGTGTGGTGAGACTGTTGCTGGGTTCACTGCACACTTGCATGGGTGGGGCGGGACAGAGTTCCGACTCCCCTTTCCACACCCTGCCTTGCCTTCCCCTGACCAGCGCAGGGCTATAGTTGGCCGGGGCTCATGCTGCGGTGTGGGGGTCTGGGGGCCTCTTTTCAGGGATGGGAAGAAGCTCCACACAGGATGGTCACGCCCGAAAGTCTTGATCTTGGTGTTTTTTTTTTTTTTTCCTGGAGATACCGAGAAGGCATTCTCTTCCAACCAACTCCCAGGTGGGAATGATTCAAGCCTGAAACGGACTTGGTTGACTCATGGAGATGTCCCCCCACCCCCGGTCCCCGCCCCCCGTCTTCTCTGGTCATGTTAGAACCCAGCCTCCTATAGTCCTACACACGGCTGCAGAGAAAGAATGTTGGGATTAGGAGACACCAAGAAATGAGCACCCCAGGGGGGGCTGGAGCGATAGCACAGCGGGTAGGACCTTTGCCTTGTATCCCCGGCATCCCATATGGTTTCCCCAGCACCGCCAGGAGTAATTCCTGAGTGCAGAGCCAGGAGCAAGCCCTGAGCATCGCTGGGTGTGGTCCAAAAAGCACTGTAGTACTGTCCCATTGTTCATCTATTTGATTGAGCGGGCACCAGTAATGTCTCCATTGTGAGACTTATTGTTACTGTTTTTGGCATATTGAATATGCCACAGGTAGCTTGCCAGGCTCTGCCGCATGGGCAGGATACTCTGAGTAGCTTGCCGGGCTCTCCGAGAGGGATGGAGGAATCAAACCGCGTCTGCCACATGCAAGGCAAATGCCCTACCCACTGTGCTTGAGCACCCCAGCATGGGAGTTACCTTCCCGCCACTGAGGTGTAGCATGAACCTCCTGAATCCCTCCCTCCACATGCGAGTTAAGGAAAGCGTAGGGTTCCTGTCACTTAGCAAGCCTTGGCTTGCTTGGCACGACAGGGCCAGCAGGCAAGGCCGCAGCGTGATCTTTGCATTTCTGTCTGAGAGCTCAGAGGAGGGTGCTGGGGAGGGCCCTTCAATGCACAGTAATGAAGAGGCCGAGAACATGGGAGACCGGGAGGCCTGTCATCAACTCCAGCTCCCTCTGCTTCTTCAGGAGTCCCCCCGAGTGACACAGATACGTGCGGCGATGAGGGTCTGTCACACAGAGTCAAAGGGAATGTCATCATCGGCTCAGCCCCGCGGGCCTGGGAGCTTGGGAAGAGGCACGGGGGAGGCCCTTGCAGACGGAGGCTGACATGAAATCAAAGCCGATTAGAGGCGTCTCTGGCGAGGAGAGGTCTGGCCCGAGCGTTCCCTTCCTTTTTTTTTTTCTCTTTCCTCCAGGTCCCCAACTGGGCACATTACAGAGGAAATTCATATCAGCTCCGTGAAAAATTTATCTGCCGATCTAAAAGTAACTGCCAAGCTGTCTTTGGTACATGACAGCTGGAAGAAATTTCCTTCCCCAGTCAATGTTTCAAGTCGGGCGCCCGCTGGATCGGCGAGAGAGGCAGGAAGAACAGAGGGGATGAAGACACGCAGGCTCTGATCTGAGAGGCAGAAGGGACCCGGGCAGAGCTGATGAGGAAAATTAAATGAACCTTAAATGGCTCATAAAGGGCCCTCTGCAGGATTCTGGGAACTCACCCTGTCCAAGTGATTTTTCTTCCAGGGCCGGGTACCTGCCCATAGCCTACAATGCCAACTCCCCTTCCCAAACTGTGTTATTGATCACCGTCTTCTGAAACTCAGCATGGGTTTAGTTTTTTTTTTTTTTTTGCTTTTGTTGCTTTGGGGATCACACCCAGCAATGCTCAAGGGTTACCCCTGGATTATGCACTCAGGAATTACTCCTGGTGGTGCTCGGGGGACCCTATGGGATGCTGGGAATCAAGCTTGGGTCGACCGTGTGCAAGGCAAATGCCCCACCTATTGTGCTATCGCTCCAGCCCTAGCTCTTGACTTTTGTGATACTTAGGTAGTTGATGTAGTGTCAAATATTGTAGTGTAAAATATTGCTGGTTCATTTATTTACTGTCTCAAGTCAGCTTTCAGGAAGTATCCTTGTTGGGAAAGGACAAAGGCCACAGTGACAGGCCTCTGTTGGTACTACATGACGGGACTGTCTGTTGTCACTACATGGTGGGAGCCCAGAGAGAACTTTAAGCAACTGGATGTGTGATACACGTGCCCCTTCCCACTCTCAGGACCACAACCAAAAAGTAACAACACCTTTGTTTAAAATGAATTACTCCTAATGATTTACTATCAGCTTTGAGCACATAAGTGTTATAAAATAAAATCTTTCATCCTTTCTAATTTCAAATTTATTTATTTTTTTTAAATTTTGGGGACACACCCAGCGAAGCAGCACAGGGGTTACTCCTGGCTCATGCATTTGGGAATTACTCCTGGCAGTGCTCAGGGGACCATATGGGATGCTGGGAATCGAACCTGGGTCAGACATGTGCAAGGCAAATGCCTTACCCGCTGAGCTATCACTCCAGCCCCCTTAAATTTTGTTT
Source organism: Sorex araneus (assembly GCF_027595985.1). Classification (NCBI taxonomy): domain Eukaryota; kingdom Metazoa; phylum Chordata; class Mammalia; order Eulipotyphla; family Soricidae; genus Sorex; species Sorex araneus. The sequence goes on from NC_073306.1 coordinate 136,088,095, forward strand.
TAACCATCATATTTTTCTTAAAAAACACCCCCCCCAAAAACAACCCTTCAAAAATCCCCCTCAAACAAACAAAATACCTCCTCAGAACAACAAAAACAAAAAACCCCAAATAAAACAAAAATCCAGCTGATTTTTTAATTCAAAAAATAGATGTCTTTGCCTGTGTGCCCGTGCATAATTAGACATGTTGTAACTAATTACAACATATGTAAAAATTGGTCATTAGATAATCACTGGAGACAATTATTGTTCTTCCAAATTGCATAGTTTACGTGAACTCTGTTGCATATAAAAGCATTTATATCTGTAAAACTATGGGATCTAAAAGAACACTATATTCATTATTATGTTTAAACTTTGTATTTTTGTAATGTACCCACTACAAATTTTCATTTCCATGGGAGTGGCCTATATCATGCTTCAAAGCCATCATAGCTACTGGAACTAATGACTTTGACAATAATTTATTGATGGATTTTTTAAAATTATAGTACAGTGAGAATTATGTCATGTATATCTTTGTGCAATGCTATTTTATTTTTAAAGAAAAGGATTGCTCAAAGTAAAATCGTTGGATCAAAGAGCACACACCTAAATTACAGAAGAGTCTACTGAGAGATTTCTCCATTGTGTACATTCATCAATTGTAAAATCCCTTTGATTTGAACTATTTGAGAAATAAATTAAAAAAAAAAAGATTCTGCTTTCTCCCCACCAGATTTTCACTCAGGGAGTATGCATAGTTGCACTTCTCAATACCCACCTGACCAACAGTTTAATACTTTATTGTCAATGCACCTTTCATCAAATTACTGTTTGGAATTGATCATGGATAAGATGAGACATATTGATGTTGATAATGTTTATTCTTAATGTAAAATAATTTTCTGCTCAAAATCATCTGAAATGTTTATCTGAGAAGAATAGTAGAACATGGAAGTTAACAAAACAAATCCTTCTGCTCCTCAAGTTTTGCTCCCTACCTGCCAGAGGTTACAGTTTGGATGTAATCTTGTTTTACAATGTAAACATTAATATTTCTAAAAATTCCTTTACCACACTTTTTTTGGTCATTATTATTTTTTTGGAAGTTCAATGCTTTCTTTTCTTTAAATTTTTTTTTTTTGGGGGGGAGAGCTGGAGTGATAGCACAGCAGGTAGGGCGTTTGCCTTTAATATTATTAGTTTTTGGAAGTTCCAATGCTTTCTTTTCTTTTCTTTTAAAATTTTTTTCGGGGGGGGGTGCCTGGAGCGATAGCACAGCAGGTAGGGCGTTTGCCTTGCATGAGGCCGACCGACCTCAATTTTATTCTTCCGCCCCTCTTGGAGAGCCTGGCAAGCTACCGAGAGTATCCTGCCCGCATGGCAGAGCCTGGCAAACTACCGGTGGTGTATTCTATATGCCAAAAACAGTAACAAGTCTCACCTGGGAGATGTTATTGGTGCCCGCTCAAGCAAATAGATGAGCAACGGGATGACAATGATACAGTGATTTTTTTTAATGAATCATCATGAGATACATTTACAGTAAATGTAATTGGGCTGGAGCGATAGCACAGTGGTAGGGCGTTTGCCTTTCATGCGGCCGACTAGTGTTCGATTCTTCTGCCCCTCTCAGAGAGCCCGGCAAGCTACCGAGAGTATCGCGCCTGCACAGCAGAGCCTGGCAAGCCACCCGTGGTATATTCGATATGCCAAACACCAGTAACAATAAGTCTCACAATGAGAGACGTTACTGGTGCCCACTAGAACAAATCGATGAGCAACAGGATGACAGTGACAGTGACAGTAATTGCAGTAAATACATTTACAGTGAAAAGTTTCATGATTGTGTTTCAGTCAAACAATATTCAAGTATCCATCCCTCCACCGATGCCCATTCTCTACCACCAGTGTTCTCAGTATCCCTCCCCCCTAACCCTCCCCCTCCCCACCTCCTGCCTCTGTGGCAGGCACAATCCCTCTTTCTCTCTCTGTCCTTCTGGGTGTTATTCCTTTTACCATTCTTTATTGAGGCTCAAATTTTGATATGTTGTGCTTTTATATTCATTTTCCTTTGGTTATTTTCAAATTTCTTTTGTAGTTGCTTTTCAATTCTTTGATTAAAGACTGTGTTGTTTAATTTCAAAAAAGTTTCAGTTTTCCTTCTGTTAATTATTCATAATGTCATCCCATGGTGGTCAGAGAAGATACTGTCTGTCATTTTTATTTATTTATTTTTTTTTTCAGTAAATTGAGTCGTAGTCTGTGGCTAATATATGATCCTGGAGAATGCCGCTTGAACACTTGGGAAGAATGTGTGTCCTGTTCTTCTCAGATCTAATTGGTTCATTGTGTTGTTCAACTCTTCCGTTTGCTGAGTCATCTTCTCTGTGGTTTCCTTATTATTTAAGCCTCTAGCTGTTATTGTGGACATAACTATTTATCTCTTCAATCCTGTTCTATTTTTGACCATGCATTTGAATGTTCTGTTCTTAGGGGCATACATATTTCTTTTATCATCTTAGTGTATTGAAACCTTTATTAGGATTGTTACAGGAGAATGGACTCACTCCAGGGTCCTTGAAATCATCTAGCAACCTGATGTTGTTTTTCATTTTACAGGTGTGGGGTTATATGTCTGCGGGCTACCGCAGCCCCCATAAACAGGAACTTCAGTGTCCAGGTCAGTGACTCAGTTTTGCTACTTGCAGGTCCCATTGTTTGACTGCTTGCTGGTGTCTGCCTACACTTCACTTCTAGGCTACCTGCTGGTCTCCACTGGTCTCTGCTGGTCTGTGTTACCTCCTTCTCCTACCTACTTCCTCTCAAATTCTTCTTCCTGTCATCTTAGTACTTGGTGGACATGAATACTTGCCTTTCTCGTGTCCTGCGTTAATATATATGTTACCTATCACCACTCTTAGCATAAAATGTGCTTTGAGAATGACACCACTGTGTTTGCCTCTACATAGTCTTATTTTAGTCTTCCCAGATTTTAAAATCCACATGTAAAAGCATGGAGACTTATATGGTCAAGCCCTTTTGATATGACCTACATCTGTGAGAAGCAGAGATAGAACTGGAATCCACGATTCTCTGATCTCTCTCTCTTATCCCAACTGATTGTCTTTCAAAGGGACATTTTAATTGATTTTTTTGGTTTTTAATTTGTTTAACACTGATTTTTTATAATATGGAATTCCAGGGTATTATATATATATTATATATCCTCCACCCCTCTTGGAGAGCCCGGCAAGCTACCAAGAGTATCCCTCCCTCATGGCAGAGCCTGGCAAGCTACCCGTGGCGCATTCCATATGCCAAAAACAGTAAAAAGTTTCACAACGGAGGAGTTACTGGTGCCTGCTCGAGCAAATTGATGAGCAACGGAATGACAATGATGCAGTGATTGCCACCCTTAGCTATTTCTAGTATCTGACTAGTTATTATCCGTGTAAGAGATACTTAAAATGACCAATCGAATCATCCGATTATCTGGTTCACCTTTTCCTTGCCTCCTCTGTAACTGTAGCCAATATCCTGCTTTGTCTCATATATTTCTCTTTTCTTGTTCAACTTGATAATAAGCATAAAAATGTTAGGAAATATCTCAGCCTCATATGGTTGAGTATTTGCATAATAAATTTCAATGAACTATGCTGCTGCAGAGTGATTTTTATTTTCAACATTCTCCCATCTCTACTGCATTTTATAGGCCAGTTGTCAGAATGGACTCATTCCTATTTCTCCAGTGTTTATATATTTGGACTCTTCTCTCTACCGTTCTGTATCTGTAGTTCGGAATCCCTGCGAGTCCGGGAATCAGAGCATTTGTGAATTTAAGTCCATAAATTCCTATTATCATCAGAAGAGAAAAAACTTTTCTAGAACCTTTTCAGAATAACCAGAATTTGTATGGGGGCTCATTTAGTCAATTTCTTTTCAATGCCATTGCCCATCTTTGGGAAAATGCTCCTTACTGGACAAGTCAGGGGAAGACTGTGTGGAAGCCTCATGAAATAAGCATGAGGCTTATATTATAGGACAAATCAGCCCAGTAGGTAAAAATGGAATTTCTATGATTATACCAAACAAGATCCCAAAGATTTTTAAATTGTGTCTTTCTTTCTTTGTTGGTTTTTTTATTTTAAATTTTCTTTTATTGAATTACAGTGAGATACAGTTACAAGGTTATTAATGATTAGGTTTCAGTTATATAATGTTCCAATACCCATTCCATACCAGTGTACATTTTTCATCACCAACGTCCCCAGTTTTCCTCCCTCTCCCCCCCACTCACCTGCCTCTGTATTCTTTTCTATATTTTTCTAAAGAGAAAAATTTATTATCTTATAAAATGGACCTTATCTTTTATGCATACCTGTCTTTTTTTTCTTTAATGTAAGTTGGGATGGTTGCTTGCTCTTCTTTTTTTAAATTTTTTTAAAGAAATATTTTATTGAATCATCGTGAAAAAAAGAATGAAAAAAAATTACAAAGCTTTCAGGTTTAAGTCACAGTCAAATACTGATTAAACCCCCATCCCTTCACCAGTGCACATGTTCCACCACCAAGAACCCCAATACACCCCCCTCCCACCCCCCCATCTAAGTAGCTAATGATATTCCCTTTATTCTCTATAAACTTTGAGTACATTCCATATTTCCACACAGAACTCACTATTATTGATTGGAAATTTTCCCCCAGCAATCAGGCCTGCTGAATAGGCATCATCTAATAATTTCCCTTCATTGTTGAGAGTGAAGACTTTGAGTCTGCGACTGCGCGGTTTTGGGTTTCTAATATTTTAGCTCAGTTCACAGTCAAAATGGATGGCTGCAAGAATCCACTCTGGTGCCAAAATGGGTTAGGAGACCTCAGGATCACAGTCTTTAGGCGCAGAGGGTCTGCTCGTGCCGCGGCTCCGGGTCATCTCTGGGTGGAAACTTTTTTTTAATTTTTAAAAATTTTATTGAACACTGTGAGATAGTTACAAGCTTTCATGTTTGGGTTACAACCTCACAATGATCAAACACCCATCCCTCCACCAGTGCACATTCCCCACCACCAATATCCCGGGTATACCCCCCCTTTCCCACCCTCCCCCTGACTCTATGGCAGACAATATTCCCCATACTCTCTCTCTACTTTTGGGCATTATGGCTTGCAACACGGACACTGAGAGGTCATCATGTTTGGTCTTTTGTCTACTTTCGGCATGCATCTCACATGGTTCCATGGTTCCTCCAGCCATTATTCTCTTAGTGATCCCTTCTCTATTCCATCTGCTTTCTCCCCTCCACTCATGAGCAGGCTTCCAGCTATGGGGCAATCCTCCTGGCCCTTGTATCTACTGTCCTTGGGTGTCAGCCTCATGTAATGTTATTTTATACTCCACAAATGAGAGCAGTCCTTCTATGTCTGTCCCTCTCTTTGTGACTCATTTCACTTAGCGTCATACTCTCCATGTTTATCCATTTATAATTGCTTGCTCTTCTAAGGTTAGCAAGCCCAGGAGAACTTAGACTTTCTCATGTCATATTTCAAACATGTACGATTGTGCACAAGGAGTAAAATTAATCTAGAAACTACAGGCTGTTTCTCATGGGGGGCAGGTGAGAGCCCTCCCCGCCCCAAGGGACCCAGCCCTGGCAGCCGACCTCCACAACCCAACCACTGCCATGCTCCAGGCTGCTTTCCACATGCTTGGGCTGAGCCTCACGCATGAGTGAACATTTTCTTGGACCACGTGGCCGCTTAGACACTCCCTCCTCATTTTCCATAATTCACTGTATCACTGTATCACTGTCATCCCGTTGTTCATCGATTTGCTTCAGTGAGCACCAGTAACGTCTTCATTTGTCCCTTTCACATGCTAGTGTAGCCCGATGGCGTCTGCTTGCTCCAGGAACATGAAGAGCACATTGTTGTTACTCTTTTGGCATATCAAATACGTCATGGGTAGCTTGCCAAGCTCTGCTGTGTGTGTGTGTGTGTGTGTGTGTGTGTGTGTGTGTGTGGCAGGGGGAAGAAATAAAAATAAAAATAAATTTGGATGATATGAGCTTTGGTGTATATGTCTGAAAATACGTATGTAGACACATATATATATATTTCCCTTTATGATTTGATGCCTACTGTCTGAACCCCATCAAATATGGTGAGGTAATTATGGAATTATGGAGTCTTTATATAAAATAAAGACTCCAAGGAAAAGCTCCTGCCAACCTCTTTCAAGCTGTTGGCCAAACTCTAAGCAGTTGAAGGACAGAGACCTCTTTTGCTGAAGACTGTCAGACAGGGACTATTCTTAGCTTCTTTAACTGCCTCTGTTCCATGGATCTAGTTTCCTTTTGTTCTTTGTCCACCTCAGACTGAGCAATGACAGGTCAAACTCTTCTCACTTCTAGAATGTTTTTGACTTTTCTTCCATCTCATCTTCCTTAGACACTCTATTTTGGTCTTCCTTATCTTCCTTGTAGGGCTCCTGTGAGTACATCAGGCTTAACAGGATAATCTAGGATAATCTCTCCATCATCGGTAATCTCTTAAATTCCATCTGCAAACTCACTTCAGAGCAGTATCCATAGTAGTGATTGAATAAACATGAGATGGGAATTTTGGAAAGCATCTTTAGAATTTTTCTTCCTGTAGACATCAAGGTATGGATAAAACATGGCTCCCTTTGGACAGGAAGTGGAAGCAGAAGTTGTTCAGGCAACTTCCAGAATTGTCCAGGGGTTTAAACTATATAATCTCTAAGTTATTTTTTGAATTAAAAAATTAATTTAGAAGATTTACATTAGGCTCTGAATAGCAGTCAAATATTCATAACCTGATACTATATTTTCTTTCAACTAGTTTTCAAGAAATATGGTTAGGAAATACATGTCTGTTATTTTCACAATTACATATTGAACTCTGTCATGTGGTTAATCTGTTACAGGAGCTCTATTACTTGGAAAAATATCCCTGATTTTAAGAAATATATATATTTTGGTGAGGTGGTGGTAGGGTTAAGCCAGGCAGTAAAATAATGTGTATTATAGTTGATAGAGGTATGATATAATATTTATATAATCTTATAATGTATAATGATTATATGTTAGAAAACGGATATTTATTATGACAAAAAAGAAAGTGTAAGGGGGATTAAAAATTCTTGGATAGGTTTTGAAGTTGTAAATATAAAGGACAGGAGAGCAGTCTCTTGAAAAGATGGCTTAGAAAATAGGCCACGCCTAGGTGAGGTGAGGTGTGGTCCTACCTGTGGCAAATCATTTCAGGCAGAACCACCCTTTAGCTCCTGTCTTTTTGTCATAACCTGTATTTGCAGGATTATACAGAGAAATGAAACAAGTGAACAATATATGTGTGCTTAGCCACAAAGGTAATGAGGCTATGAAGCATCAATGAAATTACTGGAGACTGAGGCAGGGGCAATAGTACAGTGGGGAGGGTATTTGCCTTGCATGCAGCTGACCTGAGTTCGATCCCCGGCATCCCGGTCCCCCAAGTAATGCCACAAGTAATTCCTGAGTGCAGAGCCTAACCTCTGAGCATCACTGGGTGTGACCCAAAAAGAAAAAAAAAAGAAAAAAAGAAAACTGGAGATGGGAATGAGTAGTATATTTTGGAAAAAAACAGTAGAATTTTTTTCAGAAGTGATAAAAGTGGGTTTTGTGTGTGTAGGGGTGGGGGAAGCAAAAACAAATTCCCATTTACAATGCAAGGACCGATGTATTCGAATAGATTTCTCAGTCTCACAAAACTAACAAGAAAAGTTGCGTACACATCTGCTCTCTTTACAAATATATTCAGCCTTCCCATTCCTCATGTAAATTCTTTTTTTTTAACTTTATGGGTCACACCTGGTGATGCTCAGGGGTTACTCCCAGCTCATGCACTCAGGAATTACTCCTGGTGGTATTCAGGGGACCATATGAGATGCTGGGAATCCAACCCAGCCAGCCGCATGCAAGGCAAATACCCTACCCTCTGCACTATCTCTCCAGCCCTGTTCATGTAGATTCTTAAGGTAATTGCCCCAGGAAAGAAGCATGGCATCAACACTAAACAGCTGCTAATCTTTTGCTGACATTTCTGTTTTCCCTGGTTAAAACAGAAAGACACTGTCCACTCACCATCACAGAAATGAATAACTTTTGGGATGAATTTCTACATTTTGATTTATATCTATTTTGTTGTGCATGAAGTGGGGTGAATAGAAGGATGGGCCTTTCTAGGTGGGAACAAGCTTAGCTTGGAAGAATTTGTGATCTCAACATTTGAGAATAATGTGGGCACTGGAAGGAAATCATAATCCTGACTACGAAGGGCACCTTAAAACAACAATGTAAAGAATAAATTTGCTTACAATTCTGTGTTGAAATGGGGGTTCTCTTGGACTACTTTCCCATTCTTTCAGATTCTTTCTTCAAGTCTGATTCCGAGAATACCATGAAAGGTGGATTCCCAGAGCTCCTAGGGGAAGGGATTTCGTTCATTTGTAAATACTAGTTGAGCCTTGCAGAGTTAGGATTGAATTCACCGGTGGAGAAGAGACACCTTCCCCTCTTTCCATCAGAAGTGAAAGATGAAAATAAGGTGGATCAAATAGTGTGAGATGTTTGTTTCTCTCCTCCAACATGACATGTAGAGACCAGTAGACTGCTGTGATTTCTACCACTGTACTTGCAGGATTATCCAGAGAAAAATGAAACAAGTGAACAATATATGTGCTGTGTCTTGTGAATATGGAGACTGAGAAAATACGCACTCAACACTCAGAACATTCCTACCTGGCCAGTATGAGTGTTCTGTGTTCTGAAGGCTCATATTTTGCTAGGCCGGCCTGTCTGTATTGTATAAACCACACAATTTGTGGTGAGTGTGTACTTAGCTTCTGGTAGTTGGACTTTTGATAGTTGCCCAGTCTTGGGGGTGTTGTGATCCTACACAACAGACTCCAATAAGCTTCCTTAAAGCTCAAACATCACTGGTGTGGCCTCATTCATTGTTGGGGTACTAAGTATGTTTTGAGGAAGTTCATCAGAAGAAAACTTGTAGAAGCCCATCCATAAAATCCTCCAGGCCCTGCCAGAAGTAACTTTTTTCCTTCATCGATTCTGATTTTAATCCTCTGTTCACAATAAATGATAGCAACCTGTGAGATGATTTTTGAATTCTGTATGTCAGCCATTTATGTATTTCATATACATTAAGTTTCTTAACAACCCTACCAAGTGGGCAGGAAATCTATCTCCAGATTACAGAGGAGATGGGGGAGGCCTTGACAGATTAAGTTGTTTGTACAAGTTCTCCCATATTGTAGGTAGAAGAAGAGCCAGGGATGAAGTAGGGGCAGCCTCTGGGTAGGTGTGGTCCTTACAATAAAGACTCAGCTAGAAGCAGCTTCATCACGTGGGGGAAAGGCATGTGTTTTGAGTGATGGGACTTTCTCATGCTTGCAATGGTGGGATACGCAGATAAATAGATTATAGCAGTAGGTTGTGTTACTTTAATAAGTTCTTTGTTCTTCCTACTCGTCCCTGCTTCATTGACGTTAGGGTTATACAGGAGACTTCCTTTATCCAGTGGAGCTTAGAAATAAGTGCTAGAATATAGATTTCAGGAAGAGTTTTCAAGAGGTCATTGAATTTCCATTCCTCCTCACAACCTCTCAGCTTCTGTGATAAGAACATCAGACTCACTGACATTTTATTTAATTTCAAGTTTGTTCTTTGTTTTGGGGCTACAGCCAGCAATGCTCAAGACTTACTCTTGGTTCTGCACTCAGGAATCACTCCTGGCTGTGCTCAGGCTGTGCTCAGTCATGTGGGGTGCTGGAGATCGAACCTGCCTAGCCACACATCATCATCATCATCATCATCATCATCATCATCATCCCAAGTGGTCTCAGTAACCTCTCCATTCATCCTGTCCCTGAGATTTTAGAAGCCTCTCTCTACTCTGCCTTCCCAACCATCCCGCATTGGAGGCTCTTTCAGGGTCAGGGGAATGAGATCTAGCTTGTTACTGGCTTTGGCATATGAATACACCCTGGGAAGCTTTCGAGGCTGTCCCATGTGGGCAGGAAACTCTCAGTAGCTTGCCAATTTCTCCCAAAGGGAGAAGTAGGTTATAAGATATCTTGGCCTCGCGCTTCTGAGAGCTTGCTTTTAAGTCTCTGGATGTTGGCTGTTGATGGGATTACACACACCTGGGTTCCTCTGCCGGTATCTTCATGTGTGAGGTCTGTCCGAACGTGTGGAGAGGGGCCTTGAGCATGGCTGTGGCTAGGTTCCGGAGGTCTTCAGCTGCCGGGATCTCTGCTCATGGCGGGGAGAGAAGCTGGAGCCCATCCCCTCCGAGGGGCCCTGGGGAGGACAGTCAGGCACGCGGGCAAGAGACTCTGCCACACACCAGGCAAATATCCTGGTCGCTGTACCATCTCTCTTAAATGACATTTTAGTTGGAGAACTGGAATGAGAAAGACAACCCAATCTCCAACTTGAGCCTGGAACAGAAAAGCACAGTATCTTCAACCCACCTCCGAGAACAAAATGCAATTCATTGGGACCACCAATGTTTTGAGGTTGTTTGTTCGGCAACAATGCCAAAGCCAAGCTGATTTGGTATCCCTGCACAGCAAAGAGACCTTTTCCGTGGAAACAAGCATTTTCTAAGTCCAGTTTATTCAGGTAAGGATGCCATTTTGTCTCGGAGAGTTGAGCATCATAGAGGCTCTGTTGCATTCTCAGGTGTAGAATAGCATTAGTTTGAGGTTTACAGAGATTTTAAGAAACGGCGAAGGGTTTCAGTCACATAACTTGAGGCCCACGCTGATGATTTTGTCTACTATATAAGTGCCAATGAGGTTTGGATACCTAAATATAGGTTCCAAGTGGATTTTAAAAAGTTAGTTGCACAAATCAGTGAAACTGAAGGCTTTATGAAAAGGAAGGATCACCCTTACACATAGTTTAGCAGATGCCCGGGCTGGTGAATATTTTCATGTTCCTAGAGATAAGTAAACACTTAAGTCATCTGAAGATCTTTTTTCAGGAACTTCCCGTATTTAAAGTATTTCTCAAGGCCAATCTTTGAGAAGCACTTGCATTGTAAAACGTTTTATTTAATTTCTCTCGGTCTGTGGGTGGACACTGACATCACTGTTAATATGATGCATGCAATAGAGACTATGGAGCAGCTGTTACATAAATATTTTCATTTCCTGTACCCCAGGGGCCTTTACAGAATATTATCCTTTAGAAAGATAACCTACAAATAAATTGAGGTTTTGATATTGTGGGAATCTCTTCAGTTAATAATTCTGGGGAACCATGTAAAAATTTCCACATAATGAAAATGAGATGGACATGAGAAATTCCCTGAGAATTAGAGGGTGAATGAATAACAAAGTTTTATATTTGACACTTGTTTTTTGCACACACAAACACACATATGAATGTGTACACATATGTGTTTCCACATTTTATCAAAAAGTATCAAGCATGGTATAACCATGCTTGATATTGATATACTATGAATATTCAATATTCAATATTGATATACTATGAATATTCAATATTCATAGTATATTGAATCTTAACGGCACATGTGATTATAGATAATCTTTAGTAGAATTATGGAGGAGGTGGTAGTTTAGAGTATAGTGTCATCATTTTTAATAGCTTTGTGCAAATTACCTTTAGTGAAAATTAAGTAGAATTAGACTTGGAATACATCTCAGCAGTGGGGCACTTGCTTTACATGTGTGAGGCCCTAATTTGATCCCCAGACCATAAAATAAATTAAAAATACGAGGAAGTTGCACAATTTATTAGAGGAAAAAATAATCAATGATTAATATTTTGATATTTTATCTCTTGATTATTTTTTCTTTAGCGAAATGATGTATAATGACAAGATATTTTGGAAGCCTTTTCAATCCTCACAAATGTGAGAATTGAATTCTTCCATTGTGTTCCCCGCCCCCGCCATTTGTGTTAGAATTACTGTATTTCTTTTATTTTTACGGACACTCATTTTGTTTGTCAGTTTTGTTTTGAAAACCATAAAATTTGATCACAAACTTAGATCACTGAGGAAAGGAGTTGCTATTTTTAATGATTTCTGTTGTTGGAAAGGAACTAATTAGTAGGTAACTAATAGTGACATTTCAAGTTTCATGACTTGTGGAATTAATTCATCAGAGAAATATGTTCATGGTTTATGGACAGCAGTAGAAACTACAGTTAAGATATTGCAAAACGCCAGGGGTACTCAGCCATCATTGGTACTATACTCCACATTAAGCTGTTTGTCAATGATTAGTGACTATTTCTGACAGAAGGGTGCTGATTAGATATGACTGTGTCCTCTGCTGTCATGGGCAAGCATAATGACAGTATAATCAGCTGTCATCCATGACAGAGCTTATGGCTTGCAAAAGTGTTATTTTAAGAAAGAACGCAAGCATGTCAACAGTTGTTGACTTCAGATGTTTAGTCTATTTGCCATACGCTGGTGTCCATGATCTTGGACAGTTAACATCTTTGTTTTGCATCTTAGCTACCAAGAATAAGTCTTTCTTCTTTAAGGAACTATGATATTCATGTGATATATCTTTTTATGTAGTTATATAACAATTATTTCTGGAAAAATGGCTCAAGTAGTTATTTAAAATTTAACACTTACAAACTTTATCCTGCTCATGTCTTGTCTAGTGTATATTGCAGTCTATATGATTTTCCTCCCTAAGAATTGGGAGGAATTATAACACCCCAAATTCACCGTTAGACTATAAGCAAAGTTCATTTCTACTAAGTCGTTTAAATGATATAAATGTCAGTGGATTTTATCTTCAGCACTTAGATCAGTTAAGCAAATTAATGATTGCAAGTATGGAAATTACCACCAAAACCTGGATAGAGTTGTTTGCTTAGAAACCAGAGACCTCCAGAATACTAGAATCTTCCCCCCCAGGCTCACCCATTGGCCCAGAGCTTTGCTTCCCATTGGAGAGAGCTGCCACTTGACATTTTCCCAGGTTAGAAGTGATTTGGATAATAAAGCTGTAGGGAAATTGAACTTGTCAGCATGCTTAATGCATTTGTCTCTCTAAATATAATAAACTTTGCTGGAAGACTGGGTGATCACCACAAAACCATGCTTCTAATTTATCAGCAAGATGTTTAGACTTTTTCACTTTTATTTACTATCTTGATTTGTCACCTAGTCAGATTTCAAACTTAACCTCAAACATAGCGAATTGCTCTGAAGCATCTTTTGCTAGAACCTCAGGATAAGAGGAGGGCAGCAGTTCTGTGGCCATTCCCACCGAGAGTTAGAGGCGTTGTTTTACTACCTCACATCTCCCACCCGATGTACTCATGCATTTTCATTGGCTCTATTGAGATATTTCGCTAAAGGATACATCTTGTAGAAGTCATATTTTTAGTTCACATTTCGAGGCAAGGCCCTTAAAGGTCAGCCCGATAAGTAAGGTGAGCATCTGTAAAGTACTCCTGCAGAGACCGCCTTTTGGCCTGAACACTAAATGGAAAATGTAAGGAATTTGGTCTCTGGGGGCAAAATAACACACACGCTTCATCATGTTTTTGCCAGGCACATTCAAAGTGTTTTCCATGGTGGGTTTGTTTAATCCTCACAGCCATCCTAGCTGGTTCTATTATTGTCATCATCCCCAACTTAATAGATTTAATAGAGGACACTGAAGTTTTTGGATTAAGTTACCTGCCTAGAAGCATAGTCATGAGTTGTAAGGTTGGAATTAAAATCCAAGCTATTGGCACTAGAACAGAATTCTTTATCTCTAAGCTGTCTTCACTCTCCGTTCAAGTCTTTCTAATAAAGAGCAGCCCAAAGCTTGCATCTTAAAAACATAATTGAGGAACAAAATTAAATTTCCTCGACCATGGTGTAGAGACAGAGTTCTCTGTCTCTAAGTCAGGGCTTACCATAGTCCATTTCCTGATATGGTGTCTCCAAGACAACGACTAATACCTATTAACACCTATTAACATACATATTAGTCATCATCTGTGTGAAGTTGGTATTTAGTCATTTTGGCTCCCACCATGGTGCTTGGACTGGAGCAATAGCACAGCGGGTAGGGTGTTTGCCTTGCACGCGGCCGACCCGGGTTCGATTCCTCCATCCCTCTCTGAGAGCCCAGCAAGCTACCGAGAGTATCTCGCCCGCAGAGCAGAGCCTGGCAAGCTACCCGTGGCCTTTTCAATGTGCCAAAAACAGTAATAACAAGTCTCACAATGGAGGTGTTACTGGTGCCCGCTTGAGCAAAACCATGAACAACAGGATGATAGTGATACAGTGCTACCATGGTGCTTACTATGGAATAAGAGACTTGAGGACGTCTTTTGGCACGTGTTTGGAGATGCTCTGCCATATTTGGTCACTACCCTAGGATGGAGGAGTGAGCCGAAGATTCTTTAGCCTCCACTGTGGCGGTATCTGTGTTGACAGTATTTCTAAATCTGCCTCATGCTAGTTTCACATTCCCCACCCCGGGATAGATAAGTAACATTATACATGTTTAATGTTCCAATGAGACAAAAAAATAAACCCACAGGACTTATACAGGAAAATGACAAAACTCAGATCTCTGTATGGTTCCGCCACCCTTTGAACAGCTAACATCAAAATGATTTTAAAATATAAGTAAATTTCATAGTGTATGGAAGCAGGGCTAGTAAACTTCAGGTGGGAGAGGAAGTTGGATCCAATAGCCTGTTCCATTTTAATGGAAGATGAAACTATAGAAGCATGAAAGATCTGCCCTAGATATTTAGCTGTACATGCTATTAAACTGAGTTTATTCTAACTCTCACTCACCAGGTGAACAGTGCCTCTGCGAGTAAGCCTTAAACTGTCTGTGTATTGCAGCAAATAAGTTTTAGAAGAATTACAAGTTCAGAACTTCTGAAGAATGCTTCACTTTCAGGACTTTAAAACAGTGCTCTCAAATGTATTCAATCCAACACATACATCTTCAGATAACCTCGTCTTTATGACACTGCTCTCTAATCTGCTTTTTCTTTCACCTTTACAAATTAAGAGAATGTGAGGCTTTTCCACTTAATGCCCCAATTTTGTACTTACTTATTTGATTGACCTTCAGGCAGTTTTTAACTGCCGTGTTTTTATTTTTTCTTAATCCTTATGGTGACGGTATTGTACTCTAAAGTCGAAAGGCTTATCCGGTGCTAAATTCCTATGATTATGGAAGCTTTGGGGCCGTGAAAGAAATCTTTCTTGCAGCCAGCTCAGCTGTAGTCATCACAGAATTAGTCATAGTCCCTTTTTTTGGCTCTTGGGAGAAGCCATTCTCCCTGAGGAACAGTTATCCGTTTTGTTTCTATTTTAAATCATCAATCATTATCATTATTATCATTATTATCCTTGTGACAGAGACAGAAAATGGTCCCCGGAGCAGAGAAGTCCTATCCTACTGAAAACCTCATAAACACCACAGACTAGTAAGATCCTGACTGCTCCCGTCTCCTTGGTCCACAGTGAAACAGTTAATCCACTGATAGCCTGAGCACCTTTCATCTCCTAGGAACTTTCCCTCACCAACGCCTCCCTAAAGACTCGAGACAGGGGCCGGGGTGACAATACAGAGGGGAGGGCCTTTGCTTTGGATGCAAACAGACCCAGGTTTGATCCCTGCATTCCATAGGGTCCCCTGAGCACCACCAGGAGTTATTCCTGAGTGCAGAGCCAGGAGGCAGCCCTGAGCATAGCAGCATGTGACCCCTTAAAAAAGACCATAAAAAGAAAAAAAAAAAGACTAAAGACCGAGAGTTCCAAATTTGCCATAGAAGGGTAGAAAAAAATTAAAGAAAATCTGATTAAAGAAAATCTGATTCTGGGAAAGGGGTTGAACTTCTATAAAAAGATCCACCTATCACCCACTTCCTGGCTCAAAACTGAACACCATGTCCACTCAGGGCAGTCTACTTTCTAGCTGCCCACAGCCTGGTTTTAGCAAGTGCTCTCTCCTCTCTGAGACAGGAGATGTGTATGAGTGTGGTATTACCTGACCCAGATGAAGGGAAGGCATCAGAGAACTTTGCCTCTCATGAAAAGATATTCCCTGTGCAGATTTCCCGAAGTTTAGCAGTGACAACATTCTCTTTTCCTAAGTTAACATGTCACTATTATACCCCTCTGTTATCATGTCACTGTCACTGTCACCCTTTTGCTCACCAATTTTCTCAAGTGGAAACCAGTAATGGCTCCATTGTGAGACTTGTCGTTACTATTTTTGGCATATTGAATATGCCACGGGTAGCTTACCAGGCTCTGCTGTGTGGGTGGGATACTCTCGGTAGCTTGCCAGGCTCTCCAAGAGGGGCAGAGGAATCAAGCCTGGGTCGGCTGCGTGCAAGGCAAACGACTTACTTGCTGTGCTATCTCTCTACCCCATTATCATGTCAACATCTATTATTCCCCCCCACACTTCCTTTCTGTAATCAGTTTCCATGTTAAAACAGGGTTTCCTCCCAAATCTGCCACAAAACCCAGAAGTCTGATGCATTTCTGCCACCACAGTACCCAAACTGGGCACGAAAGGATAAAATGATTGTTTTAAAAATCAAACCCACTCCTAACATGATCATTTACAGCGGCTGTGGCAGTGCCCTGGAAGTGATTCAGTGGGGCTAGAATCTGGATGGTGCTCTGAGTCCAAGACAGTATCACCCACAAAACCTCCCCCTTTTCTGAAATCCCATGACCATCCTGTCTTACTAAATTTCCCCAATTATGTTTTACTCTTATAATTTTGAAATATGGGGCCAGACAGATATGACATGCATGTGGCTGACAGATGCATATGAGATCCCTGCATCTCATATGCCCCCCAAGATATGTGTGTATAAAGTACTGAGTACATCTTGTGTGCCCCCACCCCATATATTCAATCTTGACATCTCTGTAAGCATAGCCGTGTACCTTCATACGCCAGCAGCCCCGCCATTGAGTGTATGCTTTGTCTTTCAATAAATAGTTTTAGAAACTGTGCTATTCTCCTTAGGTTATGCCTGCACTTTAATAAACTGTCTTTATACTTTATTTTCTGACTTGCTCATTTCTTGCAGTGAAGTCGAAAGCCTGACTCCCTGGGCTAATAGCTTATCAGTGATGGGGACTTCCTACTTTCCTCCAACATTCTTTTCCTTCCTCCCTCCCTCCCTCCCTCCCTCCCTCCCTCCCTCCCTCCCTCCCTTCCTCCCTCCCTCCCTCCCTCCCTCCCTCCCTCCCTCCCTCCCTCCCTCCCTCCCTTCCTCTCTCCCTCCCTCCCTCCCTCCCTCCCTCCCTCCCTCCCTCCCTTCCTTCCTTCCTTCCTCCCTCCCTCCCTCCCTCCCTCCCTCCCTCCCTTCCTTCCTTCCTTCCTTCCTTCCTTCCTTCCTTCCTTCCTCCCTCCCTCCCTCCCTCCCTCCCTCCCTTCCTTCCTTCCTTCCTTCCTTCCTTCCTTCCTTCCTCCCTCCCTCCCTCCCTCCCTCCCTCCCTCCCTCCCTCCCTTCCTTCCTTCCTTCCTTCCTTCCTCCCTTCCTTCCTTCCTTTCTTCCTCCCTCCCTCCCTCCCTCCCTTCCTTCTGTCTTATTATTGGGCCATAACCTGCTGTTCTCAAACCTTACTCCTGACTCTGTTTTCAGGGGACTCTCCAGTCAGGGCTCAGGGGACCTCACATGTGGTGCCAGGGTCAAACCAGGTCAGCCACTTGCAAGGTAAGCACTTTGCCTGCTCTCCTATCTCTCTGGCATGAATGTTTTCTTTCCATCAACTCCCTAAGTGATGGGAGACGGGGAGCATTTGTAACATCTGTTGTGTTTTCCCCTGTTGCCTATGGCTCGGGTAAGTGTGGAGCAAGGGTGGTGGCCTCAAGAGCTGAGTGTTTCCACCTCTTCACTCACCTCCCTCAGCCAACAGCACTGGAGGAAATGCCTGGCTGAGGTCAGAACGGGTAAAGTCAGCTCCAGGCACTGCACAGCACTGAGGCTCATGCCCTACCAGCTCCACAAGGCCGCTGCAAGCCGTCCCTGAAGTCCACTTGTTCTGTATGACATGGGAGATTTCCAAGTTCTCAGGAGCCAGGAACTTAAACTATACTGAGGAATTGCTCTTAGTAGAAAAAAAGAATTTCTATCCTAACCTCAGTACAGATTTTCTGGGTCTGTGGCTTTCCTACGGGAAAGAATTTCAGGAGCAGGCAAAACTTACTTAGACATAAGGGAGAGAAAGAGAAGAATATGTGTTCAAGTGAGAATTCAGGCTTTTCCAAAGCTGAAAAAAAAAGACAGAAAGAGAGATATATGGCATGTAATAAAGAGAGAGCAGAGATTTGGGAGAAGAACCAAACAGGCAAGTAAAGTGATGGAGAGATACATATTCAAGAGTGACAGGGGTTTCAGAGAGCAAGCCCCAAATGTCTTTTGGAAGGAGGTTATATATGATTCCTCCAAATGGTTTTTATACTGGAGTTCTCTGCAAACATAAAAGTAAAATCAGGCATTCCCCCAGGAAAGCATTGCTCTGTTGCTGGTCTTTTAAAAATCTCACCAGGACCTCTCCATTTTTCTACAACATCTCCTTTTTCGAGGGGGATACACCCTTCTCTGGGTGGAGCTTCACATTTCAGCATATGGGTGGTATTTAAATTTCTCTCTCTCCTAAAACTCAGGATTTGCATCTCAAAGGGATGTGGTCCTAATGTCTATGGACTATGTCAGGGCTGGGTGATCTCTTCTCAAATTTTATTTTTTTCCCAAAAGTCCATCCATTGCCAGGACCTCTCCACCCCCATTCTACCTTCCTTTTCCTGCCCCCAAAGTTGTTTGCTTCTTCCTCTGCAACACGTCTCTTTCCTCCTTCAATAACCACGTGGAGTGAAGTTTTCATGGAGACCCACACCATCTCCCCCATTGGTCTGTGGGATTCATCAATGGAAGTGGGCACAGGAACTGGGATCAGCCTCTTTTGAATGGAAATCGTAGTTTGTCATGCTTTTCATTTACCAGACATGGCTCAAACCCATGCATGACAGTGCATGAGTTCAGGTCACGCTTTGGGGCATGCAACCCCAAAGTTGACTGTAGAATATCTGTGGCAACTCTTGGAAAGAGGTAGACACTGTTAGTATTAGTGTTGTCACCAATGGACTGGAGCGATAGCACAGCGGGTAGGGCATTTGCTTTGCACGTGGCTGACCCGGGTTCGATTCCTCCATCCTTCTGGGAGAGCCCGGCAAGCTACCTAGAGTATCCTGCCTGCATGGCAGAGCCTGGCAAGCTACCTGTGGCGTATTTGATACACCCCAAACAGTAACAGGTCTCACCATGGAGACATTACTGTTGCTTGCTCGAGCAAATCGAGAACAATGGGACAACAGTGCTACGACAGTGTGAGGACAGTGCTACCAATCTAGACATCTGATGGGATTCGTGAAAGGATTCCTGGATCATACAGCAGCTCACTAGCAAGTGAAGAGTAGTATCAAATGGAAGGGCTCTGTGGGCAGAGGATGAAGGCATCAGCAAAGCAAACATTTCAGGGAAAGCCATCTGCCCTTAGGGGAGGGCAGAGCAGGGAGTGCCTCAGGGAACTCTAGCTCCTTGACACAGGTTGGGAAGGTTAAAATTACAATGAGATCTAGTATTTTCTGGATGGAGGCCAGTCCTTGATGGATTCTAATTTTGAAGGGGGGGGGTTAGGGGGGTGGGAGGAGGGTCTTGGGAGAAAGTGGGTATGGGGGTTGAGCAACTAGTCTGTGCTCAGGGTTTTATTCCTGGCCCTGTGCTTAGGGATCACTCCTGGCAGTGCTCAGGGAACCGTCTGGGGTGCTGGGGATCAAACCCAGGCTGGCCTCATGCAAAGCAAGTGCCCCACCCACTGTACTATGGGTTTCGCCCCATAGTAGATTTTTCTATCTATGTGTAACGGTATCAAGGCACTCGTTCTGTTTGGGGAGCGAAGATGACAGGGAGGAGAATCATTTCAGCACCTGTAACACACATCGGTACATGGTCAGACTTTCCCTTGGAAGCTTCAGTTGTAAAATCAGTTGACTCACTTTAGTTGCTTAAGCTAGTTGAAACTTTTCCTGCAACTCAAACCCCTAAGAGTTCATAACCCTTTGCCCTGGTTGGTTGAAAATAACCCCAACACAGAAACTGCTTGAGGACTGTCCCACCATCCCACCCCTCCAGCTCCTGCCCAAGTCAGAGTTTCCCTCCTTCTGCAGGGAAATCAGGAACTCTTTCCACAGACTCAACTTAGAACCTGACTTTCATTCTTTTCATATTCAGATGGAAAAGTCAAAGAAAATTGATGGGGGTTAGGAGGTTCCAAGTGGTGTTGGAGGTGTCTGAGGGCCACTCCTAGCAACTGGCCAATTATGTGGGTGGCTAGGGCCCAGGATGCTGTGGGTACCACTCGGTTCTTGCAGTGCTGGGGATGCTCGGGGTGACCCCAGTAGTGCTCGAGGACTCCCAGGGCCACACTCAGTCAGGTGACCACGTGGTGCTTAGAACGGAACCAGCGTTACGTACTTAGAAAGACAGATAATATGCATATATGTTTCTGTCCACGTTTCATTTCTTCACTGTACATAAGTACATATGATAAAAGTATGTGTTTATTTGCTTCTTTATCTTAAGTGACTGGCTGAAGATATTGAGGTTGCTGGCTAAATTGAAAGTCTACAGAGTCGAATGCTTGGCTGGTCACTCAGGAGGAGTCTGGGCCAGTGAGTCCAATGGAAGTTCCCCTGGCACAACTCCCTCTTCCTTGTCTGCCGATCCATTTCTTCCTTGAGGCGGCCAGTTGATTGGATGAGGCCCAATCACATGGAGGAGGGTAAACTGCTTTACCTTTAAGTCTGTGGAGTTAAAGGTCTGTCCTCTCGACAATCTACTCTGCAACACCCAGCATCGTTTGAGCAAAATACCTGCTTCGGTGACCTAGTCAAGTTGATCCATCGGTAGAACCATTGTGGCGATTCTTTTCAATGTTGGTATTTGATATTTGGGTGTTACCTCCCCAACCTAATCTCCCGTATCTTTTAGGGTTGTGACTTTATCACTTATTAGTAGACAGAGGAAAACCTCTTACTACTTGTGTGCATGCGCATGTGTTTGTATATGTGGATGTGTGTGTGCAGGCATGTGTGCGCTCACGCATATCCCTAACCATCCTTTGTGTGTTTTTGAGCTGGGAGCGTAGCTTTTGGCTGAATAAGCAGGTTTGTGTGACTTCTCATCCAGTGGCTTGTTCTTAGAATCTGAAACTCAGTCCCCATAGCTTCTCGGCACAGGTCCCCTGGATGATCATATTACTGTTAGCTTCGTCGAGTGTTTCAGAAGACAGGAGAACTGCTTTTTCTGCGTGGGGAGTGCTATAAGGAACCTGTCTTTTATTTATTTATTTAAATTTATTTTATTTTATTGAATCACCATGTGGAAAGTTACAAAATTCTCAGGCTAATGTCTCAGTTATACAATGCTCAAACACCCATCCTTACACCAGTGCCCATATCCCACCACCAAAAAAACAAACAAACAAAAAAAACCCCAAAACCCAGTATACCTCCCACCCCCACCCCACACCCCCCCTTCATAACTGATAAATTTCACTTCCTTTTCTCTTTACCTTGATTACATTCCATATTTCAACACAAAACTCACTATTGTTGTTGGAGTTTCAACACAGAACTCACTATTCTTGTTGGAGTTTATCCCCCAAGAATACAGCCCTATTGACAAGGAAACATTTGATAATTAGTTTTCCACTGATGAGAATGAAGAGATATAAAGTTGCGCGGCCGCAGTAGCATGGGGCAAAAGCTTAGTTCACAGTCTGGAGACATGGCTGCAAGCACTTGCTGGGACCCCAAGTAATATAGCTGGCTCTGGATCCTGGTTGTTCAGCAGCAAAGCGGCTGTGCAAAGGCATGGCCACCCGGGTCGAATCTCGGTGGAGCGCAAGCCGGCACAGGCCCCCGTCCAAGACTGCCCAAGCATCCCGCTGTTTCAAGTAGAACCTGTTTTTTAGAGATAGGTAAGTGTATTTTAGAGATTCTCTAGGGTAGTGGGTCTCCAAGTGGGTTGTTTGGACCCATAAGGCCATCAATAGGCTATTGATAAAATTTGATAATAATATTTTTTTTCAAGCTAGTATAAAGCAGTCCCACAGACTTGGCATGTGGAGTCAAGCAACTGGGGAATTTCAGTGACAGATACTGTCTTCAGTGACTGATACTAAGACCTTCGGATACTGTCTTCAGTGACTGATACTAAGACCTTTGGGGCCTAGCCACAGCCATGTTCAAGGCCCCTCTCCACACGTTTGGACGAGCCTCACACATGAAGGTATCAGCAGAGGAAAATAGGTGTGTGGGATCCGGGCCTGAGACCTCCAAGTCTGCTCAGATCGGGACTGGTCCTCTTCCACCCAGACTTCCCATTTTTCCAGCAGCTAGGCGGTCACACCCAGGGATTGCCCCCAGTGCCGTGTAATCCCACCAACGGCCAACATTCAGAGATTAAAACCAAGCTCCTGGAAGTGGCCGCGAGACATTTTATAGTCTGCTTTTCCTTCTGGGAGAACCTGGCAAGCTACCTAGAGTTTCCTGCACACATGGACAGCCTTGCAAACTCCCCATGGTGTATTCACATGCCCAAACCAGTAACAATGCTGGGTCTCATTTCCTGATCCTGAAAGAGTCTCCAATGTGGCATCGTTGGGAAGGACGAGTAAAGAGAGGCTGCTAAAATCTCAGGGCTAGGACAAAGGGAAATGTTACTGAGACCGCTCGAAAAATTCAACGATCAATGGGATGATGATAATGATGATGATGATGATGATGATGATGATGATGATGATGATGATGATGATACTGTCTTCAGTCTAAGAACCACTGTTCTAGGTGCATCCAAGGATTTGGTCTTCATCCTTGACAGAGTTTAGCTTACATTTAAAATCTTTTCCCACTTTCATATTTCTTTTATGCTTTCATTTTTTTATTGTATCTCCTTAGCTCTTAAAAAATCTCCTAGAGACTTTTAAAAATATCCTGCTAAATATTAAATTATTCCATCTAGATCTCTAAATCCTAATCATAGACTTGAGGATTTTTCTCTCTTGGATTAATTTTACTCTCCTCTGGTTGTTTTTACTCTATTTTATCTCTGGTTTTAAATATTTTAGGTTCTCTCTCATATTTATTTTAATTTCTAATTTTCCATCTGCTCCATGCTTCATAAGCACCTATTAATCATCCTACCCCCACTTCTTCTCTGTGTTCTTATTTTTAATGCATTTCATCTTAGCTCTTGGCAAGAAATGAGTCTAGACGTGTGTGAACAGAAAAACTTACATAGTAATGGTGAAATCACAGAGATTGTTGCACCCTCTATCGCCTACGTACACCCCATACTTATCTCCCTTTAAAGTGCTCCTGCCCTAGTAAGGTCAGCTCTGAACAGTCATGGTCATAGTCATGTGAGACCCTTTCTCGTTCCTTTGGACCCACTGGAGGGTGGCCTGGTTGGTAGCCTTGATCCTCTGAAATAGCGATACTTGTTCTGGATCCACATTCATTCTCTGTTGACGGCATTTTCTCTCCACCTGGGCCGCACTGACGGGGAATAGGGCGGAGCCCCGCCCATCTTCCATTAGTGAAATAAGGGGGATCTGCGCTCTGGGGAAATTCACTCGGGTCACGGGTGCAATGTCCCCTGACATTTGAGAGTGACCTTGGTGGGTGGCATGTGCCTAGGGAAAAGGACAGGCAGACCTCATCATCTGCCAGTGTCAACTAGGATGGAGGCCCCAGCATGAGGAGATGCTTGGGGAACTGCGCCGCGTTGGCAGGCTGTCTTTGTGGACCCAGGAATGAAAATGGGGCTAGAATAAACAGATAACAGTGCTGGATACTAGTTGAAAATACTTGTGATAATGGGGCTGGGGGGTAGCTCAGGGTCAGGGCCACATATCTTGGCTTTGAAAAGACCAGAGTTCAATCCCCACGGATGCCTGGTCTCCTGAGCCTCCCAACACCCAACCCCCACCCTTGGCTGTGGCTCTGGTGGGCCTCGCCCTGCTAAATCTGAGGAGGGCGGCAGAGCCAAGCTTTACAATGAATTGTCTGGCCTGTTTCACCCGCAGCCTGCCACTGGGAGTGGTTCCCAGGACCCAAGCTTGGCTTGGGAGGTCCAGAAGCTTCGAAGTTGGGTTGGCTGGGGCTGGAGCGATAGCACAGCGGGTAGAGCATTTGCTCTGCATGTGGTCGACCTGAGTTCGATTCCCAGCACCCTCTAGGGTCCCTCGAGTACCGCCAAGAGTAATTCTAGAGTGCAGAGCCAGGAGGAACCCCTGTGCATCACCGGGTGTGACCCCAAAAAAGAAAAAAATAATAATAGTGGGGTTGGCAGTTGGGAGAGTTGTGCCAAAGTGCTAAATACTTAAGGGAGCAGGGCCTGAGTTTTAAGGTGTAGACTGAGAAGGAAGAGTTGGCTGACTGTGTGGCCTGCTGGCTGGGAGCCCCCCAACGGGGAGACTTGGGCAAGTGACAGCACAGCTCTGAGGATGAGATGAGGACACGGACATTGTTGTTCTAAAGATAAAATGGTTTGCTATACTAAATGCTCAACCTGTTCAGCCTTAGGCCAAAAGAGACCTCCAAAGCATGGCGCACATGTTGCTATTATTATGTTGATTGTATGTGATTATTATGTATTACATGATTTGATATTATTGTGATGATAAAATTTATATTTTTGTAGCTGCCTGATATCTTCTAACAAATTTTGGAGGCATGACCTCTAAGCCTTTGAATAATCTTTATTTATAGCCCGCACTTTAATTTATCTTAATATTTATTTCATATTTAATGGGGAAAGTTGTTGATTTCTCTGGGAAAAAAAGCTTTTTTAAAAAAAAGTAAGTAAATTAAATATTAACTTAGCTTTTTACTTACTTGAATACATTATAAAGAACTGCATATCTCCAGAAGTTAGAGGTGAGGGTTAATTGCTAAAGAAAGAATGAGTGCTTCTGACTTCCCCCAAGAATATGTGTGTGCACATACATGCATACACACATGTGTATGTGAATAAAAGCACTCATGGGCACACACATGTGTGCATGCACATGCATGCATGCTTTTGGGAAGAGGGTAAAGATTTATGGAAAGTCTCTTTAATAAAAATGTTGGGCCCGGATAGATGATAGTACAGGGGTTAAGGCACTTGACTTACATGCAGTCAACCCTGGTTCGATCCCTGTAACCAATATGATTCCCTTAGTGCTGTCAGTAGTCACCTCTGAGCACAGAGTCAGAAATAGCCCCCCTCCCCGCCCCCACACATATGGGTGTTTTAGGTTGAAATTGAAGTACAGGTGGCTAAAAAGCTCTACTGTGATTATCTTTTTTTTTTCTTTTTGGGCCACACCCAGTGATGCTCAGGGGTTACTCCTGGCTCTGCACTCAGGAATTACTCCTGGCGGTGCTTGGGGGACCATATGGGATGCTGGGAATCGAACCTGGGTCTGCTGAGTGCAAGGCGAATGCCCTCCCCGCTGTGCTATCGCTCCGGCCCCTACTGTGATTATCTTTTGGAACACAGTTCAGAAAGGAACACAGCATGTGGAAAACCAGGGGACAAGTTTGACACAGAGTGAAAGACTGGCCTGGCAGATCTATAGTGAGGGACGGGACAGCGCCTGAACAGGAAGTTGGAGAGACCGACTGCGCCAGACTCTTTTTTCTGTGAAGCAAGGTAGTTTTATTGAATGACGCTCACTTAGACACGGAAGGAGTAAAAGAGAGGAATCCGTGTTCAAGAGAGAAGACAGGATTGAAGAACAAACCAGATTGTTTGATGAACCCAAAGGCCACACCAGCGGGGCAGGGATTCACCTCTGGGTCAGTAAGAATCACGGACTATCTGAAAGTGAGGTAGGCAGCTGGATCGGGATTAGATGGGTGCTTAAAAAAAAGCGTGGTTGCTGGCGACTTCTCTTGTCTGTGGAACTGAGAACAGGTTAGCCTCTCCGGGACACAGGCTCAAGATACCAGAAAATGAGCAAGTCGAGGGCTCTGCCCATGGTGCTGTCTCCCCCTGTGTGCCCTGCATCCTTCTTAAAGGAGTCAAGAGACAAGGTCATAGCTGAATGAGGTCACATTAATGTCTCCCATGGTTTATTTCAGCACATTTTCCTACTGTTGGAGCTGCACCTATGACCTTTTTGTTTCTCCCCAGGTAAGACCTTCTCCTATTAGTAAAATGGTGAACCCCTGAAATGTAGCTGTTTGGGCTACTATACTAGATCCAAGAGGAAATGGTAGAATGTTTTCCAAACTTCAGTTCTTTGGCAACTTTCTGATGAGAATTTGGACTGCATTTCATCCGTTCCGTTTAATAATGTTTCATTTAGTTAAGGAAGCGTTATGTTAATTCAGTTAGCAGCCAATGGCTTGACTGCTCACCAGAAATCGACTTTCACCCTTATTTATACTGCATATGAAATAGACACCTCAAGTTGAACACAGATTTCTTTTTTTTTTTTTTTTTTGCTTTTTGGGTCACACCTGGTGATGCACAGGGGTTACTCCTGGCTCTGCACTCAGGAATTACCTCTGGCCGTGCTCAGGGGACCATATGGGATGCTGGGATTTGAACCCGGGTCAGCCGCGTGTAAGGCAAACGCCCTACCCACTGTGCTATCTCTCCAGCCCCTGAACACAGATTTCTAAGCCTTCCACTAAACTGTTCTGATGTGTCAGCTGACCTCATCCCAGTCATGGAAGTTTTATATTTATCCTTTGTCTGTATCCAAAACTTTACAAAATCACAGATTCTCTGTGCAGAACTACAGAATCTCTGTATTCTTCCTAAAAGTGTCCCTCTCTATTCAATAAAATTGCAGCAGTCTAGAAGGTTGATTGCAATGGTTTACAAATATTTTCCCTGTAAAGGGATGAACAGTAAATATTTTAGATTTTGTGCGTTATGTCATGGCCAACTATTTTAATCTGTGAATAACATGAAAGTAGTTGTTGGTGATTAAAAAAAAAACAATGGTATGGATGTCTTCTAGTGATAGTTCACTTACAAAAATAGGCAATGGGCAAGACCTGACTTGTGAGCGTTTTTGTTCTTGGGCCCCATTCTAATGTGTGAATAATTTAAAGATGAAATATGGATTATTTGTGCCAATGAGAATGAACCATTAGTGTATCCTAAAATGAAGATGATGTCAAAAACAGTTTTATGAGGTGTGAAAATAATATGCCCATGAGAGAGACATTTCCTTATTTGTTTAGTGAATAGTCTTAAGATCTAATAGTACGCAGGTCAATGGCATTGTCATTTCGCTCTATACTAAAATAGAATGAAATAACATCAGAGATGGGCTCACCAATTCCAGCTTTTTATTATTGCCTATCAACCTGTCCCGAAATTACCAGTTGAAAGTTGTTGAAAACAATAAGGCGTAATTTTTCTAGTCTTGTGGGGCTAGAGCTTATGCAGGCCTTGGATACATAACCCCATGTGCCAATAGACCCTAGCCAGTCACCTGGCAGAATTCACCTAGCTGATTTGCGAAGTCCAGGTTGCCCTTATTCCTCTGATGGTTGCCTAACAGGGATAATTGAGAGACTCAGTGAAATGGGGGTAGTTTACTGGAATTCTACCTGTGCCATTTTTAACAGGGTAACCTGGGAGTAGTTGGACTTTTCAGCAATCAGCCACCAATAGTGTGTGAGCTCTGTAGCCCAGACTAGCCTAGGATTCCTTGTGCCATACTCTATGAGGAGAAGTTGCAAGCCCTATTGGGTGCAAGAGGAGAGGATTTGGATCCCAACTCTAGTGAGAGTATCAGAAATTTTCTCCTGTGACTTACCCAATAGACCTCATGGGCTCATGGTAGGAGAATATTGGAGTGTTTGGGATGGATCGCATTGTAGTATTCTCTTTCTCTAGATGACAAAAACATCTCACTTGTAAAATAAGACAACACAATGATAGAAAAGACATTTGAAGAGGGAATTTGTCTTTTATTGGGACAAGTTTGTACAGACCTAGATGCCTACATGCGTTAATAAAAGTAAGTTGATAAATCATAGATAATAAGATAGCTATAAAAAAAAGGAAACTGTAAGGGCTAGAGCAATAGTATAGCAGGTAGGGCATTTGCCTTGCACATGGCCAACCTGGGTTCAATTCCCAACATCTCATAGGGTCATCTGGGACCGCCAGGAGTAATTCCTGAGTGCAAAGCCAGGAGTTACCCCTGTGTATTGCTGGGTATGACCTAACAAGCAAAAAAAGAAAAAGAAAAGGAAACTGTAACAAAGTGATAGATTTTTATAAAATGGACATATATTTATTATTAGTATTTTTTTCCAGTTTGGGGCCTGCACCCAGCAGTGCTCTGTGGCAGTTAATCTCAGCAGCGTTCAGGGGTTGCTCACAGTGGTGCTCTCGGGACTGACGCAGGGATTCCCCCTGCAAAGCACGCTCTGCGTTTCTCTGAACCATCCTCAGCAGCACTTTTAAAGGGAGATTATGCTGCCAACATACTTATCTTTTATGGTAGCAAATAATAGCATTATGCTTCGGCTTCTTGAGCAAGCTGAAGAATGTTTAGCACAAAGATTCCAAGTATTCACACGAAAGGACAGTCTTGAAGAAGTAGCTTCTGTTTTCTTTTTTCCTTTTCGTTTTTGGATTTGGGGGTCACACCTAGTGGTGCTCGGGAGATGCTCCGGGCTCTGTGCTTGGGGATGTCTGCATTGGGGAGCAGACACGGGGCTCTGCATGCAGAGCAAGTGCTCAGGCTGTTGAGCTATACGTCCAGTTCTTTTTATTTATTTATTTTTTATTATTTGAATCCGTGGGTAATCTGTGTTTATTTTGCATCTTCTGTTCAAACGCCAAATTCAGGTAGTAGTTCTTCCTCAGGGGTTCAGGACTCATTCTGTGCCTTAGGCAAGCCGGAAGGACT
Source organism: Sorex araneus (assembly GCF_027595985.1). NCBI lineage: Eukaryota > Metazoa > Chordata > Mammalia > Eulipotyphla > Soricidae > Sorex > Sorex araneus. Next base: position 136,117,138 of record NC_073306.1, read on the forward strand.
GTAAATCTTCTAGAGTTTATTGAAATAAATGCATGTGACTCCCTCTACCTGTGTGTCCACTTCCAATCGAGGCTGGGCATTCTCCACATAAATGGCTCAGAATAAATGAGTGCTCGTTGAAGAAAAAGTCATAACACGGAAACAATCCAAAGCCATCAATATTATTATTTAAATCCCATGGTAACCAGAAGAGTTACTTAGAATCTTTGTATTTTTTGGGGGGGGGATGATTTTTATTACTAATATTGTTTTGCATTATCATGGTATCAGAAGCAAAGCAATTATTAATAATTTATTAAAATTGAAGAAATTGAAGAACCCTCTAGAAACAGAAAATTTCCTTAATAAGTACACGTAGGATGACCTCCCCACCCTCCACCGCCCCAAATACATATACACAGCATGATGATCTGGGCGGACCATACCCTGGGGTACAGAGATCAGTGACCGCTGATATTGGCACTTGTTCAGAGTCTGTATAAGTTCCCAGAGGGTTCGCAAGATGGGGTGTTATTTTTGGCTTGCACATTACCACAGGTGTGTTATCTTTGGCTCTACTGTTTTAAAATTAGTGGCTTGCCAATGCAGAGTTCATATATAAATATAAAAGTCACAGGATTCAAAAAACACAGCTGCTACCACATTGTCACTGTCACTGTCACTGTCATCTCATTGCTCATGGATTTGCTCAAGCGGGCACCAGTAACATCTCATTGTGAGACTTATTGTTACTGTTTTTGGCATATTGTTACTGTTTTTGGCATATACAACACAGGTAGCTTGCCAGGCTCTGCCATGTGGGCAGGATACTCTCGGTAGCTTGCCAGGCTCTCCGAGAGGGGTGGAGGAATTGAACATGGGTCGGCCACATGCAAGGTGAACACCTTACCCGCTGTGCTATCACTCCAGCCCTACCACATTGATAATGTAAAACCTTTGTGCTGGGTGAAGGAAGTTGGTTACCGAGAAACGTATTGGATGGCCCCCTTTATATGAATGGTCTGGAATAAGCAAATCTAGAGAGGTGGAAAGCAGGGCCGGGATGCCAGAAGCCGAGGAGGGCGTGGGCAGGAGGGGGAAATGTGCTCAGGGAACAGAGTTTTTTGTAGGGGCTGGTGAGAAAGTTTTACAATTAGATCCTGGCGATCTTTGCTTTGCTCTTTAAGTTTACCAGAAAGGACTTGTAAACTATAAACTTGTAAACTGTCCGGAGGAGAATTCTGTGCTATTGGGGTTGTTTTTAATAATGTTGTTAAGAAAAAAGGAGAGAAACGAATTGGATCAGGTAATGCTAAAGTCCTATTTCTCCTCTGAGGCAGATGTTTTTGTTTTGTTTGGGGGCCATACTCCGAGTGCTTGTGCTGGAGCAATAGCACAGCAGATAGGGCATTTACCTTGCATGTGGCTGACCCGGGTTCGATTCCTCTGCCCCTCTCGGAGAGCCCGGCAAGCTACCGAGAGTATCCCGACCACACAGCAGAGCCTGGCAAGCTCCCTATGGCATATTCAATATGGCAAAAATAGTATCAACAAGTCTCACAATGGAGACGTTACTGGTGCCCACTCGAGCAAATTGATGATCAACGGGGTGACACTGACAGTGACAGTGACTCTGAGTGCTTATTCTTGGCTTATTCCTGGCTCTGTGCACAGAGAGCACTATTGGTGGGACTTGGGGGTAGGGGGTGATATAAGGTGCCAGGGGTTGAACCAGATTGACCTTGTGCAAAGCAAAGGCCCTACCTGCTGTATTATCTCTCCAGCCCCAGAAGCAGATGTGTTTTAGGATGTTTTTGGTGAAATATATTCCTGCTTCCCTGCACATGCATGGTCTAAACTGCTTCCTCCATGAACTCCTGTTCCTGAGACTTCATTCTGGTCATTGTGACTCATGGTTACTGCATTGTTGTTTCATTCACGTGAAGGGATTGGAACAGTTCTGGTACCCATGTCTCTATAGAAGTAAGAAATTGAAAAATAGACCTTTAAGAGAATTGCATGTTCTTCTATGAGTGGGAAGCTGTTCAGTTTCTCTGTGATGTTCAGTCTATGTCACCTGGTAGATTCATAACAGACTGGGAGAAAAGATTCGCAAAAGAATATATCACTGTCATCCCGTTGCTCATTGATTTGTTCGAGTGGGCACCAGTAACTTCTCTCATTGAGAGACTTATTGTTACTGTTTTTGGTATATCCAGTACACACGGGTAGCTTGCCAGGCTCTGCCGTGTGGGCTCCATACTCTCCATAGCTTGCCGGGCTCTCTGAGAGAGGTGGAGGAATAAACATAGGTCAGCTGCGTGAAAGGCAAACGCCCAACCGCTGTGCTATTGCTCCAGCCCCAAAGAATATATATATGTATACATACATATATATGCACCTTTAAAAACACAGGAATAACAGAACAAACAAAGTGAGCCCCGGGGGCCCTCGGGTTTAAGTTTTGACTTTTGGAAGAGTGTGATTAGCACAATGAACAAAGAAGCCCAGATGAGAGCAGCGATTAATCAAAAGTCGATAGAAACTGGGAAAAACAATGCATCAAAGTGCTGCTGAGAGCTAATTTAATTGAACGCGGCTGTTAGATTCAGGTGAAGGGGTACTGTAAAGGGGTAATTAAAGAAAAAGGACCAGGGATCTTGACTGTTGATGTGGTTGCTCAGATCACACCAGAAGGCGGAGTCTTGGTAGCTGATAACAGAATGGAGCTCTGCAACAGCCCAGAACCTTCCTTGGTCAGCATGCCAGCATTTAAGATGGAATTAGATTGTGTTGTCTTTTGGTTTAACTTCTGAAAGTAAAACTTCCTGCAAAGTAGGAAACAGTATTCCAAAATAAAATCCTTTTTAAATTTGATAGTACACAGTTTTCAGCGATGATGTATACTTTTAGTGATTTCCCGCCTAAATGTATTCTATTGCTATCTCATGTCACTGTCACTGTCACTGTCCTCCCATTGTTCATCTATTTGCTCAAGCGGGTACCAGTAACGTCTCCATTGTGAGACTTGTTGTTACTGTGTTTGGCATATCCAATACGCCACAGGTAGCTTGCCAGGCTCTGCTGTGCAGGCAGGATACTCTCAGTAGCTTGCAGGGATCTCTGAGAGGGATGGAGGAATTGAACCCAGGTCTGCCACATGCAAGGCAAGTGCCCTACCCACTGTGTTATCACTCCAGTCTCAAAGAACAAATACACAGAAAATTAGTAGACTACAGACACTTTAAATAACATTCTCAATTGATCTGACTTAATGCATATACGTCATTCTTCCAACAACAATAAAATACATATTTTCAAGTACACATGTACCATTTGCCAAGATAAGCCAAAATATGAGTCATAAAGTCTTAGTAAAGAAGCAAATACTAAAATTTTGCAACATAAATTCCATGAGCATGGTGCAGTGACATTAACACTAGGACCCCTCCCCCGCCCTACCACCAAACAGTTTAGTATCTGGACTATCTGGAAGGTAAAGAACATGTTTTAAAATAAAATAAGCCACTGGTTGAAAGGAATTCAAAGGGGAGGATTAGAACTGAAAGAAAATTAAAATATTACATGGTGAAATGTATTGAACAACATAAAGTAGTACTTAGGGAGATTGTAGTACTAAAAACCTATGATAAGAACAGACTCAAATCAGTTATCCCTTTCCACCATAGAACTGGGGGAAAAAATAGAAGAAATGAAATAATGAGCATGGCAGAAATCCACAAACTCATGAATGAGTTAAAATACAAGAAAACAAACAATGCTCTGAAACGTGGTCATTTCAGACTTGAACAATCATATTACCAAAGAAAATAATAAACTTGCAAAAAAGCATAGGAAATCATGTGCCATTTCACACGCTATCAGGAATTGGTAAGTGGAGGCAGCTCCATGCACCTACTGGAAGCGTCAGCCTGGAACTCGAACAATGCAGAATGTTGGCAAGCAAGAGGAGAGAGTGACGTTGCTCTCCTATATTACAGCTGGCAGTGAACAATGGGTAGCCACTTCGGAAGACAGTTTCACAGTTTCTTATAAAACTAAACATACTCATGCTTCAAGGATCTACCAATTGTCCTTTTGGCTGTTCATCCAGAGGGGTTGAAAATTTATTCATCTGCAAAAGCCTGCAGAAGAGTGTTTGTTCAAAACCATCACAACTTTGAAGCCACCAATATGTCCTTCAGTTATTAAACAAAGAATCTGATACATTTTAATAATGGAATGCTAATTAGTGCAAAAAATAAGTCGACAATGGCACAATTCAGTATACAGAAGAAATGAATTCTGTTCTCCCTCATCTACCAACTTATGTCTAAGAAGCCCTAAAGCATTCTTGTTATTAAAATAATTGTATCATATGATGGTCAGCACTTTCTGTTGGTTTCTACCATTTTTCCTCCCATTGCCTTAAACCATAACCCTTGCCCTGTACAGAATTCACACATTTCAGTGCAAATAATATATGCCCAAAGGGAAAGAGGGAGAAAGAGAGAGTGAGGAATGGAGAGAGAGAAAGAGGAAAAATGCCTGCCATTGAGGCAGGCTGGTGAGGTGAGGGTGGTGGGAGGGAAACTGAGGATACTGGTGGAGGGAAATATGTACTGGTGAAGGGACAGGTGTTTGAACATTGCATGACGGAAATCCAATCATGAACAACTTTGTAATTATATCTCATAGTGATTCAATAATTAATTTTTTTAAAGAATAATATCATGCTGGGTCTCATTCCCCTGACCCCCAAAGAGCCTCCAATGCAGCATCGTTGGGAAGGACTAGTAAAGAGAGGCTTCAAAAATCTCAGGGCTAGGACGAATGGAGATGTTACTGAGACCACTCGAGAAACTCGACAATCAATGGGATGATGATGATGATGATGATGATGATGGAGGAGAAGAAGAAGAAGAATATCTCAGGGCCAGAGTACAGCGGGAAGGGCATTCGTCTTGTACAGATCTGATCCAGGTACCACCAGAAATATTTCCTGAGTGCAGAGCCAGGATTAGCACTTGAGCATCTCAGGGTGTGGTCCTCCCAGAGAAAACAAATTAAAAACATTTTTTTAAAAAAGGAATAGTATGTCATGTGTCTTGTTTTTACCACTATAAGTATACATTTCTTTGAGTGTTTCTGAACTAGGGACCATATGAGTTGATATAGATTTTCAGGATATTTTGAGGACCATGGCATAAGACGATCACATAGGTGGGGGCCAGGGCCCAAGACAGTGTGCCCAGAGTAGGAGAGAGGCACCTGGGCAGGGAGAAAGTTCAGAAGAGAGCCCTGGTTTGTATAAGGTGGAGAAATGCTGCTTTCAATCTCCAGATTAGTGGTGGGATTTCTGGTCCTTCCAGGACTTTATATTTGGTCAGTTAGAGGTAGATAATAAATGTATTCACAATCCAAGATATCTGTTATCTGACTTACTTGTTTCTCATTATGTAGCATAAAAGGGAAATAACATGCAGAAATACAGATGTAAGAGATCTAAATGTAAAAGTAATCCAAAATAATTAAAAAACAACCATTCAGCACACTGCTCTGTATTCTAAAAACCGTTTTGCCAAGCAGTCCATGATCATGATTTTATGAATTTAATTTTGAGGCTGCACCCGGAAGTGCTCATGGCTTACTTCTGGCTCTGCACTCAAAGGTCACTCCTGGTGGGATATGGGGTACTGAGCATCAAACCTGGATTGACATGGGCAAGGCAAGTGCCCTACCCACTATACTATCCTTCAAACCCTATAAATTGAATTTTATATTATACACACAGATATATATATATATATAGTGATATGTATATATACATGTATACATGAGATATATGTGTTTGAACATAACAGGCAGGTTTATGCTAGAATGATATGGATAATATAATTGAATATTTACTTTTATTGGATTTTCATGATTTCCAATTTTTTTTGTGGTGAACATATATGGTATAATCAGAACAAATCATAAAAAATATAATTCTATTTAAATTTAAACATTTTCACTATGGTAGTCTTGGAATTTCCTTCTTATAATGCTAAGACAAAAAACAGTATTTTTTTGTTCTAATTAAAACCAAACAAATAGAAATGCTTGAATAAACTGAGTAGACGTGTAATGGCATATACAATCAGTTTCTTATGGTGACTTCAGCATGGTGAAGCTTTATTTGTCCCTTGTCATTCTTAGGAATCTGTCATCACTTTTCTCAGAAATTGTCACTTTTGTAATGTTGCCCTTCCTATAACGATGCCATTTTCCCACTCAAATAGTCTGAGGACAGAGGTCTTGTTCCATTCCTTTATACTTCCTTCTTACTTGGAAAGAAAACTGAGAAAGTATGTTTTTCGGTTATTATTTTTTCCCCCTGGGCATTCTGGAATACAGTATTTTGGAATTCGTCTTCTCTCTATAAGGACTGTCTCTAACATAATCAAAGGCTTATCCACAGTTGAAAAAACTATCAATGTGTCAGGGCATTTTTTCCCTTATCCTTTGTATTTTGTTATTGAATTATGGGAATGCAGCTGGCGGTATATGAAGGCAGACAATACAGCGAGAATGTAAAATTGGCTGGAGAAGGGGCAGATCATGCCTCTCTTGAAGAGTTATTTTTCATTTAAAATCTTGTGTGATTTCAACTACTTCAGTAGACTCTGATACTCATGAGAAGCACGTATTTTCTCTCTTGTTTTCTCTCTTTCTCTCTCCTCTCCTTCTTCTCCCACCTTTTTTTTTCACCCTACCCCCTCTCTCTTGCCTATCTCCTCTCTATCTCTGTCTCACTTCATCCCATCTGATAAAAAATATATGCAATGATTAATTTTTCAGCAAAAATGCACATTACATGCAGTTCATTTAACCGATCATTGATACCATGAGAGGGTCATTGGACATGGTTCATACATGTGAAATTTTTTTTTTCTTTTTGGGTCACACCCAGCTATGCTCAGGGGTTACTCCTGGCTTTGCACTCAGGAATTACTCCTGGCGGTGCTTGGGGGACCATATGGGATGCCGGGGATCGAACCCGGGTCGGCCGCATGCAAGGCAAACGCCCTACCCGCTGTGCTATCGCTCCGGCCCCCATACATGTGAAATTTTTAAGGTAAAGGAGAGAAACCTGGTTAATTACAAAGCCTCTTAATCTTCATGTCAAAATAATCCTACATGTTTTGACTTTGTCTTGATTTTTATTAAACCAAGATGCTGTGTTGTTCGCAGAAAGGAAGACCATTAGCAATATGCTTTCTCTTTATGTAGAAACGACCTTGAACTTTATAGGGCCTAGTATGAAGAACTTTTCTTCTCTAAGTCCCTCAAGAGTAAGTTGCTGACCTGCTTCCCAGCCTCACCGTGTGCTGTAGTGTGTGCTCTGGCAATGAGGACGTCATTCTCCATAACCACAACTCAGCCATCAATGTCCCGCCATTATCATGGGTATATTACCACCATTAAATCTTTGCACCCCATTTAGGTTTCTGCGGTTGTTCCAATCATTTTCCTTCCAGCCAAAAAATCCACCCTTGGGTCATGACTGTCCTGCATGGTCACAGCCTTTAGTGTCCTTCAATAATTCCTTGGCTGGTCCTTGACTTTTATAGTATGGATTTGACCATTTGTAACTTCCAGATGACTCATATTTTTAGAATCTTTCATAACTTGGGAATTTGAGTAAACATGTCATCGTTGGTTACCCAGATTTGATGACTGGGTCTGTTGAGTATGAACCATGCTCTTAGAATAAATACTAGAAAATGAGTATGCTCCGTGTCTGGTAGATTGTAGGATAACATAGCCTCAGGTAGTTTAGGTTTATTGGGTTACTCCCGTTACAGTGCTCCTATTCCTCTTTATTTATTTGTAGCTTCTTTCTTAGTGTTCTGTTGACTTGTAAATATTGTTTTTCTCTTCTCCTTGAGTCCTTTGCATAGTTTATTCAGAGCAATGTCCTTTTTGTATGAACACAGGAAGACTTAGCAAATGTTATGCTTTTGTAACCTGGGAGTCATTTGACTCTACGTGATATTTTCCTCCTGGGCATCTGTTCTCTTGATCTAAGCCTCAGCTGCCCTTACTTCCTAGCACCCCCAAAAGCAGGGTCCTGACGAGGGACGAGACGGACCCAGGGCAAGCGGTGAGTTGTGTGCTACCCTGGCATCGAGATGGGCCTGGCCAAAGTGCCTAATGCTTAACTATAAGTTAAGAGCTTGATCATGGACAAATGTTGTCATGATCCAAACAGTGATAACTAGATTTGGACCCTGCTAGGGTGAGGAATGATTAATCTGGCCTGAGTGCTGTGGTCTGAGTCTGTGGCAAGATGTTGCCAGGAGAGCTGCCTTGCAAGCCTCAATGTATCTCTTGCTATGTCCATACAAAAATAACTTGTATTAAGATGTTAATGAGTGTTTGGACCAAGGAAAGAAAAAAAACCTTAAGAGTGAGGAAGGGCTTTGGAATGCCCTGCCCTCAGGAAGGGCTTTCTTATGTTGATTTTGCTACCTGGCTGGGTGTAGCCTAGAGGGAAGGTGAGAGAGACAAGTAGGAGGAGAGATGAGAGAAGCCAGAAAAGAAGTGGCAGTTGATCCAGAGAGAGGACGGAGCTGGGAGTGCGGGAGATGAGAAAGATGGAAGATTGAATAAATGGTAACTAATCAGCAACCAGCTTGGTCCTCGTTCTTCCCTCGCCAGTCCTTGGCCAACAGCCATCCCGATCCAGTCCACACACTGCGGTTCCAGGGCACCGAACATGGGTGGTGAGACAGAGCCGCCCGGAGAGCCCGAGAGTGCACTCGCCCCTCGGCGAGCTTTAGTTTTTTACAGTAGATCACAGTCAAACTCTCTCCTTACTCCAGACGTTCCAGGTTTTTCCATCATACACGTGTTTTTTGAGACCTTATCATTACCAATTTTCTCATTCAACATTTGCTAATTAGCTATATATTTATAACGCTCTGCTAAATTGTTGCTAGTATATTTGCTCTGTGAGGAAGCTCTAATTCCACCATTCTCTCCCATTGGTTAATTCACACGCTTGTGAGAAGATTTCTACTTCCCCATCTGTTCAAATCAGAGCTGTCTTGGATTCGAATTTTATTCAATGGACAGAATCATTGAATCATTGACTTCATTTTTGTGGCTAAGTTGTACCAGAATTGATCCCTAGAAACTTTTTCAAGCTGAGTTTCTTTTTCATGATTCTACTCTTTGACCATGTTTTTACTAGGAGAGTGAAACTGTACTCTTAAGACTGCTACTATTCTTGATATGCAAATTCGATGGGTTAAGACGCCTTGATGGGACAAATCTCCCATTGCCTTTCCTGTTTGAAGAGACATCCTTCCCTTCTCTGGTCTCTAATTTTTGTGCCAAATCCTCCACTGCCACCCTCACACCAGTGCTGTATTTATCCCACTTATTCTCTCCCTTCTCTCTCTCTCTCTCTCTCTCTCTCTCTCTCTCTCTCTCTCAGTATTCTTGTTCATCAGTTATCTGTGAGCCATGTAACCATGGCTCTTTGAATACTTCCGGTATTCAAACACTGGAGATAGTGGAGTAAAGAAGATGAGACCAGCTCTCATGGGACCTTCCTGATAGCTATAAAACTCTGATATATTTTTTTAATTCACATTTTTTTTTCTAGTGGCCATGAAATGTTACCAGCGTTTGTGGAGTGAAAGACAAAAGCACATTTGTAGCAGGAGAGATAATACAGCAGACCACTGTTTGCCTGGGTTGAGCACACAGCTGACCCAGGTTCAATTCCTGGCATGCAACTTGGTCCTCCAAGTCCCACTAGGAGTGATCCCTGAGCAAAGAGCCAGGAATAAGCCCTGAGCATTGCTGAGTGTGACCCCAAAGCAAACAACAACAAAAGCCCCCCAAGACAAAAATAAGCAAACAATATCCCACAGACATTCCAACTGAAGTCAACCCAAGTAGGGATTCTCCAAGAATGATGGAGTCTTCTGGGAGGATATTTCTATATTTGCTATATAGATGGCACAGGTCAACTTGAGTGACCAGGACCTCTAAGTGCTATTTACCACTCTTTGGAATATTTATCGTACTTATCAAAGTACCAGTCTGCTTTAACAATTTTTTTTTCATCCAATTACATCTTCATTGTCAAAACTCATTTAGATGCAAATCATTTAAACAAAATCTTGCTTAGGAACTGAAATTGCACAGCCATGTAAGTGCAGATGCTGTGTGTGAAAGGGAGTCGGACCAGGAGGCTTTGTTTGTTCTCCCATCCCCAGTTTTAACAGCATCGCTACAGAAGATTTCAAAACTCTTGGTCAACAGAAATGCCCTATGCTCCCCTCAGTCAACCAGCAACGAATAGCAGCTTTCATGTGTTAGCCAGTGTTTACTGAGCATATTCTCTCTGCCCAGGACCATGCCCAGTGCTGGAAAAGAGACAAAGCAGAAAAGGTCCATTGGCACCCTGTGGAGATGGTGGATAACACAGGAGTCAGCAAATGCCAAGACAGCAGGCAAGGAATAAAGGAGCACTGAGCTATTTCCTGACCTTGTAAACAACGGGAAGGAAACATGTGTCTGATGGAGAGCATGATGGCAAAATGAGCACAGTGTAATAACAGTGTTTGGAAGGATGGCCCAAAAACGTGATTAAAGGCATGCAGATGGGGGGGAGGGTTGGCAGTCGCAGAGAATTCATTTCGGAGGAGGGAGAGGCTTTCTTGAAGATTCTGAGATAGGACAGAGCTGCAAACTTTTGAGAACCTCAAGTGGATGGTATGGCTTAGAATACTTTACTATTGATGGGAAACATGGTTAGATAAGTAGGAAGTGGCCAGTTCATGCAGAATGTTGGCTAGAAGTTTGGATTTTATTCTTAAAGACAAGGAAGGTTTAATGAAACATAGTTAGACAACAGACATTTGCCATATTCTGACATGCATCTCTTTCCCCAGCCTGACTTCAGGCAAATGGTCCTCACAGCTGCCTTCTGCTGCTCCCTTATCCCCCTCAAGCATGGGGCAATTCACTTTGTCCTCTGTGAGCTCAGGACATGTGACACAGGATGGCCATTAGTCTGGGCATGTGTGTCTTCCTAGAATTTTGGCCCTGGAGAAGAGAAACATACTTGGGAGAGTAAGAATCACTCCCAACAACATTGTTCTATTCCTCAGCCACAATATATATTGGCAATGTGTATCTGGTTGGCTTTTTTTTTTTTTGCTTTTTGGATCACACCCGGCGATGCACAGGGGTTACTCCTGGCTCTGCACTCAGGAATTACCCCTGGCGATGCTCAGGGGACCATATGGGATGCTGGGAATCGAACCCGGGTCGGCCGCGTGCAAGGCAAATGCCCTATCTGCTGTGCTATTGCTCCAGCCCCTCTGGTTGGCTTTCAGTCATGGACATTATACCTAAAATGATGTGGCAGTCGAAGGTCAGAGCAAAGCCACCTGGCCTTTCTGTTGGGCACCTGGGAGTGACTTGTAGTAAGCTCTTGCAAGTGCTCCTTTGAGCCAGCCTCCTGGAGAGAGGAGAGCAGCAGAGGGTGTAGGGTACACAGCTAACCAGCAAGATTTGTTCTCAGTGTTAGAGGGACCAACCGTCATCCCATTTCTCAATGACAGGGATGGGGGAGGGGGTCTCCTGAGACTCTCTCAGTGCTCAAACCAGGACAGTTTCTGGGAAAACAGAGGTTTAGGTTTCATGTCTTAGTCTACCCCCACAGGGAACCCTGGAACATGAATGGCATCTCCTCTCCCTGTTGTTCCAGTCCAAAGCCAGCAGACTGGGTCTCTCCAGTATCATCCCATCACTGATGCTGACTGCCATCTGCTGAGGACCATTTTCAGACAATAGAGCTGTGAGCTCCAGGCAGCTGATAATATCAGGTGCAGATGGCTACACCACCGGGACCAGAACCCAGGCAAGGCATCAACAGACTGCCGTTATCAGAGCAGACCAGACATATTTGCTCAGGAATCAATGAAATGCATGACATTTACTCTTGCACCCTATGGCTGTTAATGATCCAACCTTTGTCTGTTTTGCAACTTGGACTTTTTTGTGTGTCACTGAGATGTTATATGTTTCTTAAACTCTAATCATTCATCTCGGTAATATCTTATGTTTTAGAACCAGTATGCTCTCTGCTTCCAATTCTTCCCCCTCATTTGTGTCTATGCAAAGTTTATGGTTTGCTGACTCAGATTCCCACAGTCTGTGAATACACACTGGGGGTAAGTTAGGGACTTTGAGAGAATGCACTAACTTCTTAATGAATCTGGAATGCCTTGTAGAAAATGTTGGTTCTATTCCAGTGTGACAAACGATATCCTGGTGGGGTAATAGAGGCATTCTTTCCACAACTCCAATTTGGAAAAGTTGTGCAGAGCCAGTGATTGATTGGTCTGCTCTGTTTAAGTACAAGTGGCTTTTTCTGAGTTCTTTCTACCTACAACTTTTGTTCAAATTCTATTTAGATAATCAAGTGATTTTATTTTTGTGAGTTAAGAAGGCCATTCCCAAAAGTGCTCAGGGGCTAACAAGGCCATTCTAGGTGGTACTTGGGAAAGGTGTGTGTGAGTATGTGTGTGTATGTGTGTGTGTGCGTATTTGTGTGTGTATGAACTTCTGGGAATTGTATTCAAGGTCTTTCACACACTCTTCTCCTTGAATTATGAAGTTTATGCACTTGTGTATATATGCTCTGCACAATGTGTGCTAGTATACACATGTAGACACATATGTGTAGATAGATAAATATGTAGGGACATGGCTAATATAGCCTCCCTCCCTTTTTTGAGGGATACTGGTAATGGAAGTTCAGAAGGAGACATCAAAAAACAATAGAATCATAAAGGAAGTCGAAGGAAAAATGAAACACAGATATCAAGCATCGTGAACAGAGAAAAGTGGAGCTAGTAATGAGTTGAATTCAAAATTGCATGTTAACAAGAGAGAGAGAGAGAGAGAGAAGAGAGAGAGATGCCTACCATCGTGGCAGACTGGGGTGGCTTGAAGGGGTGGGAGGGAAACTAGGGATACTGGTGCTAGGCGATTACACTGGTGAAGGAATGGGTGTTGGAAACTTGCATGACTGAAATGCAGTCTTGAACAATTTTGTAATGCTCTGTCTCATGGCCATTTAATAAAAAGCAAATTAATACATTAAATATCTACAAAGTACACAAAACTAACACAAGTTTCCAACTTTGAAAGTGTAACTTGTATAGGTTTATACAGTGTAACTTGTACAGGTTTATCATGAAATTTAAACAATTTCAAATGTCACCTCAAGACTACAAACCATAAAACTCCACTATAATAGGTATAAAAGTTTCAATCAGTTTAAAAGAATAAAATCTAGAGCTCTGAAGAAGAAAATAAAGTTGCATGTTATCAAATCCTACACATTCAGCAATGTGAGGCCAAATTCTAGGCATCTGATACAGAGAAGAACATTTCATAGTCTACTGTGCTAAGATACAGACGAGTGAGTACTGAATGGAGATCTTATAATTCTTTTTTTTTTTTGCTTTTTGGGTCACACCCAGCGATGCACAGGGTTACTCCTGGCTGTACACTCAGGAATTACTCCTGATGGTGCTCAGGGGACCATATGGGATGCTGGGAATCGAACCCGGGTTGGCCACATGCAAGGCAAACGCCCTACCCACTGTGCTATTGCTACAGCCCCAGGTCTTGTAATTCTTGAATGAAAGAAAAAGCAGATGTCTCATGAATGTTGGTTTGATACAGCTACAGTCTGTTCATATTGCTCACAGGCATTGCTCTATGGTAATATGTACAATTCTGAAAATTTTTGAAGAATTTCTTATTGAAAATAATAGAACTTGAAGGGAAAATAGCACTGTCCTTGCACTGTCGTCCTGACCTGTTGATCATCGATTTGCTCGAGTGGGCACCAGTAACGTCTTCATTGTTAGATTTGTTGTTACTGTTTTTGGCATATCCAATATGCCCCTGGGAGCTTGCCAAACTCTGCCATGCAGGCGGGATACTCTCGGTAGCTTGCCGGCCTCTCCAAGGGGGATGAGGAATCAACCCAGGTCAACCATGTGCAAGGCAAACACCCTACCTGCTGTGCTATCGCTAAGGTTAGGCAAGTTAATTAAACCGACTCAAGAGTGTAATCAGATGGTCATAAAAGCAATTGCAATCCTAAAAAAAAGCCAGCATAATGAAAGATGTTATGTCTTCATAAAGAATACTGCAGTAAGTCTAGCATTTTACATAATAATAAGTGAAGAAAAATCATTCGAAAAGAGTTTGAGAACAAGTTGAAGCTACACAATTAGGTTAGTAAAGAAAGTAATACCGAGTGGGAAGAATCATGCAAAAATGTTTTCAAGATCAGGTCAACTTGTGAAGAAGAATTTGGGATGAATTGGCAAAGTTTCATGTCTTGGAAGCCAAAAGGATGCAGCAACATTTGTATCAGTTGTGCCTTGCTCTGAAGGTTCTCTTGACATAATCTTTTATTTCCCACTTGCCTATCAGCTGATTCTTTCAAAGACACAGGTATTTCTGGAGGAGAGATGGCACTTTTTCATCTGACATGTGCATAGCTGCTCTTGGTCAGTATTTTCCAATCTTTTTTTGACTTGACCATGTGGCCTTCTGACCTGGTTTTCTTCGTTGGGACCCCTGTCTATTGTGAGTTGTCCCCCATTCCGCCATAACCTCCCATTTATGCTATTTTCACCTATGGCCTCTTTGGAATTCTCTGGGGACCCAGTGGGACTGGAGAGCCCCTGGTTAAATCTTCTTCTAGGGCTCCAAACTCACCACCTTTACAAGGGAAACAGATAGAAACTTGGAATAAACAAAGATTGTATTTATTTTTGCACTTATCATTTAAATGATCTTGTTTGTGTTTCATTCTGTGACACTCATTTTGACATTAGCACATCTCCATAATAGATGTTCTAAATGACAATCTCACTGATGTTTGGCAATTAGCGGAGAGAGGATACCTAATGAAAAGTGTGCTGTTTTCTGATTAAAATAAGCTCATTTCTAGGATTCCAGTGTGAATATGAATTGGTGAACTGGGTCAGGAGTGGATTACTGTTTTCCTCTAACACGGCGCAATTTATACTGGAGTTTTCTGAGTATTTCATGCTGTCATACTTTTTTACTACATTGTTAAGATAAATAACAGGGTATAAAGCAGTGTAACTTGTATAGGTTTATCATGAGATTTTAGAGTAGGTTTTAGCAAGATTTCCCCCTAACAGGTAAAGATTGATACTCAGGAAGAATTCAAGTTACTATATTATATGGACTATTCCGTTAACAGCACTTGAAGATAAATGAAAACAGGCAGTCAGTCTAAATGTGAATGGCATATAAAATTTGGAAATAAATGGCCAAAGGATTGAAGAACTGTAGCAATATATGCCTACCTTGCATTTTGCTATTCAGTCCAGTATTATAAAATAAATGTTTGAATTTAGTAGTGGTACTTAGCCCTTTATGACTATATAGGAGCTCAGTGATAGGTTTTGTCTCCTTTTTCCTTAGAGGGAGAAAAATTCTTATAACTTAAGAAATGGTAGGACAGGTACAAAGGATAGATGGTCGTCAAGGTATGGCAAATAGCTTGGAATGTTATTATTTATCTTTTAGAATTATAGTCTCTGATGCATTTATAAGCATGAATACTTTTTAAGTTCAGGAAGCTATAATACTGTTGTTTTCTTTCTGTTTGAATAATTTTTTCCTGATAATTTATTTCTAAGGGTGCAAAGAAATAGGAATGCAACCATCTCCAACTGACTTAATCAGCATTGACAGATGAGTCATTCAGGAAGTTTTCACTCATTTCCAGCTTGGGCAGTGCGGGAGTTTGGGAATTAGAGTGTGGAGGTGAGTGAGTCCTACTCACTTTAGTTTCTGACTTGTGTCAGTTTAGGAAATAATACTAAGGTATGATCCCCCCTTGCTTATTGAGGCAAAGGGGGAGGAGGACAAAATTATAGTTGAAATCCTAGGTTCTGAATTCTATTGAATTACAAACCTGGCTTTATCTTATTTTAGGTTTGTAATTTTAGGATTGTTACTAAACCTATTATAGGTCTCAGTCTTCTTTGTAAAATTGAGATGATTCTCACAGGAATCTTAAAAGATCGTTCTAAGAATTGGGTGCAACAAGGCATGTAATGCCCCATAATAGAGTAATAGCAAACACTTTACACATGGTAATGTTCATCATTATCACCATTATTAAGCCACCATTGATAGGTCGAGGCTGTGGTAAGGTATATTTATTCTTCTTGTGAAGTGCATGCTACTCTTTGGAATGTGAGTATTATCTAGGCTACTAGACATATTCATACTTACCCCAAACAGAGTGTTGTAGGTTTTTTTTCCTTGCTATTACTCATACATGTTTAGGTTGCATTATTCTACAACTCATGTGTGAAAGGGAACAATTTGCATGTGAGTTTCTATTGTGTGAAACCATTTTAACAGCAAACCATACACAACATTATCGTCATAATTAATAAAGGTCAAGCAGAAACAGAGTCACAGGCTATTAAAAAATAGACTCAGAGTTTGCTTAGGTGATGCCATAGCTGTTAGCTGAACTGGTATGTGCTGTGCCTATTTATGAATGGTTTAAAAAAGACAATTGATTTAATAAAGACAATCAAGTGCTGAGTTCTTAAAAAATACTTAAAAATACTGAGTTTTTAAAATACCTTACTGACTACTGTCATACTAGTTTGGTGTAGAGGTTATAATTTCACTGTTATTTGACATAAAAATCTTTATTCTTGCCCTTAAATACAATCCACCTGAACTAAGAGAAAGTAGCACTTTGAAGATAACCATACTTCATTTTGATTAATTAAATTATAGATGGTGACATATACTATAGTATTTCAGAATGAAAGCGTTAAAAATTAGTCTACATAATTGTCTGAATTGATCATTATTTTCTTTCTAATAAAAATATTTTCTGGGAGATGTATTGTTTGAAACATGATTACTAGAAATTTTGTATTTGTTTTTTCAAAGCAGAGGCATTAACTAAAAATTGTTTTTCAGTTCTTCCTTGCAAATTGCTCTCCACCCCCACAATGTGTTTCATTTATATTGTCAATTCTGAGTGGTGGCCAATTTTATCCTTTTAGCACAGATAATCAGTCTCTGGCAGAGATGGTGAATTCGTATTCTCTTTCCTCTTTTAGGAAATTTCCTACTATAGTCCTGTGCAGATCTATAGCATCTTGGGTGGAAATTATTTCTATATCTTATACCCAGGCTCAGTGCCCTTGCACATTTTATGATCAGAATCACGGCTTCCTTCAGGGCAATCGTGTTAAGTGAGATTCTGTTTTCCTGGCTCCCTTCCTGCTAGGGTTGGTCATGTGTCTTAAAGTTAGCCACTCACATGTGAATATTTCTTTCTTTCTTTATTTTTTAAACTGAATCACCATGAGAACAGTTACAAAGCTTTCAGGTTTAAGTCTCAGTCATACAATGATCAAACCCCCATCCCTTCATCAGTGCCCATGTTCCACCACCAAGAACCCCAGTATACCTCCCACCCCCCCAACACCCCCCCCCGCCTGTGTGGCAGATGATTTTCACTTTAATCTCTCTTTACTTTGATTACATTCAATATTTCAACAGAAAACTCGCTATTATTTGGATTTTCCCCCCAACAATCAGATCTGCCGAAAAGGCATCATTTGATAATATATTTTCCATTGCTGAGAATGAAGAGCATATGAGGTTGTGGCCACATGGTTTTGGATTTCTGGTATTTTAGTAATTAAGTCCAGAGACATTTCTGCTAGAAGTCGCGTCACTGTAAGCTCGTACCTCTGTTTAGTAGGCTCTAAAAGATGGTGGTCGCCACACCGCCGCTGCAAAGAAAGGCCGAGAGAGGAAAAACCTTTCCCCTCCTGGCGCGTCATGGGGCCGTAGCTTAGTTCACAGTCTAGAGGCATTTCTGCAAGAAGCTGCTGGGTGCTGAAAGTAGTTAGTGGGTCTCTGAGATCATGGTCACTCAGGAACAGAGGAGCCGTTTGTGTGTGGCCGCTCGGGGTCTCGTCTGGGCGGAAAGCAGCCTCCTGTGAATATTTCTTAATGCATCATTTTCCCAAAGCACAATTCCTAAGGCTAGTGAGGCTGCCTCCCACTCTTTTTCCTTCTGTGAATACTGATGTAATGAAGAAATAGGCTACATATTGAGCATGGCAGCAGAAGGATAGACAAACTTGCATCCATGTCTCATTATTTAGCATCTGAATCAATACAGTAGCTACATTTTGTCATATGTGAGAGAAAAAGAAATCCCCATTTATACAATTCGTGCTGTGGAAGTTATTCTATTCATTGCTGATACTTAGCACATAACTTCACACACATCAATAGCTGACACTGGCAGAGAAAAAGAAACCTTTTTGGTTGTTCTTTATTTTATCTCCTGCCGTACTCCACGTAGGGTCACAACTTTACTCTGTTAAACTTTCCTGGCAAGAGCAAATGTTCCTTTTCTTTTATTCCTTTGAATTCCTTAGTCATCATCTCTTCATCTGAAAAACTCACTCAAACTTTGTTCAGGAAACAGAAGCCCTCTGGGACATTTGCCCTTCTGCTCCTCTCCTTCCCTTTCTCCACCACAGTGGAGATGGGCCCATCACTGTCTTAAAGACAGTCACTCAAGCTTGCTCTGAACCTCCTCACTCTTGACTGTCACCATGATCTTGAACTTTTCTCTTTGATCTGCATCTTTGACTCACCTCTCTTCACTAGCTCCAAGCACGAGACTATAGCAACATGCGAGCACTTGGATCAATATCCTCTGTCAGTTAATATGAAACCATGTGACTAATTGTCTCCATTTCCCAAGTCTTCTTCCAGCCTACCACAGCCTACCTCTTCTTCCCACCACACAGTAAAACCATCATCCACCTCCATGTAGTCAATCACTGGATGTTTTCATCTGTGGACAGCATTTGGTATAGTTATATATACCAAATATATATATATATACCAAATAAATATATTTTCTTCAGTTGGTATGCTTTTGAAAAATAGAGTTTATTTTATTATAAATGATAATAAATAGCTTATTTATTATCATTCGGCGTTTGTTAGAGATTGAACTCCAGGTGTCAGTCATGCAGAGCTTGTGTTTTACTGTTGAACCACAGCCCTGGACCATGGTCTGCCTAATAAAATTCTGTTTTCTAGATTTTTCCTTTCTTCCCAGCTAGCTACTTTTTTCCTCCTCTCCTTATAGGAGACCTCTAAAATGTTAGAATCCTCCAACTTTAAATCTTAGACCATTGTTCTGGTTTATGTATTTATTTCTTTCCCAGACTATAGTCCCTAGATACCAGAAATCTACTTCTACTGATGACTTCTTCAAATTTCAGTGCCATCGATTGAAACACCTACTTGACATCCTATGGCTACTGAAAAAAATCTCACAAAGAACATGGCCAGTAGTAGACTGATGACTCTCTCTGATTTGATTCAAGTCTTCTCTCTTTTTCAATGCGGCATTATCATTATTCAGTTATCAGAGCTAGAACCGTGGAAGCCATTTTCGAGATGTCCCTTTTCTTAATTCTATTCATTCGTTCAGTCAGGAGGTGCTGATATATTGCCATCTTCAGAACATATCTTCACTCCAGGTTTTACTTGATTCCATCACACAGCAGACAGAACAAGCTTAAAATATAAGTACTCAGGAGCTGGAGCGATAGCACAGCAGGTAGGGCATTTGCCTTGTACAAGACCAACCAGGTTCAATTCCCAACATCCCATATGGTCCCCCAAGCACCACCAGGACTAATTCCTGAGTGCAGAGCCAAGAGTAGCCCCTAAGCATCACTGGGTGTGACCCAAAAAGCAAAAAAAATAGTACTCAGATTCTGGAGAGTTAGTACTTCAGATAAGTTGCTTATCTTGCATGTGGCTGGCCCCATTTTGATCCCCAGCACTACTGTGGTTCACCTCCAGGAATGAGCCCTGAGCACAGAGCCAGGAGTTAGCCTTGAGCACTGACGGTGTAACTCTTAAACCAAAAACTCACCAACAGTAACAAGTACAGAAAAATAAGCATTCACTGTAAGAGCAATGATGAAAAAGATGAAAAAACAACTATTGGTCTCTTTACACTGAGCCTTCACACTGATAGCCTGAGCCTTCCCTGGTAAAGTGGCTTAGAAGGAAGCTGTAGCTATTAAAATTGAAAATATGCCACAGGGTAATTTTTATTCCTAAGGGTAAACCAACAAGAATACTGTGTGTATGCAACAGAAAACATGAACAAGAATATTCATATCAACAATGCCCACCGTGGGCTGAAAAACCACCAGTGGGCATCCACGGAAGAGCAAATACATGTGTGCAATTGAAAGAGGAATGAAGTGAAAGCCTGCAGAGACGCACAAAGGGGCAGATCCAGACACAGTCACAAGTCACGACAGAGAATGGGTTTCCGCAATTCTATTGAGACTGTATCCGAGATCCTTAACCAAAGAAGCCAGACACAAATTGACACGGGGAGCCACTGTATTTCTGTGAAGATTTAAAACCTAGAAGGCTAAATAATAATGTTTAGTAATTTATGCTCAAGTGAAGAAGTGAAAATGAAAGCAAGACTAGCTTTATTGTAGAAGTCTAAATGGGCTTTGCCTGTGGAAGGAGGGAAAGGGCCCGTGTGGAGTGACCCAGGGCAGGAAGGGGGAACTAGAGCATTGCCACAGTTCTGCTATTTTCCTTTCGTTAAAAAATTGTTTTTAATTGAATCCTAGTGAGATACACAGTTACAAGGTTGTTCCTGATTGAGTTGCAGTCATACAAGGTTCCAACACCCATCCTTCACCAGTGTTCATTCCCCACCACCAATGTACCCAGTTTTCCTCTTGCTTTATTCTCTCTTTCTCTCTCTCTGTCTTATTTATTTATTTATTTATTTATTTATTTATTTATTTATTTTGGTTTTTGGGTCACACCCGGAGATGCACAGGGGTTACTCATGGCTCTTCACTCAGGAATTACCCCTGGCGGTGCTCAGGGGACCATATGGGATGCTGGGATTAGAACCCGGGTCGGGCTCGTGCAAGGCAAACACCCTACCCACTGTGCTATCGCTCCAGCCCCTATCTCATTTGTTTTTGAAGCTGCATGCCTTATAATAGTCTATTCATTACTGTCTTCCTTTTGGTATGTGCGCTATGCTTTATAATGAGATGTATAACACTCAACGCCTACCTGTCTTAAACAAAACTCTTGCGTGTCAAATGAAGTCTGCACACCTTCTCGTGTCTGACAAGTTCTGTGGTAGACTGGGCTTTCTTGCAGATACTTCCTAGGGCTCTTTGCTGTGTGTTCATCACCTAACATCTTCTTGACTTTCTCTCCAACTCTCTGCTGTGGCCTGGCCTTGGGTCCTGCCCTTTCTTCCCAGCAAAGCCCTCCCCTGGTGCTGTGTTTGGCCGGTTCTTGGCATTCTCATTCTCATGTTAAAGTGTCCTTTGAGAGGAGACACTGTAGAGGGTCTGCCTTTTGTCCTGGGACCTCCTGTTTTCTTCTTTGAATCTAGCAAAATCTGTCCTTCTCCTGGACATATGTGCTTATGATCTGACTATCTTCTCCAACTCTATTAAAAAGTCCTAGAAAGACAGAGTTATTCTTTTGTTTTGCTTTTGGTCATTGTAACCTCAGTGCAGGGTACATGATAGCACTGTAGCACTGTCGTCCCGTTGTTCATCGATTTGGATACTCTCAGTAGCTTGCCAGGCTCTCTGAGAGGGAGGGAGGAATTGAACTCGGATGGGCCGCGTGCAAGGCAAATGCCCTACCTACTGTGCTATCGCTCCGGTCCTGTACATGGTATCACTGCATCACTGTCATCTTGTTGCTCATCGATTTGCTCGAGTGGGCACCAGTAACGTCTCCCTTGCAAGACTTCTTGTTACTGTTTTTGGCATAGCAAATATGCCACGGGTAGCTTGCCAGGCTCTGCCGTGTGGGCGAGGTACTCTTGGTAGCTTGCTAGACTCTCTGAGAAGGACAGAAAAATTGAACCGGAGTCAGCTGTGTGCAAGGCAAACGCCCTACCCACTGTGCTATCGCTCCAGCCCAGTACATGTACATGGTATACTTGGTAAATATTTTAAGAAGAAAAATCAATCGATTGGATTTTGAGATGCTAGCCTGATAGATGGCCTACAGGTAAAGGATTGCCAACTAAATCTCTAGGCATACCTCTGGTTCAAGAAGCATCTCTAAATAGATCCCCCACACACACACACCTTCTTTCCATATGCCAGCAGGCGAATACAGTGAAAAGGATCCTATTTCAAGCACCAAATATTTTCTACCCTAGTGATGACTGGAAGAGAGAATGATTTAGTGGCTGTTAAGTCTTGTTTTAATCGAGAGCGAGTTAGAGCCAGAGGAGTATTAGAAACTGAGTGTTAGAGAAGGATGTCGCAAGATGTTGGTGGTGAGAGCGTTGTGAAGAGTGAAAGAGAAGGAAGAGAAGCAAGAAGGGAAAAGAAACGAGAACTAGCATCCCATCGGGGGCCGTGGCCCTGTCTAGACAGGGTGACTGTAAGAGCTGTGTCAAGTACCGCAGCACTGTTTACAATAGCCAGAATCTGGAAAAAACCCGAGTGCCCTAGAACAGATGACTGGTTGAAGAAACTCTGGTACATCTATACAATGGAATACTATGCAGCTGTTAGAAAAAATGAGGTCATGACGTTTGCATATAAGTGGATCAACATGGAAAGTATCATGCTAAGTGAAATGAGTCAGAAAGAGAGAGACAGACATAGAAAGATTGCACTCATCTGTGGAATATAGAATAATAGACTATAAGACTAACGCCCAAGAATAATAGAAATAAGTACCAGGAGAATGTTTCCATGGCTTGGAGGCTGGTCTCTCATTCTGGGTAACTCAGGGAAGGGACCACCAAGTAAAATGTGGTTGGAGGTCATGTGGGGGAAGGGTGAGGCGGGCCGAATACAGACTAGAGACTGAACACAATGGCCACTCAACACCTCTATTGCAAACCACAACACCTAATCAGAGAGAGAGAACAAAAGGGAATTCCCTGCCATAGTGGCAGGGTGGGGTGGGGGGAGACGGGTCTGGGGAGGTGGGGAGGGATGTTGGGTTTACGGGTGGTGGAGAATGGGCACTGGTGAAGGGATGGGTTATTGAACTTTGTATGGGGGAAGCATGAGCACAAAAATGTATGGATCTGTAACTGTACCCTCACGATGACTCTCTAATTAAAAATAAACTAATAAAAAAAATAAAAAAATAATAAAAAAAAAGAGCTGTGTCAAGTAGCGAGCGACAGCAGGAGGACCGGGAACAGCCAACAGATCCATTCAGCTGCAAGCTTGAAATATAATGTGCTGAAGGCACATATGCTGGAAATGTAACGCGCTTGATATATAATATGTGAGAGGAGTTCCCTCATTTCTTCCCAGGTTGAATTTTTAAATAGATAATAACCAGAATTCCCTTTCCTTGTCTCCGTCAGTCATCTCAGGGTCTCTGTTGACCTTAGCTGCCCTCTGCCCCCTCGGAAGTGATCTGTCTACAGTGTGAGTTGCTTAGCATCCAAGGGGTTCAGTTCGCCCCCACATACCCTTAAAACTGCACCTTCCAACACTGCTCTGGCCTCTGCGAGGGGCTTCCCCACATTTCCAATATTTCAGCAGATTACAAAATCACAGGAGCTTTGTCAATCTCCACAAAGCATCTGACTGCTAATGAAACAGCCCAGCACATTAATTAGAGAGTCAATAGATCATTCAGTCTTAAAAGCTCAGTTTCTCTTCTCTTCATTTATTTTCAAACAATAGAGCGATAGCACATTAGGAATGGAATCAGAATACTAATTAGTTCCAATTCAGTAAATTTCCAAACAAGTTTTTTTTATAGCCAGACACCAGAAATATTTCAAAAATAATTTTATTATATGAAACTTTTTTTCCATTTTTTTCCCCATGAACACAAAGACGCACAGATACTGTTAGTACATGTACTCTGAAGAGATTCCATTAAGATGTATTTGTAACACTAACTAGGCCAATATATATGGGTCTCAAGAGAACAAAGTCATTTCTCTATGTTAATTAGTCATCAGAATTGATATCTGGTATGAAACATCTATAAATTTAAGTGGAGGGAACATCAATTTTATTATAAAAATGAGATTATAAATTTAACTCAAATCTTACAGGACTCGTTTCATACTGAATAAAGCGGTCCAAAATTCATGAAGATCATTTATTTTAGAAAAAGCAGAAAGTTCAATTTGAAATATGAAGTGTTAAGTCATTTATCCATTCTTCAAATAATTATGGCATTTTGGGAGAGAAAAAAAAACTAACAATGACATTTTTTTTTCTTCTGCAAATCAATTTGCAGTCACCTGTCATTAAAAGAGAGGGCTTGAAGAATCAAAAATAACTCAATAAAATGCAGTGTATACATCAAGATTTGGAGACAGCTTTGAGATTGCTACTTTATTTTACAGATTGCTACTGCAAATGGTAGGGTAGTTTTTCTAGAGCTTGAAACGTGTTTCCAAGAAGCTTATATACTGAAAATGCCTCCAAAACAAAATCACTGAAAATTGTGAGCTGTTTTCTTTTTTAAACCTTATTTGTTCAATGGTTTAATTCCTGTTGAGGAGTGGTGCCGCACATATTTTTCTTCATGGTTTTATTATGTTTCATATTGTTGGTAGTTTATTTGAAAACTATTAAAAAAAAAGGAGGACAAAGAAAAATTACCCAGAAACCTCTCACCTAATGTTTTGTTTTATTTCCTGTCTATGCCAAGTATAGATGTATAACTATAGATGCATA
Organism: Sorex araneus; assembly: GCF_027595985.1. Taxonomy (NCBI): domain Eukaryota; kingdom Metazoa; phylum Chordata; class Mammalia; order Eulipotyphla; family Soricidae; genus Sorex; species Sorex araneus. Next base: position 136,142,013 of record NC_073306.1, read on the forward strand.
ATTTAATGTATACATATCTGATATGATTATATATTTTGTAAGTATTAGATGGTATTATAGTTTAAAAGACAAGTTTATTATAATGTAATTTACATGAAATAAAATACCGGTTCATTCTTGATTCTTTTAAAATACTACTACTTGGTGATGGTTTATTAACTTCTAATATACTGCTAAATATAATCTGTCAAGTTTTATTAGGAATTTTGCATTTGTATTTATGGGTAAGTAGGATTTATATTTTCTTTTTATTTTATCTTTGTCAAAATTAAACAGAGATTATGAATAAGTATGACAGGAAAAACTTAAAAAAAAACTGTTCAACAGTATACATAACGGAAATAAAAAAATCTTGGGAATGATAAATTTCAAAAGAAACCTCACCAGTCCAAATTTGTATGGGAGAAATTATTGGGTAGAGGGAAACATCATATGAATTTTAAAACTGAGTTTTAATAAATTTGCATGATTTTGGTGATTTTATTATTTCATGAATTAATAAAATAACCATGATCAAATTATTAGTGCAGAGGTACACCTATTTTTTCTATAACATGTTTAAGCTTTGCAGTGCTCAGGGGACTGTATGTGGTGTCTGGGTTAGCCGCGGGCAAGGCAAGTGCCTTAACCCTTAGACCATCTCACCAGCCCCAGCCGAATACTGGAGTAATAGCAGCAGGTAGGGCATTTGCCTTGCATGCGGCTGACCTGGGTTCAATTCCTCCATCCCTCTTGGAGAGTCCAGCAAACTACCGAGAGTATCCTGCCCGCACAGCAGAGCCTGGCAAGCTCCCCATGGCGTATTGGATATGCCAAAAACAGTAACAATATGTCTCACAATGGAGACGTTACTGGTGCCCACTTGAGCAAATCGATGAACGGGGCGACAGTGCTATATTTAAATTTACTACTAATTTGAGGTATGTCAATTTCTTCATTCCCCTCTCTCTCTCTCTCTCTCTCTCTCTCTCTCTCTCTCTCTCTCTCTCTTCACTTTTTGGTTACAGCCCGCTATGATCAGGCCTTACTGTTGGCGTGGCACTCAGGAATCACTCCTGGAGGTACTCAGCTGACCATATACAGTGCCAAGGATTGAACCTGGCTTGATTTCATGCAAAGAGAATGCTCTATCTACATACTATCTCTCTCACCCCGTGTCTTTCTTTTGACCACAGGACTTCTATAATGTTTGCTTGTAAACATTTTTTAAAATATAGATCATATAGTATTTTATCGAATGCACTAATCAATTATTTTTATTTCTCTTTATTTCTTTGACAAGTTGCTTTTAAAAGTCTTTTCCCATTTATGCTATCTAAATATGCTATGGTTGGCATGGTGTTATTATATCATTATCATCATCATCATCATCATCCCGTTGATCCTCAAATTTCTTGAGTGGTCTACATTCGTCCTAGCCCTGAGATTTTTAGAAGCTTCTCTTTGCTTGTCCTTCCCAACGATGCCCTATTGGAGGCTCATTAAGGGTCAGGGGAATGAGACCCAGCATTGTTACTGGTTTTGGCATATGAATACGCCATGAGGAGTTTGCCAGGCTCTCCTATGTGGGCAGGAAACTCTCAGTAGCCTGGTGGTTCTCCCAGAGGGAGAAGTAGGCTATAAGATGCCACTTTGTGGCTGGGCAGTTCCAGGATCTTGCTTTCAAGTCTCTGGATGCTGGCCATTGATGGGATTCCACGGCACTGGGGGCAGTCCCTGGGTATAACCGCCTAGCTACTGGAAAATGGGAAACCTGGGCAGAAGAGGCCCAGTCCTGATCCGAGCAGGCTTGGAGGTCTCAGTCCTGGGTACCACACACCTGGCTGTCTTCTCCAGGGCCCCTTGGAGGGGATGGGCTCCAGCTTCCCTCCCCACCCCGAGCAGAGCTCCCGTAGCTGAAGACCTCCGGAGCCTTAGCCACAGCCATGCTCAAGGCCCCTCTCCTATTATATCATACACATATTATATACATACTATTATAATGCATATATTCTAAAATTGTTCCCCATCAGCTTCACAAAAGATTCTTCCTTAGTTTTAATTTGAAATTTGTCTAATCAAGTACCTTCAGTTAGACATTAATCAGCATCTCACGCTCCTCCTCTCTATTTCATTGAACCATTTGTGTGTAACCTGCAGGTTATCACAATGGCACTAGACTTTTGCCATCAGTTTGTACCTTCTAAATAATAGACCATTCTTGTGTGTAACTAGGCATAGCTATTAAATTCATGAAACTCAGCACTTTAAAATCTGATTTTATAACCTATGTCATAGACCTAAAAATTTCAAATAGTGTCCCAAAGCGCAGAGTTTCCAATGTCCCTACCACTTCCTCAGGCCAAGATATTTCCTGGCTCCAGGATCAAATGCGGGTTTGCACATTTCTTTTATCTTTGTGTCTCTTTTCATTCCTTTGGTTAACAGCAATTTTTGAACCTTTATTATTTTTTTCCTATTGTCAGTGCTGAGAAGTATAGGTAGGTGGTTTTGTAAAAGTTCCTTTGTCTGATTATATTTTCTGTTTCTGCTTATTGGTTTCAAGTGGTGTAGCTTTAGCAGGGAGACTTGTAGAAGGGCTGTGTCCCTCTCCAGATATTGGCACAGGAGTTCTATGACTCAAGCAGGTCATGTCGATACAATCACGTTTGCTCACTTCTTCCAGCTTGTGTCTGCCTTATGCCTGTATCATGAAGTTATCCCCTCCCTTCACTCTAAATAAGCAATGAGAAGAGGCACGAATTTACATGGCTCTTCTATCTCCAAAAGCCTCTAACCTTCATTGTTAATTTTCTCCCAAGGCAATTATTATTATAATTTTTTTGCAATCGTGCACTTACACCTTTGTCATTACCACAACACTTATTAGTGGGATGGATCTTCTAGAAAACAAAAGCAAAGAACACAAATCTTTCCTTCTTTTCTCAGAAACGTGCATATGTATGTGTATGTATCACCTTATTGTATCACTATAGGTGTCTGGGCTTCATTTTCATTCCATTTGTCAAAATCAGTTACCATTATTTGTCATGATTGGCTGTCATACTTAAAATTTCCAGGTTTAGTATCCAGCTGTTTCTTACATTATTTTTGATGTGTTCTCATCAGATTTTCAACACTTCTATATCCTAGAAGAGAAATGTGTTAAAAAAAATCACCTTTCAGCTTCTGTTTTAGTCATGGTATCATCATATTTCTGTATAATGATGACAGATATGGTACATATAAGCACCAGCTGTCCACACATTCATACACGTGCATATATGTGAAGTCATTAGTTCATATTAATGCATTTTATTCCAAATCACAACCTACAAGAACTCCCAGGACCTGGGAAGGGAAAAGGAAACAGAGCAAATTAAGTATTTCTTTGTGTTTTGGGAAAGGATGTGAAGTATAGTCTCTCCAGTCAACATTTTGTTGGAAAGAATTAGGATGCATATACTTACCTGGCAGGGGAGATACCAAATTATGGTTTGAAATACAGATACTGAAAGGTTATTATTTTACCCTCTACCTATTTTCAATACTCAGTTCTTGATCACAAAGGTGGTTTTCCCAGGGTGAGGCTTATCCATTCATTGCACTACGGATGTGCTGACCCTTTCGATTTCCCCAAATGTGGGAAACTCAACTGCATAATTTGTGGTACTGGGGGGGACTGTATTTGCGCTCTCCCTTAAAAAATAAGAAAGAATTAGGATGTACGGACACGCCTAGGGAAAAATAGCATACTATTTTTTTAATAGATAAACAAAATGTCTGCTAAAACAAAATTGAGCATCTGTTGGTTAAAAAGAAGCATAGAAATGAACATTAGGTTGGCAGCTAGCAATGAGTTTTGCAACATGACTTATCAGTGAGAGGAAATCACGTAGAATGTCACGTTGCTTAATTCTGAGTAAATGACAGTATTTAATCTTTCATGCACGAAGCAGGAGTTTCAGATGGTAGTATTTGAGCTTTCCGTTTTTATTTTAAATAAATATTAATACAACAAAATGTAGAAACATCTCAGTAGAATAGTGTTTATGAAGAAATGATAAATGATAAAATAATTATTTATTCTGTCATATATTCTTCCTTGTACAAAGGATACATAATGAGTCCAATCAATTGTCTTATTTTTATTTTAGATTTCCTTCTTTTATTTTTATATATTTTAATTGAAACACAGTAATATACAAAGTTGTTCATGATTGGGTTTTAGCCATATAATGTCCTAACACCCATCCCTTCACCAGTGTACATTTCCCACCAGTGTCCCTGGTTTCTCTTCCCTCTATGGAAGGCTCGCTCTGCTGTGTGTGTGTGTGTGTGTGTGTGTGTGTTTCTTTCTCTGTCTCTCTTTTTCTCTATCACTCTTTCTGTGTCTCTCCTTTTGGGGATTATGGTTTGCAATACAAATACTGAAAGGTTATTATGTTACCCTTTACCTATTTTCAATACTCAGTTCTTGTCCAGAGTGATCATTTCTATTACCATCATACTGGTCCCTTCTCTATTCTAACCAAGTGCTTTAGAAGGTATCAATATGACTTCTGATGTGATTTTTCTCTTTTATTTTATTTTATTTGCATGACTACCGATTTTTCTCTTTTAGTCATGGTACCTCCAGTTTTTTGTTCTTTTTTATAAATGATAACAGACATGATACATATAAATACTAGCTGTCCACACATTCATACACATGCATATATGTGACTTGTGATGTCAATGTGGTTTGTGATATCTTACTGTCATACTGGTCCCTTCTCTATCTCAATCAAGTGTTTCAGATGGTGTCAGTATGACTTGTGATTCCTCCATTACCCTAACCCTGGCCCTCATCCATACCTTATTTTTACTTTTATGTTCCTTTTTTTAACCTCATGGTTTTGCTTTGGCTCCTCCCTGCTTTTTAAAATCTTTTATCAGCTGCTGAATAAGAAATACTTCTGAAAGAAACCTATTTTTAGAAAGAATAGCTCTATTCCCAAAAGATCATATGGATGAGCCACAAGAGATCAGTGGCAAAAGAGGTCCATATTTTTACACAAAAAGGATTTTATGCTTTCCCCGGTGAAATGTGTTAAATGTGGCCTCAGCGGGTCTACCATTGAGTCTCTGACTTATGGTTGGGGAAGTAACAAACCACAAAAATGGGATCCTGAGGATTCCTGCTAGAGAGTCACTCTTCAATCTTTGAGAATGTTGACTTACAAACCGGGCCTTAATGGAGCGCTGTTTTCCTTGTAGAGAAAAATCACAGCAAATCTTCTACGTCTGGGGGAAGAAAAAGCTAAGAGGAACTTGTCATTATTTGAAGCTGACTTATCAATCATGTTCGGTCCCAAGTCACAATTTGTCCAATTCTCTCCCTAAACACATGTGTATTATTAGGAAAGACATAGTTTAAAATAGTTTGAAATGGATGGGAAAGCATTGCTCTGATTTCTTTTCACCAAAAAATAATCCCCTTTGAGATTATATTTCACTGGAACAACATTTTAAAGCCATAACACATCTCCAGTCTAGTAAATAAGCCCAGTTACTGCGTATTTGCTGTCATGGGGCCAGGAACACAACTCTGGGGACAACTGACCTTGTTTCTTTGGGTTTGGTCATCAGTACACAGACACAATCATCTATAAATCAATGTTTCCAGGTTGAAATACTGGAATTCTAGTTTGTCTAGGCCTTTGACATATAACTAATTGCCAAGAAAACAATATCACTAAATGAAAAGTTAGCTCCACCACTCCAATATAAAATTTAAAATTGTGACTTTAGGTAGCCTGAGGGGTTTTTGATTTTATGTTGCCAAACACACAAAACCAAAAGATCTTTCCTTAATACTTGAATTCCATATACTATTTATATTAATTGACACATGAGAGTGATGATATTTTGGAAGAGTGTCTTAGAAGTACATTCATGACCCAAGTTAACTGGCTACTAGGGACCCAAGTTACTCCACGGGTGGCAAAAATTCTGAAGACGAGTTCGGGAGCTGCAGCAGGGCCCGTGCCTCCGATTGGCATTTGTATTTGCAAATTCAAACAGAACTCTTCTGTTGGAATTAATCTGTAATTGACCCCAGAGCTCTAGGATCATAAAGTATTTACCGCATCCGTTAGAGTTTGTGTTCTTCAGAAGAGTATTTCAGAAAATGTTTCCAGAATTGTGTTGAAGCACTGAAATGACTCTCACAATAGTGTTTTTAAAGCTTGTCACTCCCAGCACTGCTCAAATAGAGACTACATACATTTCTATAGCTAAGTGACTCTAACATCTTGACATGGTAAAAAACAATAAGACAGCTATTAAAAATCTCAATAGAATATTTAATACTAATTTCTAAGAGCATCATAAGGGTTCAGAACAGATGGCCTCTGTGCTTCCTATATTGTCAAATGCTGACAACAGAAACGTCGGTACCCAACAAGTTTCACCAACTTGAGGAGAGAGGGAGAGCCATTGAGAGGAATGAAAATGTTCTTCTCAGCCTAGCCCCCGGGAAGTTTCTTTTGGTGTGATTCTGGATTGTAGACAAACATAGGGTCTTGATTGTAGACACTGCAGGTTTTGATACTGTTGTAGAGTAATTGCAGTGATGTCAGATGGACACCTGGGAACACGCAGGATTAGACTCCACACTGAATCTTTCTCATCGCACGTTTCCTTTATGTTAATAGCCACACTCTCTTGATTCAGCGTCATAATCCCTCTTTCCATTCTTCTAGAATTTCTTCACTCCTCCACTCCCCATACACACTTAATTCCAATAGTTTACTCTCCTTTTTTCCTTAGCACTACTGCAGTTTTCAATCCTGCTTCTGTCATTCACCAGAAACCATTGTTAAAGTAGCCCGGATGCACCCTAGAGCTAATTGTGTTGTCTAGACACTGCAACATCCCAGCCCTGGTTCTAATTAGTTCTCTCATTTGCCCTATAACCAATCAACCTAATTTCTTATTATTTTCCCAAGCAGACCATTTGAAGCCGCTATGTTCTCCTCTTGCAGAGACACAGAGCTTGACCCAGCACTGTCTGTGATTGTTTTCCTTTTATGTCTCAAAGGTCCTACTCTATTGCCTCTGACCTACTCACAGCTTCCTTATTCACTTCAGCCACCTGTGATGGAGATGCTCTGTCCAATATCCATCTTTTTTCTGCTGATCACAGCTGCAGTTTCCTATCTAGGTGGTCTGTCTGTCTTTCCGTTTGTCCATTGTGTGTCAAGTGTTGGGTGTGCTCACGGGATGATGCCTTGCCAGAGTGATGGAGATTGAGTAAGTTTTACCCATGAAATTCTGTTCCAGTGGTCACTTCCAAAAGCTTTTGGGGGGGATTAGAGGGAGGAAGAAGAGCTCCTACACCTTCCTCCACTGCTTGGAAATCAGTTTTGTAATCCAAGGCTAAGGGTACATAATTTTTTTGATACTGTCACTGTGTCACTGTCATCCCATTGCTCATCGATTTGCTCAAGCAGGCACCAGTAACGTCTCCATTGTGAGACTTGTAACTGTGTTTGGCATATTGAATACGCCACGTAGCTTGCCAGGATCTGCCGGGCGGGTGAGATACTCTTGGTAGCTTGCCAGGCTCTCCAAGAGGAGCAGAGGAATCGAACCTGGGTCAGCTGCATGCCAGACAAATGCCCTACTCACGGTGCTATCGCTCCAGCTCCACCCCCACATAACTGAAGATTTGATACTGTAGATTTCCATACTTTTGTCTCTTTTCCACAGATGAGATCATCCAGCATTTGTCCTTCTCTTTCTGACTTATTTTCCTTAACATGATTTCCTCCACAGAACAGCCATGTAACCCATGTAACAGCCAACAGTAGGCATGCATCTTTTCTTGTTGTTGAATTGTATTTTATTTTGTCTATTTATAATAACTTGTTTATCTTTTCATCTGTTGCTGGATTTGGGGGGTTTATCTTTTCATCTGCTGGGTATTTGAGTTGTTTCCATATCCTGGCTATTGTACTGAGCACTTTAATAAGCAAAGGGTTGCATCTATCTTTCAAAGTGCTTTTATATTTGGGAGGTAGAAGCCAAGAAGTATAATCAATGGGTTACATGAGGAATCTATATTTTATTATCCACAGTGGCTGAACCAGACAACACTTCCACCAATACCAAACAAGTTCTCTTTATTTTATTTATTTATTTATTTATTATTTTAATGAATCATCATGAGGTACATTTACAGACTTACAGACTTTCATAATTTCATTTCAGTCAAACAATGTTCAAGCACCCATCCCTCTACCACAGTGCTATTCTTCACCACCAATTTTCCCAGTATCTCTCCCCCCACCCCCACCCCTTCCCACCTCCAGCAATACTACTTCTGGCAAATGTCCTACCCGATGTGCTATTGCTCCAGTCCCAGTAATACCACTTCTGGGAATATATCCCAGAGATGCAAATAAGTACAGTGAAAATGACACTTATATGTTTATTGCAACACTATTTGCAATAGGTAGAATCTGGAAAAAACTCGAGTGCCCGAGAATTGGTTAAAGAAACGTTGGCATATCTATACAATGGACTATTATGCAGCTGTTAGAAAAAAAATGAAATCATGAAACTTGCATATAACTGGATCATCATGGAGTGTAATATGCTAAATGAAATGAGTCAGAAAGAGAGGGACAGACATGAAAGGACTGCACTCATATGTGGAATATCACTGTCACTGTCATCCCGTTGCTTATCGATTTGCTCGAGTGGGCACCAGTAACGTCTCTCATGGTGAGACTTCTTGTTATTGTTTTTGGCATATCAATTACATCATGGGTAGCTTGCCAGGCTCTGCCATACAGGCGAGATACTCTTGGTAGCTTGCCGGGCTCTCTGAGAGGGGCAGAGGAATGGAACACGAACACCGGTTGGCTGCATGCAAGGTGAACACCCTACTGCTGTACTATCGCTCCAGCCTATGTGGCATATAAAGTAACATAATAGGAGACTAACACCTAAGGACAGTTGAAATCAGGGTCAGGAAGACTGCCCCACGGCTTGATAGTCGATGTGCTGGGGGAAAAGGTAACTGAGGTGGAGAGAGGAGCACTAAGTAAATGATGGTTGAAGGGTTCGCTCGGGATAGTAGACACGTGTTGAAAGTAGACTACGGACCAAACGAGATGGCCGCTTGTTACCTGTGTTGCAAACATAACACCCAAAAAGGACAGAGAGAGTAAGAGGGATTGTGTCTGCTGCTGAATATGGTTTCTTTTTCCACCACATCCTTGTCCAAAATGGCTATTTCCAGTCTCTTTGACCTCTGCCTTTCTCACTGGTGTAAGATAAAATCTCATCTTTGTTTTGATTTGTCTTTCCATGACAAAAATGACAAAAAAGAGCACTTTCTCCTAAGTCTACTGGTCAACCATATGTCTTCTTTGGGTGAGGGTCGATTTCTTCTCCCCATCTTGAAATGGGATGATTTGATAATTGTTGAATTTTGCGAGTTCTTTAGAAACTCACCTAAAAACTGTTTTCTTTCTTCATCTCTCTCTTTCTTTCTTTTTTTGACTTATGCTAATCCTTTCTGGTCAGCATGATGCTAAATCATTAGAGGCTAAAGGCTTCAAAACCAACTGTTTCCCCCCCCCTACACACACACTGGATTTTCTATTATTCTCATTCATGCATCTTTGGTCTTTATGTTTGTCCATTTTCCAATGTTTTTGTTTTTCTTTTTTGACTACTTATCAGTAAGAAACCAACGCATCTTAAGCTTTTATCGAACCTAATCAAAGCATGTGGGGGGGACGCCACGAATAGAAAACTTAACCATACAAATGGTTTTGGTAATTTTAAGTCCAGTGGAGGGAGCTGGTTTGCCATTTAGAAACACAAGCAGAGCTGACAGGATACAGCACATGAAATTGCATTTTTCCCTCCTTCCTGCCATATGCAAGCCAAGGAAACTGCTTTTACTAATAATTTGGTAACAAAAATGAACAAGGTGTTAATCTTTCAAATGAAGATGGAAATATTTTTCCTATTGACTGACTCTGTGGGACTATTTCTAACTGTACTATCCTCAGGGAAGAGGCCCGGGATATCATTTTACTGTCACGTAAAATACTGCATTGTGTTTTAGTCAAATACATTTTATGCTTTGACAGTTTCTCTCTTTCTCTCTCTTTTTCCTTACCTCATGACACTCCCTATACCAGCCCCATTTCTCCCCACTGTACAGTTTCAGTTTCTTTTGTCTCTGTCTGTCTGTCTGTCTGTCTGTCTGTCTGTCTGTCTCTCTCTCTTTTTCTCTCTCTGCAATTTAGATGAAAGAATCTCTTGGAGCAGAATCTTTCCTCATAGTATATATATGTCAGCTTGTTCTAAGTAGTAAACAGATATAACTCCCCAAAACCAAATGCTGTAGGGTATTAGGAGTTCCCAGCTTCAGGCAAAGACCCCTGTGTGATAAAGAAAAATATATTAATATAATAATAACTATAATAATGATGATAAGTATGATAATCATGTAAAATTCCTTTTTTATTTCCAAGAAGATAAAAGCACTTTTTCATGAATACTAGCTTACATAAAAGAGTTTGGCAGGGCAGTGGGGAGGGAAAAAAAGAGAAAATGCCTCCTTTGAAGTAATTTTATATTCCATAATGCAGTAAAAATGATTCATTTAGGTTGTTTTCAAGTCAAATAGGGTGGGGAATGAAATTTTGATGTAATCTATAGTAAATAAAATTTTCTTAATTTTTGGAGATTTTGTATAATTTTTTTTTCTTACCAGAGAAAAACTTGATCTGCGACAAAAGACACAAATTGCTTTACTTTCAGTTTCACCTTTAATTTATGTCAACTTTTATTAGAAGTGAACTCTCAGGAATGATGGAATTTGTATTTTCTCTCATCATCCTCGTATCTTAGTGTATAATAATGATTGTATTCTGTTGTCCAACTAATTCAGTTTCCTAGAAGTGATTACTGGATTACTGTCATCTTAAAGGTGTAATTCTAAGTGTGATGACTTATTTTTACAGAAGGAAAACTACTACTCTGTGAAATCATAATATGGGTAGAGGTATGGATGGAGAGCTAATATTAAATGCATTATGGATAGGCTGGGACTGTAATAAAGCCAGGGAGACTTCTTATTCTGAAAAACAGTGGGAAGTCCAGCATAGATCAAAGCCTGGAGAACAGCAAAGCCACTAATAGAGAAAGCCCCGGGGATGGTGGAGTAACCTCAGCTGATGCTGGGGGCCGCTCGAGACCCAGGCCTGCACCCTGCTGTCTCCATTAGGAAGAGTCAAAGAGAGACCTTCCCCGTCATTCCTAGGTCTGGCATCTGGGATAGACTCAAGGATCCGACCAGGCTTCCCAAATACGACCCTGGAGTTGGTTCCCATTTCACCCCCTGAAGGACTTGGAACAATGGGCTGAGTAGAAGGTGCCAACCCCGTTTGGAACTGGTGATCGCCTTACTGGTTCTTGGGGGGAGTGGGAATGAGAGAGGGAATGAGAGACAGAGAGAGACACACACAGAGAGAGTGAGAGAGAGACAGAGGGTTGCTACGGGTTTACATCTATGTAATTATTTTAGGTCATTTCTTCTGACTCTTTGGTCTTGTTTTGTTAGTCTGTGCGTCATAAGTCATTTAAGAACTTAGGGAGCAAATTTTTAAACTCTTCTTAGGAAAAGCTTTCATTTCCCATTGGTGGGGTAGGGCTGGCACTCAGTGGCGAACGTGTCCCGCGTTGGTGCCAGAGTCTTCTCCCTCGAAAGGGGGTATAGGCGAAGCGTTATTCTTCCTTTCCTTTATGAACCTCCTTGTCTCCCCATTTGTCTTACCAGAACATGGCCATTACAGGAGTCATGTGTGTTTACTCTTCCAACACACGTACCCATTCTCATGTTGAAAGTTTTTCCCCTGGGGCCATGGACATGGTTCAAAGAGGGTAGAGTCCATGTTTGATATGTATAAGACCCCAAGTGTGATTCTGGCCATCCCCTAATTCCCTTTCAGGCTTTCTGCCACCTCTCCTCCATCTTTATCACATGACCCAGTGTGTTTTGTCTATAGGGCATGTGTCGCTACTCAGTTTCTGTGATATTCATGTCGCATATCGATTTCTTCTGAGTCCGTTTCTTGAATGTTGCTAGAACTTCAGCTGTATGTATGCGGCAACTTTTCTATTCTTTAATTTTTGGTTTTGTGCCATAGCCCTTGGCTCTGGAGTGGGGTTAATCCCTGCGAAAGGTGCTTGAGATTTCCTCCTGGGGGTTCTGCAGTTTCAGGGCTCAAGGAACATTCTGCAGCCCTAGGCAGCTCTCTGGCCCCAGTGCCTGAGAGGTTTTTCAAAACAGAATGGCACAGGGTGGACGTAACAGTTAAAAAGATCATGGCTTCTACAGGGATAGTACAGCGGGTAGGGCACTTGCCTTGCATGTGGCTGACCAGGTTTGATCCCCTGTACCATAGTTGGTGCTCTGAGCCCCACCAGGAGTGATTTCTGAGCACAGAGCCAGGAGCAAGCCCTGAGCACCAATGGGGGTGCCACTCCTACCCCCAAATAATTGTAAGTAAGAACAGAGAGATGGTACACGTGTCAAAGCATTTGCCTTGCATGCAACTAATCCTGGTTTAACCCCTGGCATTGCACAGGATCCTTGAGTCTTGCCAGAAGTAATCCCTGAGCACAGGCCCAGGAGTAAGCCCTCAGCATACCCAGGTGTGGCCCAAAAAGAAAGGAAGGAAAAACTCATGTGTTTTAGCTTTAAGGAAGTTGAAATTTTTTGTACCTAATTATTTTATAAAGCTGTCATTTTTCAGTTGGAATCACTCCTTTCTCTGTCCACGGACAGGGCCATCTGTTAATTTGCAGTGGTAATTGTTTCCACAGATGGGTGTTAAATTATAGACATGACCAAGACAACATGGCACACATGTTAGTATCCTTTGCCAATGGACGTTTTGGTGTTCATTTTAGACACCAGACCAGTTACTCTCCTTAGAAGCCCCACATAAATCTAACGAATTGTCTACTGAGGCAGCTTCAAAACAGGTTAGTTATGCCATGGGGGTTTGGGTTCAAGCTGTGAATACTGGAGCTTGGAGAAAACCTGGATTTCCCTGTCAACCAAGCAGTAGAGACTATGAAAGCAGATTTCTGCAAAGGAAATTTATTTGCTCAATTTGTTTGCCATGCTTGTGTTCTACCCACATAGCTTTAGTTTCTGAAAATTTATTCCCTATTCCTCCCCTCCCCCACACCTCCTCAGAGAAGTTCCTCAAGCAGACACAAATTTTGATCAAATTGTGTGTGTGTGTTTTTTAACTGCCAATCAGGTGGCTGATAGGGAATCAGTTTATGTGATTTGTCTTTTTTTTTTTTTGCATTATACATGTTGGCAGTAAAATTACACTGGGCTACAATTGCAATAGAATATGCCATCTGTGATAAATGTCTACCCATTATTTTTTCTTAATTTGGAGATTATCACCACTTTTGTTGAAAGGGAGAGCATAACAACATTTCCAAACAAAATGTGGAGTTTGTTTGGAATACACATCGGCTGTATTAAAAATGCTCTCTGCTCTTCAGAGAAGTCTTGGTTTCTGGGCAGTGTCGTGGACATCTGTCGCTCTCCAATACTCAGATTTTACTTTTCATCCATGTTTCCATGGAGATGCACTTGATCTTGATCCCATGCCATCTGACTCAGGTGTGACTCATTTAGAAGTATTTCCTCACTTTCAAAGGGTGGGGAATGGCTCAAAGCTATTTATTAAGTGTAATGTAATCTCGGAAGACCCCCATATTTAAAGATGGGCAAAAAGACCAAGCTGATGATCCACAAATCGAAATTCTACGAAGTGTTCAGAAGACCAAGAATTAAGGCATTTTCAGTCCCACCAGACTAAAAGTCAAGAGTACACATCTATTGTATCAGTAACCCTAAGAGAGAAGAAGAATATTTGGAAAGAAATGCAACAAATTATAAGGAGTAATAAGGATGAAGGATGGGGAAAAAAGAAGAAAATAAAATTTTGCAATAAAATTCTGATCAGACTGGAAGCCTGAATATAGTTAGACTAGCTACCCACTTTCTAAGAGTTTTCAATTATTTAATTTTGTCTGTAGAGTATAAAGGATGTAAATCAGAATTTGATTACCTGCCTTGTATGCGTGAGACTCTGAATTTTGTTTCTGGCAACACACACAACAGACACATGTTAGCTTTGGTTCAGTTTAGTTTGATTAAACATTTCTGCCATTTTAACTTCCCAAATCATCAACTGCTGGAGTTAGACTTGCCAAATATAAAAATGGGTATCCAGATCCTTAGAAGTTGTACATGAGCTGGTCTTTCTATTGATATATCCCAAAAGGCACAAAATTTTGATGAAGTATGCATTCTATATGAACAATTTTTGAACCACAACTTATTATCCCTAAGCACTTTCTTCTTTTCTTTTTCCCTAAAAATCATTTTGGGAGACATATTTGCTAGTTGTACTTTGTGACATTTCTTCTGCCCAGATGGGGGAGAAATCCATATAAGAGTAGCTCAAACCGAAAAAAAAACCCCAGGAGTGTGTATTTTCCCATGCATTTCCAATTTATTTCAGGCCAAACGCAGGAGAAGAGAAGAGACAGATCACTCTATAATCTATTCAATTTCAATTTCTAAAGATGCTGCTGCTGATCAAAGGATACCCATGAGTAGCACATTTCCATAAAATGAATTTTGACAACGTTCCCCCACATGTGTGTCTCACGTTAGCTTTGGATTTGAAAGGAAAAATGGAGGTTGGCAGGAGAGATAAATGCAAGCGATAGTGACTGTGCTCGGGGCTGTCCAGGAGTCTGGGGCTGAGGATTTCTATAGTTTTCGAAGGCGGGCCTTAAAGTAGGCTTTGTAACCAGCTTTCTGAGCCATCACTTCTTGGTTCACAGTTTTGCTAGAAGAGTTTTTCTTTCCCCAGAATAGTGAATGGCTCAGAGAAAAACTCCTCTTCCACCCCCCACCCCGTCCCTATCCCTAATTTCATCTCAAAGAAGCCTGTGAGCCACATTGATGGAACTCCTTTACATTCTATCAGAATACATGCAGTCCCCTTAGATGCAATTGTGGGAGCTTCCACATGACTCTGTGCTATAGATAACAGACTTGGAGCACTGAATCCATCATTCCCAGATCAACATTTACAGCAGGCGAAATATTTGCATCCCAGATTTGCCTTCCTTTGTGTAAGCTTACAGTCGAAATAATGACATGTGCAATATGTGTATTTCCCCCCCCCCCCCAATGTGACTATTTTTAAAAAGATCGCAATTGTCTCCTTGACATAACTCAAAGCCATTCTGGGAGATTTGCTTTCTGTTCCCCCTTTTCTCTGATTCTCGGCAAATTTGTCTTAATCCTGTGAAAAGTCTGACTAATTCAGAATCCAGCTCCTGTAGACACTGCCAGTGCAAAGCAGGACAGGACCACAATGCAAATCAAAACATAGCAGGAAGCAGAGTGAATCAATGTAATTTAAGTTTTTGGAGGCCTACTCCTAGCTTGGTATCGAGCAAATAGTCAATTATTTAGGAGACATTTTCTTATTAAATATTAAATATTGTTACATAATACAAAATGGTTTTTTTGTTGTGTTCACATTCAATTTATTATCTTTGGCTTTTGCATTATTTTGTGCCTTTTCAACAAAATTAAGAATTTCTTTTCAGTTCAGCTAACCGGCAGAACTGATTGAAGTGACTGTCCCCAAATCTTAACTCCACCAGAGGTATTAGAACCCGAATAGAAAAGTAGAAAATCTCAACAGATACCCCAAATTCATTCATTTGGTGGTTGGGAATTTTGGTCATTTGAAACAGGGATTTAATCTCCATCAGGGATTTGAACCAGAGCTTCCAAGAATGATGGACACTTTCAGGCTTGCACTGTCCATTACAAATCAGATCCCTCCCGCCACAGCCTTTGTGGTGACCAGTAACAGCTTAATACAATAAACTTATGTCTTTGCATCTTGGTTTCTCCTGGCAGAGAAGCTAGATGGTATCTGCATGTCAGGGTGACTCAGAAGGTCATGAGCAAGGTCACAAGCAAAGCTTTGGTTGAGGCAAGGCTAGAGGACCCTGCTCTCATTTTCATTCATTCACACCAGCCACATCTTAGAAAATTCATCACTACAGTGAACTGGAGGTGGGGGGGGGCTGGAAGGAGAAAGAGACAGGGAGAAAGGAGAGAAAAGAGAAAGGGATGGAGAAATAGAGAGGAAGAGAGAGAGGAGAGGAGAGGAGAGGAGAAGAGAGGAGAGGAGAGGAGAGGAGAGGAGAGGAGAGGAGAGGAGAGGAGAGGAGAGGAGAGGAGAGGAGAGGAGAGGAGAGGAGAGGAGAGGAGAGGAGAGGAGAGGAGAGGAGAGGAGAGGAGAGGAGGGGAGGGGAGGGGAGGGGAGGGGAGGGGAGGGGAGGGGAGGGGAGGGGAGGGGAGAGGAGAGGAGGGGAGAGGAGGGGAGAGGAGAGGAGGGGAGGGGAGAGGAGAGGAGGGGAGGGGAGAGGAGAGGAGAGGAGGGGAGGGGAGAGTAGGGGAGAGGAGGGGAGGGGAGGGGAGGGGAGAGGAGAGGAGAGGAGGGGAGGGGAGGGGAGGGGAGGGGAGGGGAGAGGAGGGGAGGGGAGGGGAGAGGAGGGGAGGGGAGGGGAGAGGAGAGGAGAGGAGAGGAGAGGAGAGGAGAGGAGAGGAGAGGAGGGGAGGGGAGAGTAGGGGAGAGGAGGGGAGGGGAGGGGAGGGGAGAGGAGAGGAGAGGAGGGGAGGGGAGGGGAGGGGAGGGGAGGGGAGAGGAGGGGAGAGGAGAGAGACAGGAAAGAAAAAGAGACAGAGAGATAAAGAGGGAGAGAGGCTGTTTATCCCTTCCATTCCTGAGAGATGATGAGTGTCACTCAGTGGGTTGAAGGTTCACATCTTGGGCTTAGTAGTTGAGAGGTTTCCTTGTACTTTGGGGCATTCCTTAGCCTCAGAGATCCATACCTGAAGAGGGGTAGGGTATGCGCTCTTTTCTGGACTCATCATAATAATTATGGTTGTGGAAACACTACAAGAATCTCCCTCTCCTACTCCTTTTCCATCCTAAGTTTTAGGAAAATGCATTTTTGTCCCTTCTCTCTTCTTCCTAAGGTCACACTGCCTCCACCAACCTCTCCCAGAGGTTGCATCTCCCCCACCAACCTTGCAGCCTGGCCAAGTCTTCTCATCCCATGGGACTTAGCTGGAGTCTTCAGTGCTCCTATTTGAGGATGAATTAAAACTTAAGCCCCTCCTGCCCTGCCCGCCCCCCCCCCCCCGCACCCCAGTGACAAGATCATGCCCTCAAGATCTGGCTTCCGGAATGAGCAATCCAGAAAAGTCCAGACCAGAGCTTCCATGGGAGGAAGAGCAAAAATTGAGTGTGGCATGGGTCTAACATGTGCCTGGCCAATGGAGTCAGAGAATAGAGTCACATGGGTAGCGACTCCTAGTATATGAAAATTGTTTAAAGCATCAGCCATTCATAGGATAAGTACAGGGCACCTAAACAAAGGGTGTTAGACACCTGGTTTGGCTCATCGTTCATCTCCCCCAGGGCTGGCTCAGTAAGTGCAGTGCCTAGATCTGAGGGGCCCTTGCAATGTGCAACATAGGAATAGTTTGATTAGATTCAAAAGTCAGAGGCTGGAGGACAATGTAGCAAGTACGACTCTTGCTTGGCACACGGGTCTGCCCCTGGCACTCCAAATGGTCTCTAGGCTCCTCCAGGAATGATGTCTGCCTGCAGAGCCAGGAGTGAGCCCTGAGCACTGTGGGCATGCACCCCCACCCCCCAATAAAAAAGATGGAGGAGGAAAACATAAGAAAACCAAAGCTGGGCCACAGACCGTACACATTTTATAGACTGAATTGTTGAAGTCAGTCGAGAAAACGACAGTAGTTCCCCAGGAAAATACAGAGGGTGGAGAAAGGAAGCCGTTCCGGGAACAACAAAGGTTGTTGAGAGCCACAGGGCCAGATGGAGATGCAGGAGCACTGGCTGGGGAGAGGGAGGACTGCGCTCCTGCCAGCTCTTCTCTTCATCCCTGTCGATGCAGAGTAGGGACAGGAGCCCTGTGTCACGGGGACCAGGTTCAGTTCCTGTCCTCTGAGGTGAAAGGTGGAAGGGTGGTGAGGAAACAGAAATAGTCTCGCTGTGCCTGGTTTCTTACTTGTGCCTTTCCTCTCTGCTCTCTGATCTTTCTGCCCCATCCAAACTACAAGCCGTGAAAACATGGTGGTCCCAGAGAACCTATCGATAAAGTCGCATGCGTCTTGGAAAACAATTTTCAACTTGCAGTGCCGGTCAGCCGTATCACAAGAACAAGCCCAGAGGCTGGAGTGATAGCCCAGAGGATAGGGTGTTTGCCTTGCATGCGGTCGACCCGGGTTCGATTCCCAGCAACCCTGAGCGCCACCAGGGGTAATTCCTGAGCGCAGAAACAGGAGTAACTCTACCCCTGTGCATCACCGGGTGTGACCCAAAAAGCATAAATAAATAAATAAATAAATAAATAAATAAATAAATAAAGAGGTCAGGTGGTCATTAAAAAAAATAAAAGAACAAGCCCAGACCGTGTGGTACTGGGAAAATGAACTAGAGGAAGTTGATTCTTCCAGTGCCTGTCCCAGAACCATCACTACAAGCCAGGTGGGGATGTGGTCTGACATTTTTAGGGTCAAGTTCCCAAAGTGCAGCTGGGCTTCACCCCAGGATGGTGACCCACGAAGGGTCTTATTTCTTTACTTATTTCATTTCCTCTGTTTCCATACCTTATACACAGCAGGAACTGACATCATGGGGGAAAATGGGGAGAGAGAAAGATATAGGAGAGAGAAGAGAGAGAATGAGAGACAAGAGACAGCGACAAAGACAGCGGAAGAGGGGGAGTCGACAGACGAAGTAAGAATCTGGACACCTGCAATAACACAGAGAAGGGCAGACTCAGTCTCAGGCACCTTTCTGGATGCGGTGGCCAGGCTCTGTCTTAATTCTTCTCTCTTAGGGATGCATTGCTTAAATCTCATTGCGTGGAGATTTTTCATTTGCTCGCAAAGGGTATTTCTGATCCCTCCCTCCATCTTTCTCTGTGTGAGGGCTTGCAGCAGTGGTACCCAGTAAACCCAGATGCAGGGATGCAGGGCGGGGAGAGGGAGGTTTCGAACTAGGCTCCAGAGTCAGACCATGGGGTTCGGAATGACTGCAGGGTGAGCTTTGGGCACCATTCCAGTTTTCTGTGCCTGAGTGGTGGTCTCGCTCGTCATGTGCTTGTGCTTATCAAAGAATTGTAAGAGCAATGTTTTAATTAAGCAGAAACAAAGATTCCACCTCAAACAGAGCCAATATTCCACCATTACTTTCGTTGCTATTGCTTCTCAGTTGAGCCACGAACTTCATTTTGTGTCACTGAACATCTGGAAAGAATCTCTCCTTTAGCTCCCCTGAGCTCTGATACTGTTTTGTGGTGTTTATGACTATTTCCCACATTTTTTGTTAAGTCTCTCTCTGGACCTGATGTTTTTATTTGTTACCTTTCTCCTACTTTTACCAACATATTTTATCCTTGTAACTATCCCAACAGCCTTTGTGTCTTATATATTGAACTTTAAAGTCTAACCCTATCCTAAATTTAATATTACCTTCTCTTCAAATAATTAAAGGAAATTGCAATATTTAAACTCTGATTATACCCTCACAAAAATAAGTCTGTGTTCATTATATTTTCTCATTTAACAATTCCAATAAGTTAGAGATTTTTACTTGATATTGGCAGTGTTTGTTTAACTCAGCCTACCTTTACTAGTTTTTCTATTAATCTGTCTTGCATATCAGAATTTCCTTCTGGGAAAGAATTTAAAGCAGTGCATTTAAAAGTATTCTCTTTAAAATTTCTTTGAACAAAAGCTTGCTTGTGCTAAAGAGTTTCAGGTTTTTATTTCTGTAAAAATGACTTTATTTCAGCCTCGGTGCTTGAAATAGGATTTCAATGGTCTGAGCTCTCTCAGTGGAGAACGATTTTCTTTAGCTTTTTATAAGACTTGTTGCTGCAGAGAAGCTTCCAGAATAATTATTCCCTTGCTATGGGTCTGGGCTTTTCCCTCTGATGGCTTGAGTCTTCTCCACATCTTCCTATCCTCCACGTTCTCTGCACTGTGGCCACTTTGTTCCAAACTTGTTCACGATTTCTAATAAATTCACTTTCTTTCCACATATTATTATCACTTCTCTCTATTCTGTCATTTTAAGATTACATTTGCCAACCCCTCACTCTCTCCTCCACCTTCCTTAATTCCCTTTTCCCTCATTTCCTCTCCATCTTATACTTTGAGTCATTATTCCGGGCCATCACATCATTTTTTTCAGCTATGCCTAGTTGGTTGTGTAACCACCCTAGCTCAGCCTCAGTTTTAGTGACTGAAAAATTGTCAAAGAGCCAGAGAGCTAGAGATAGTACAGGTGTTACAGCACTTGCCCTGCATTCTGTAGGACCTCATTGAAATCCCCAGCACCACAAACGGTCCTGTGAGCACGGTCAGGGTTCACTCCTGAGGGTAGAGCCAGGAATAACCCCTGAATGCTTCTGGATGTGGCCCAGACCCACCCCACTCACCCACCCCCCAAAATGAAAATCCTTATTGTTATTTTTCCGTTTTTACTTGTCTCTTCCTCTTACTGGATATCTCTTTCTTCCTGTTATTTCATATCTTTAAGCGGTCTGTGGTTATTTTATGATACACTTCATCATGCTCTTATGTAAAAATTCCTAGAGGCCAATTCTGTTGTTTATAGTTTGTATCGGCATTCACTCTTGTGATTTGTTTCTTCTCAGATTGTTGTGATCTTTGACTTGAAACTCATACATATTTGATCTTAAACTGCTCTAAACTTAGGACTGAAATAAAGAATGCATTTTTACAGAGAAGTTTAGTATTTGTTTTTGTTTTTTGGTTTTTGGTTTTTTTTTTTTTTTGGTTTTTAGGTCACACCTGGCGATGCACAGGGGTGACTCCTGGCTCTGCACTCAGGAATTACTCCTTGTGGTGCTCGGGGGACCACGATGGGATGCTGGGGTTCGAATCCGGGTTGGCCGCATGCAAGGCAAATGCCCTACCCACTGTGCTATCACTCCAGCCCCAGTATTTGTTCTTAATAGAAAATAGAAGGTTTTAGTTGGTGGATTATATGAACCAATCAACCACCCAACCAACCAATACCGCCCCGGCTGGTCTAGCCTAATCTTGTGTATGTTTCCAATGTCTGGCTGTTGGTCATACCCAGTCCCAACCTCTGTTTTTATATTCCACTTTCCTCATCATACCATGGTCTTTGTGTCCCTTTAAGATTTTTAAATCTCTGCCTGTGTTTATTTGTTATTCTAAGACTCTGTAACCCAACGCTGTCCTGGAGGGTCCCCATGATCTTCCCAGATGGCTCTGTTTATCTTTTATTTTATTTTATTTTATTTTAATTTTATAATTTTTTTATTGAATCACTATGTGAAAAGTTGCAAAGACTTCAGCTTGTCTCAGTCATACAATGCTCAAACCACCATCCCTTCACCAGTGCCCATATTCCACCACCAAGAACCCCAGTATACCTCCCACCCCACCCCTAGACCCCCGCCCGTGTAGCTGATAATTTTCACTTTACTCTCTCTTTACTTTGATTACATTCAATATTTCAACATAAAACTCACTATTATTATTTGAAATCCCCCCCAAATGGAACCTGCTGAATAGGCAGCATTTGACAATTTGTTTTCCCTTGATGAGAATGAAGAGATATGAGGTTGCGCGGCCGTGATAGCGGTTCTGGATTTCTGTATTTTAGTAACTAAGTCCAAGGAAATTTCTGCCAAAAATCGCATCATTGCAAGCTCGTACCTCTGTTTAGTGGTCCTTATAAGATGGCGGTCACCATGCCACCAGCCTCCTGCCCCCATCCAGAAAGGAAAAGCCTAGAGAGAAAAACCTTACCCCTCCTGGGGCAGCATGGGGCCGTGGCTTAGTTCACAGTCTGGAGGCATTTCTGCAAGAAGCTGCTGGTGCCGAGAGTAGTTTGATGGCCTCTCTCTGTTCATCTTTTAGATCTTTTAATTTAGTTGTGTTTTCTCTCTCTCTCCCTCTCTCTGTGTCTCTCTCACTTTCACTCTCCCTCTCCCTCTCTCTCTCTCACACTCTCGCTCTCTCCCTCTTTCTCTGTCTCCTTTTGACTCCACAGTCTGAATCTTGAAATTTTTACCAAGTAAAACTAATTCATGATATAAATATGGCTAGTAGTGTAAATGTTTATTACCCACCCTCATGCCTCAATCCAGGCTTTCAGTAAATATTTACCGAGTTTCTTTCACGTATCAAGCACTAAACCAGGTGCAGGCAACACAGTGGCAAAACAACACAAAACAAACTGCTGCACAAACAAACAAAACCAGATGTTACCTATTGTATGCGAAGATGGATCACAAGCTCGTGGCTATACGTGCGTTCCTTCAGGAGATAGGGTGGCTTTCACTGATCGTTTTGTTGTGAAAAGAATTCCCACTGTGCTTCTAAGTCATCATCTGCACCATTTGTGCAGAATTTTGTTGTGTAGAGATAGGGTCCTCTCATAGCTTGAAGAGAGGCATATGTGATGGGTAGAGTTAGAAAAGCAGGCTGTTCCTTTATAGGCATGAAATCAAAATTGTTTTTTCATCAAGTTCCTCTGAATTACAAAATGATTTGTGATTAACTTTAAGATATGCATTGTTCCAACACCAGTCCCTTCGCCAGTGTCGGCTTCCCTCCACCGTGCTAAATCTTTCTCTAATGTAATCCGTGAAGACAATAGCTCTCATAAAGGAAATAATTTTATCAGCTAAGTGATTTAATTTGATGGTCTAAAGGCAGATATTATCCCTCTGTGCCTCCCCCCGCCCAGATTGGTTCCCGTGCTTCAGAATCTTCTGTGTGAGAAACCGAATCAGGTGAACAGGGTAAAAGAAATAAGGCTGAGGGTTTATTGGTTTTCTAAATTGCCTTTACCCAGCCTGGTAGCTGACCTATCAGAGGCATCCAAAATATCTTTATTGAGTGGGATGGTGGTGAAGAAGATGG
Organism: Sorex araneus; assembly: GCF_027595985.1. Lineage (NCBI taxonomy): Eukaryota > Metazoa > Chordata > Mammalia > Eulipotyphla > Soricidae > Sorex > Sorex araneus. The sequence goes on from NC_073306.1 coordinate 136,165,156, forward strand.
GAACTATTTCCATTGCACACTTTTTACTCAATTGTTTGTTTTACATTTTAAGGAGTCCATAAACACAGTCTTATCAAGAGCTGGTTCTATGGAGCAGTGCCTTCCTCTGATGAAACATGGGTTGTGTAAATTAGTAATAGTGAGTTCATCTCTCTATGACTTTGGCTACAGGTGCAGTGGTCGCAAAATTCAGGAGGATATTGGCAGTGTATGCATTACTCTTCTTTTCTGTCTTCTATCTTTACCAGCACTTCTACTGGTAACCATCACCTTTGTTACCAACACCCATATATATATATGTATATATGTATATATATATATATCTTTAATAAATCACCATGAGGCACAGTTACAGACTTACAAACTTTCTTGATTATATTTCAGTCATAATAATGTTTGAGTACCCATCCCTCCACCGGTGCCCAGATTTTATTCTCTCTCCTTTTGAGTGTTGTGGTTTGCAATACAGGCATTCAGTGGCCATCATGTTCAGTCTATGGTCTACTTTCAGCACGCATCTCCCATCCTGAGCAAGGCCTCCAAGCATTCTTTACTTGGTGTTCCCTTCTCTATCTGAGTTGCCTTTTACCCCAGCATGTGAGGCTGGCTTCCAAGCCGTGGAGCGATCCTCCTGGTCCTTATCTCTGCTATCTTTGGGTGTTAGTCTCCCATTCTGTTACTTTATATTCCACAAATGCTCAACAACCATATCCTTTTTCTGGAATTAATAGCATCATCTCTTTATGCAGGTAGTCAGGTTATTTGAATTGTGAAATTATGCATGAACATCACTTATTTTAAAGGTTTAAATTTGTTTGAGAACAAGGGAAAACACCAAGGAGAGATTTTCCTAAAGAAGAAGGAGACCAGGATAAAAAGATGTGTAAGTTCTGTGCCCCCAGAGCAGATTACAGTGCCCAGTGTTGTATCGTGGCTGGAGGGTCAGAGCACTGAGTCAGAGAATGATCTTCCTCAGTTATCAGACTCGCTTTTGCTAAACATGGAACCAAAGAGCTATGACTAGAGATGGATTTGTTCTTTTCTAGGCCATGTGAGGAGATGAAAAGAAAGAGGTAACTCTGGTAATGAGGAGAAAATCTTTTTGGGAAAAACCCTTTTATGAGGCATTCAATAGTATGTTTGCCTTGTAGTAGGTGTTGTAATTCTTTTCCTTGATTCATCACAAAACCTTTAGTAAAATATTCATTTCTGGTAGCTGAGCGATTCTGGTTTCCTTATAGATCTTATGTACCTTGATATTATTAATTTATTTGACTTTCCTATAGGAGTTTAAGGTGTAAAAATCTGACAATCTGGCAGTATTCTAAAATTAAGGCAATTAAAAATTATATTAAAATTGAGGATGTAATGGATGTAGAAGGGGAGGGAATGGAGAAAGGCATTGGAGCCATTGGTAATTCAGGGAATCCTTGTACTCAAAGGAAATTAAACTTTGATGCCAGAATCTTGATAATATTTTAATAGAATCTTCAAGCTCTGAGACTGAACTGTTAGTGTTCAAAGGCTATATTTGCTTTCGATCAGCCCTCTCTTCTCCCATTGCACAAAGGAAAATGCATTGCAAGACGAAAAGTAGAATTTGATTAACAAAATCATCATCGTATGAAACTGATTTCTCCTAGAGGTGAGGGACGTGCCATTTTGCATGTATGATCTCATTGTATTTTAAAACTATTATTATTCCAATATTCTAGTTGAGAAAAGAAACTGAGACCCAAAGAAGATAAATGGGTTTCCCAAGTACTGAGCTGGGACTGAAACCAGGCCAGCCTACTCTGAGCCCCTTAAATACCATATTTGAGTGTTCCTGGGTTTCCTTAGTCAAAGGTGAAGGGGGAAAGGACAAATTTGAAAGCAAACCAAGAGTGGGGTTTTCAATGCCCAAGGTAAATGAGTAGGCACAAATGTCTGATGTATGACTTTGTGGAAATAGATGTAATTTGAAATGCAATTAAAGGAATCCGTGGATGAAATGAGAAGAGAAATGGAAATGGTGCTTTCTGTAGAACACCAGTTGTGCATGACAATGTCATGGGGAAATGCCCATCTGATAAAGAGGTTTTAATTAAACTAAATAATTTATTATCCATTATACTTCAATGAATTTAAAAGGATATAATCTAAGATGCTTTATTTCTCTGAAACAGAATTGTATACCATAAATTCAGCACATCATGTGTTCTCAAGCGAGAAAGTGTCCAGATTAATAAAATGTGGGGGAGATAATTATTAATTTTTATTATCGTTTAACCCTTGGCATGCTCACCCAAACACTTCTCCCTGTGCAAGTCAACTTGACTTTTTGTTGGAAGGGGACTGTATGAATACAAGTTCTTCGAAGAGGAATATTTAAATTAAATATAAATGGGGACCATAATTATTTTGAAGAGATAGATATATGTTGTGCATTTCATATGTATTTTTGTATCTGTATCTGTAAGTATGCACTCACCTATACCTTCTTTTCAAAGATATATTCCCACACATGTGTAGTCACTTATTTATATCAGTATGTCTTTATTTTTATGTGACTCATATGTCCCCTAATTTATATCAGCTTTATTTTTAAGTGCCTAATGTTTGTGGTTATTAGATAATAAATGACATGCAAAAAAGGAAATACTGAAATATAAAGAGTTAATCAAAAACAACAAATGCATTGAGTTTTTGCTTTTCAATTCCTCTCCTTGTCATACTTCTGCCCAAAGAAAATTGCTATTCATAGTTTCTTGGAATTTATTTCAAAATATGCTCATATTATGATATTTCATATTCCACAAATGAGTGCAGTCATTTTATGTCTGTCCCTCTCTTGCTGACTCATTTCACTTAGCATGATACTCTCCAGGACCATCCTCTTATAAGCAAATGTCATGCCTTCGTCTTTCCTGACAGCTGCATAGTATTCCATTAAGTAGATGTACTAAGTTTCTTTAACCAGTGATGTGTTCTTGGGCACTCGGGGTTGTTTGCAGAGTTTGGCTAATGAATCCTGCACTTGTCTTCTTTTGATGAATGCACTTTATTTCAAATGATTTCATATATTTGCTACTAAACCACTGTTATTATGCACGACCTTGTAAAGCTGATTAGCAATCATTTCAGTGGCCCGGAAGACCGCTCAGTTCCAACCCCAACATCACCTACTCTCCCGAGCACTGTCAGGAGTGATGCCCAAACACTGAGTTGGATAGAGACTCCAGACCCCTCCAGGTGTGGCCCAGACTTCCCCTCCTTGGGAAAAAACAAAAAGTGCCCCAAGGTCCCTGATGATTTCAAGCAATAGAATGGTAAGACGTACACCTGCAGTTTAAATGCTTTCCCGCTTGTCCTCCAGAAAGGGTTTATGCTTTTCCACCCACTGCCAGTGCCCCAGTACACCTTGACAACCACTAACTTAACAAGCAAATTGTTTCGTCAAGTTCAGTATCGCAAAATGGAACCCGAATGTTTACAGTCTCTTTTCTTCAACAAGAAAGCTGCTTTTGAAGTTTGAGAGAAAGAAAGTTTTCATAAACTGATTTTCACAGTTCTTCAAGATTGTAGCATTCTTGTGAGTATAAACAGGAATGCAAGGGATAATTAGTGCCTTATCTACAAATGAGAAAATAATCATTTTGAAATGTATTTAAAAAGTAATTTTTCTGGTAACGAAACCCTTGGTAGGTCACAATTAAACTGTAGAAAATTGGGCTGGTATGTTTCTCAGAAATTGGAGAATATGGCTAAGGCCTAATCCCCAGTACAACGTAAAAAAGGTACCAAAAGAACAACAAAAGTAAAACACACGTTTTCTATTTTTGAGGGTTAACTATATTTAAAAATGAAAGTATATCCTTCCTGTGAGTAATCATTGGTTCATGATTCTGTATCTCTCTTTATTTCCTTGTATCATACTCTACCTGTGAAGCTATTCAATGTATGTGTATATACATATATTACATGTTATATTGGACTGGAGTGATAGCACAGCAGGTAGGGTGTTTGCCTTGCACACAGCCGACCCGGGTTCAATTCCTCTGTCCCTCTCAGAGAGCCCAGTAAGCTACTCAGAGTATCCCGCCCTCACAGCAGAGCCTGGCAAGCTCCCTGTGGCGTATTCGATATGACAAAAACAGTAATAACAAGTATCACAACAAGTATCACACTGAACAACAAGTATTACTAGTGCCCACTCAAGCAAATCGATGAACAACAGGACCACAGTGCTACAGTGCTACATGTAATGTTGATTTACATATAATAGTAAGTTCCATGTATAATGCTAATTCCAACTTCCATGGACTTAAGAGTTAGACAGAAATCTTCCTTGCCCAGGATGATCATTTCTATATGTACTTGACATCTTTTTCCTCATAAGAGAGGACAGGTCAGATCTCCCTTGTGTGTCTTTCAGCTTGAAAACCTAAGTGTAGGGCAGCAAGATCATTCCTGAAAGGACCGGGAGCAGTGGGTCCCACCTTCTCGGGCTGTATTTCAGGGAGCTGACCTCCTCCCGGTGACACTCACTCTCCCCCCAGGCCTTGAGGACAATCCCAGAAAAGGTCACATCTGCTGAACTAAGAGTCTCTGTGCCACGGTCACTCCCTCTGTTCTCAGGCTGCCTTGCTGCCTTGGAGACATGGGCAGTGATACTCCAAAGTGTCCATACCAATGTGCCTCCATTGCACAGTGTCTGGTGTGCATGCATGAGGCCCCAAGTTCATCCCTGGCCCCAACTTGTATCACTGGTACCATCACCAACTCTGTCATTGGACCACCAGTGACCGCAGCAGCCATGGGGGTGGAGGGGGGCTGGGAACTCATCATTGCCACAATGACAACAGCCACAACAGACTGTTGTCATTGTGAATGGGGAAATGAATGGGGAAAATCACTGGTGCCTGCTCGAGAAAATTGATTGATAGTACAGCAGGTAGGGTGTTGGCCTTGCACATGACCAACCCAGGTTCAAATCCCTGGCATCCCATAGGGTCCCCAGAGCCCCATCAGGAGTGATTCCTGAGCACACAGGGAGGAGTAAGTCCTGAGCACTTACTCCTCAAACGAAAGTATCACCAACCTTTCAGCTCCCTTCCTTCTTTCCTTGTAGGACAGAAGGCTCTTGGGAACTCTGTGCTTAACCCCTCATGTTTTTCTACACGGTTTGAAGGTTTACCCATTTACTTTTGCAATTGCATGCATGCCATAATAATGAGGCCAGCTTGGCCTTGAGGATTAAGTATTTGTTTAGGGTTTTGTTTTGTTCTGGTTTTGCCTCTGAATTGATGCTTGAGAATCTCAGTCAACTGGTCCAGCAATCAGTGTGTCTGCTTCCGCCTTGTGGTCCTGGGGATGACCCAGTTCACGTCCAGGGCTTCCCAGGCTGTCCTGTGGGGGTACTTGGGCTTCTCTAGCGCCCCCCTGTGGTGGAAATTGCACCCTGGGGATCACGTGGTGCTGGGGATCAGACTGGGCTCAACCTCGTGTGCCTTGATCGCTCTCTCCTCCCTCCAGGCTCTTTCTAACTTTCTTTTCTTTGCAAAAAACCTGTGCTGATGGGAGCTGACGTGTTTGTAGTCAGCTGCGTGTAGATGTGTTCTTCCTCCCTGAGAGACATATCGGGGAGGGAATGGTGATCAGATCATAATCTCTGTGGGCTTCTGGATGTGTTACTCACACTGATCATAATCCCCAAAGACAGAATCCTGAACCTTGAAATTCCAAAAGATCAAAGTCCCTGAGGTATCAAAGACCTCAAATTATATCCTAAAAGATCAAAATCTCATATATTGAAATTCAAAAAATGTCTAAAAGAAATAGTGAAAATGCAGGTAAAAGATATACCTCCCACCCCAAAAATAATAAGCCAAATTATTCACTCATACCTGACTCTAGTCTCTTCACATCAAAGAAAAAGCTCATTGTTATAGAATGAAGAATTTACAATACCACTGTTGGATCTGAGCATTCTAAATTTATCCACTCATATGTGTATTAGTAGATTAAAAAAACAGCGAAGCTCTTTATAAAATGCTCATTGGAAAATTTGGTAGACTTTTCAGAAGACAATGAATTTCAACTGGATTTCCAAATCATAAAGATAGATTTGAAATTTAGCACTAAATAGGCTTTTACAAGCAAATTCCAAGGTTTTCCTGGAAAAAAAATTTGTGTGTGTGTGTACTCCAGTGCATTTGGTGAAGAAATCTGAGAAGTAGGTGAATCACACATTATGGCTACTGACCCAGACTTAATTCCTGCACCCTGTTTGGTCCTCTGAGAACTTCTCAGAGTGATCCCGGAGTGCAGAGTCAGGAGTCAGTCCTGAGCATTTCTGGGTGTGGCCCAAAAGGCCCCCCCCCCAAAAAAAAAAGTGTCATCTGTTTGTATGAAGATTCCCTCCGTCCAGCTGATAAAATCCAGGTGCTTTAAGTGAATCAAAGCAGCATCTGTCTGAAGAAAGCAGTGCAGTTACTGAATGCTTAGAAAGAATTATGCGCAGGTGGGATAAGAAAACTCTCCAGCCATGGTGCTGCTCTTTTATCACCAGTTTTGTTTCCACCACATTTGTAGTCTGTATTTGAGTGCATGTCGAGTAGATTTCTGCACACCCCAGAACATTTAGATGCATGCCACAGAAAACAGGTGCATTTAACAAGGAATAATATCCATGTATGTGAATCACAGAGTTTCAGAAAAAGCAGTGCTATGCAGGAAAAAAAATGTCAGTGTGTTCTCTGAGGAGAACCAGTTCCCCAGTCTGGCATTCTTCACTATCAAGAAGGCAGTGGAAGTTGGCTTGCTCTTATTGAGACTTTCACGCAGTTGTTCATAATCTGTCTCTAGCATGTAGAGGTTCACGGTGATTTTTCTTTTCTTTTTTTCATCACTATTGAAAATTGTCAGCTATATCTTTTACAATTTGCAATGCTATATATTTAATAATGGAATCATTTCCAAGTCAGAAAGCACCAATCATATATTTTACTTTTGATACTTTAATTCATATTTTTGGAAATTTGGCTGCAAAAGTATGTTATTACTGCATTGGGTTTTATGTATGTGTGGACTGGAACAATAGCACAGCAGGTAGGGTGTCTGCCTTGCATGCAGCCGACCCAGGTTCGATTTCTTCGTCTGTCTCGAAGAGCCCAGCAAGCTACCGAGAGTATCCTGCCCGCATGGCAGAGCCTGGCAAGCTCCCCGTGGCATATTTGATATGCCAAAAACAGTAACAACAAGTGTCACAATGGAGACGTTACTGATGCCTGCTTGAGCAAATCGATGAACAATGGGACGACAGTGCTACAGTGCAGTATTTTAGAAAGATGACACTTTATTGATAAATTAAGATATCTTTTTGTACTGACAAAAGACAAGATTTCTCCTGATATGCATTTATTGCATGAAGTGATTTGCAAAAAGTGTTCTTTTATATTTTTGTTTTCAAATATGCCCCCTTTAAAAATTTAATGGTCATGTAAACAAATTAATATGTAAATACATAAAAGAGCGGCATCAATGTCTTTAAAATATTTTTAATTATGCTTTTCAGGATTGTAGTTTTCATTTGGGACACAGGCATTCCACTTCGTACCTTTCATGTTTACGACCCAAATCAAATTGAGGCAGCTAAACACATGCAACATAATAAATGGGATCCTATTAGAAATATTTCTCTGGAATATATTTCGCTTTGGGAATCTGTTCATTACCGTAGAAAGGATCATTTCACTGACTAAAAGCTTTGTAGAAAACTAGAGGGGAGATGTGCTATAACCTGTTCACGCTCTTCTCTGTAAATAAACGTTTAGGTTCCTTCCAAGGTTACCTGACTTTAGTATTGTAGAAAGGATTATGCACTGCCGAGACAATCTTGTGACTCAGTTTTCTCATCTACAGAGTAAGTGCTCTGGAGTATTATTTTTTTCATTCCTGTGATGCTAATGAGGGCACTCTCTGCGCTCTGTGATTTAGGAGACATTTTCAGAAGTGACATTTCTCATAGAAATATTTGCATTAAAATATTGATTGCCACATTGCCTTCCAGAAAGGTTGTTTTGTGGACAGTTGCTTATTTGCTTCAGAATAGCCAGTTTCCCCAGTGTTGGTCCAAACCTAACTAACACATTCAAGTATTTATCTCATGCCAGCTAGGTGGTAAAAACATCCCAGTTCTTGCACTAGTTTATATCCTTGCAATTGTGTGTTTTGGAGGGGGGCTGGGAGATTTATTTTACTTGCTGTCAGTGTCTTCAGAGATTGAGTACAAGGTCAGTCAGGTACAAGTAGTTGGAAGGGGACAGTCCAGAAAACTGAAATTTTGAAGACGGATATACTTGTTCAAACCCTCTTCTGTTAACCTGCACCAGTGAAGGTTGTGGCCTAACAGCCTTTGCAGCAAGAACCAGACCATCTTTAAGCAGCAAAATATCTTTCTCAACTCTCCTAATGTTCTCAATTAATCCGTTTGTCTAGTCTTCTTCTTCTTACACTGCTTGCTCTAGTGTTACCTTTTGCAATGCTCAGATGTATGACTTGGTGCGTTATCCTTCGCTCTTCTACTTTTCGAAAGATATTTAGTGTTGTTCCGATTCTGGAGTTCAAATCAGCTGAAAATTGTCAAAATTTCAGTTTGATGTTGATTGGGATGACTTTAAATATGGAGCATGGGAGGAAAATTGGCGCCAGTGAAATAATGACGTTTCTCCCCTAAAGATCTGAATTTTCTCTCTAATTTAGATCTCTTCTCATAAAGATTTATAATATTCTGGCCATCTGCTATAGCCTAGTACAGTATTTGCTAGATTTTGTATTTAATATATTTGTTTATTATGGCAATCATTTTGTCGTCTTTATCTATTTTTTTTGTTGGTGTATAAACTCTAATTATCACTTAATAATCTTGTATCTGGACTCTACCAGACTTAAGAGTTGGAGATTTTACTTACCATTCTGCTTTTATATCAAATTAATCATTCATCCATAAAAAATGATACCTTTATTTTTAATTTGTAAATGTATAATCTTTTGAAATATTTTCCCCATACTGTTACATTTACTTTAGGGCCTCTGGAAAAGATGGTTATACTGAGATGTAAGAAATATGGGAGAAAACATGTTACCAAGAATTTGACTGATTAGTCCACTGAGTTCCAGCATCTGAAAGAACCCAACTATGTCTCCTCCCTATAATGTGACTCTCTGTCCCTTCAAAGGGACAATTATTACTAGTCATAGGCAGTACCGTATTGATAAATGCTTGAGAACTTTTTCTCTAAAACCAATAGCAAAACTAAATTTGTAGAGTTTGCTAATAGGAATATTAGGTGGTACCCAATAAGGTGATTTTGGTTTTTGGGCCAAACCTGGCTATGCTCAGGGCTTACCTCCAGCTCTGCACTCCGGGATCACTGGTGTGGACCCTGTAGATTCTGGGGATAGAATTTGCTTACAAGGAAAGCACCCTACCTGCCGTGTTATCAGTCCTGGCCCTAGGTCACTTTGTTTCATGGGGCGAGAAAGGACCAGCAAGTAACCTCATCATGACTTTTGAATTGTGCCCAGTTTGTGTCTGTTAAAAATAACAATGAACTGGCTGGAGAGATTGGAAAGTGGTTGGACGCTGGCCTTGCATGTGGCTAAACCCAACTGGATCTCAAACACAGCCTTTGGTCCCCCAAGTACTGCAGAAGAGACCCCTGAGCAGAGAGATGGGTTATGGACCCTGAGCACAGCTAGGTGGGACCCTCGGCTGCTTCTCTTCAAGCCAAATGAATGATGAACGTTCTGTGGGAGCTGTACTTCTGATGGGTATTTCAGGGAGAGGATGAAGTGCATTTTCAACTTTCATGAACTCTACAAACGATTTTTTTTTCTGGAATCGCTTACCAAATTCAATTTATCCCTGCTGTGTATGACATTTTATTTTGCTCGATGTTGTCAGCTGTTATTGTTAGTCAATTTTTGGAGCAGAAAAGTTAACAGTTGGTGGATTTCCAAATGGAATTGAAGATAATTTATATCTTTAATTCCCGCATTCTTGTTTTGTAATTGAATGGTGCTTTGCAACAAAGTATTTCTTAAAAATAAAAACAACAGAAATAAAGTATTTCTAGTAAATATAACTTGGGCCTTGGCATTTGTTTTTTGTAGATCCAACTGCTAATTTTTTAAACCACTTTCTTTTTTTTATTTAAATTTATTTATTTTTAATTAGTGAATCACCGTGAGGGTACAGTTACAGATTTATACACTTTTGTGCTTATGCTTCCTTCATACAAAGTTCGGGAACCCATCCCTTCACCAGTGCCCATTCTCCACCACCAGTAAACCCAGCATCCCTCCCACCCTCCCCAATCCCATCTCCCCCCACCCCACCCTGCCAATGTGGCAGGGCATTCCCTTCTGTTCTCTCTCTCTAATTAGCTGTTGTGTTTTGCAATAAAGGTGTTGAGTGGCCACTGAGCTCAGTCTCTAACCCTCATTCAGCCCGCAATTCCCTTCCCCCACATGGCCTTCGACTGCATTAAAGTTGGTGATCCCTTCTCTGAGTTGCCCTTTCCCCAGAATGTGAGGCCAGCCTCCAAGCCATGGAGTCAACCTCCTGGTACTTATTTCTACTATTCTTGGGTGTTAGTCTCCCACTCTGTTATTCTATATACCATAGATGTGTGCAATCTTTCTATGTCTGTCTCTCTCTTTCTGACTCATTTCACTCAGCATGAAACTTTTCATGCCGATCCACTTAAATACAAAATTCATGACCTCCTTTTTTCTAACAGCTGCATAGTATTCCATTGTATAGATGTACCAAAGTTTCCTCAACCAGTCATCCGTTCTAGGGCATTCGGGTTTTTTCCAGATTCTGGCTATTGTAAACAGTGCTGCGATGAACATACATGTGCAGATGTCATTTTGATTATACTTTTTTGCGTCTCTGGGATATATTCCCAGCAGTGTTAAACCACTTTCTTGAGGTTTAACTACCATATCCCACCCTTCCAAATCTACATATTTAACTGACAGAACTTGACAAGTTTGTGTTAAATTCACACCCATTAAATTACCGTAGGATCAATGTTATGATATCCATCACCTGCTACAGGCTCATTCCTCCTTATTTATTCGTTGGCTCAAGGCTCAGTGCTGAAAGTAGATTCACATTTTTGCTGAAACTTTTTGTCCCTCATCAGACCATTGAACATTAGTCTTACTAGGTGTTCAGTGATATTTCAGTGTGTTTCCAAGTCCATTTCCTGGTTGTCAATTAATATTTTGGGGCCCCTAGATTTTCCTATGAACTGCCTGTTCTCTCTTCACGTTTCTCCCAGGTGGTCTTACACTTATTGATTTGTAGGACCTTATTTTCACAGGGACTTCAGAGGAGTCCCAGCTACTGCTAAGAATTCTTCTCCATAGCCTGAGTTTTAAAAACTCTGCTTTTGAATGAATATGGACTTCTAACTTTCCCTTAACGGTAGGTCTTTCTTATATATCTTATGTATATCATTTATCATATATCACTTGTATCACTTATCATCCTGTTGCTCATCAATTTGCTCGAGTGGGTGCCAGTAATGTCTCCATTTGTCCCTGTTGTGTGCTAGTGTAGCTCAATGGCTACATATATCATCACTGTCACTGTCATCCTGTTGCTCATTGATTTGCTCAAGTGGGCACCAGTAATGTCTCCATTGTGAGACTTTTTGTTACTGTTTTTGGCATATCAAATACACCACAGATAGCTTGCCAGGCTCTGCAGTGCGGGCGAGATACTCTTGGTAACTTGCCGGGCTCTTCGAGAAGGGCGGAGGAATCGAACCCAGGAATCGAACCATATGCAAGGCGAATGCCCTACTGCTGTACCTGGTAGGGGTGAAAATACAATTTTCTAATAGACCACAGGAGGTAGGAAAGAGGAAAGGATGAACTCTGTTATACTGGGTGAATGTGGGAGTTTGGTATCTTCACTGATACAGTGCTAGCAAAAACGTGGCCCCAAATTATTAGACCACTACTGGACAATTTTCTTTTAGTAAAGCATCTGTGAAATTTTGTTTTTGGAGCATCGTATATCATATACATATATTTAATGTATCCCAAATCCAAATGAGTAAAGTTGGAGGGAAAACTTGCACTGGTGTTGAAGATTAGAGGGAGACAGTGGTGTTCTTATCAGGAAACAGTGGTGCAGTAGACAAATATGTGGAAGATGCAAATACACGTAGTCAACTTGCGGCTCCAGCTAATGAGCTTCCCGGTGAGAATGCTGAACAAGTGCCAATCGGCTTCATTTAGGTGACTATGATAACTGTGGAAAGCAAGAGATGAAGTTAAGAAGGAAATGTTTGGTTTTGAAAAGAGAATTCTAGAAAATAACCTGATAAATTCAAAGCAGAGAGATTTTATCCCATAAAATGGTCATTTTCACATGAGGTGGATACTCGCAAAAGTACTAAAAAAGAAATACAGAGAGTTTTTAAGAAAACCATATTTATAAAGCACTGCTAGTATTGAATTAAAAGGAATAAAGCATTTCAGAGTTAAGACGTCCCAACTTTTGATTTGTTTATACTTTGTATTTATTTTTTGGCTTGGAGCAATATAGGATAACATTGGTTTGTCCTTTTTCCTCCACCCTTTCTCCTCAGCAGGCAAAGAGCTTAGGTTTGCAGCATAACACCTGTCACAGTGCTCCTGAGGCACTCCCATTTCCTCAATATTTATCTTTAACTTCTCCTTTGTGCTCTGCTTCCTCTATCTGTTAATCACTCATTTCTCCTAATCAGAACCTGTGACTTAGAACGTCAGATTCTTCAGATATCTCTGGATTTTGTATTTGGAAGTGAAATATTGCTTTTATCTTCCCTTTATGTCCTTTGCATTTACTTTAGAGCAATGTCCTTTCTGTATAGACACAGGAAGACAGCTAATGCTATGCCTGTATAGCTTGAGTGTTAACTGACACTGAATAATAGTTATTTGGGGGACATCTGTCATATTTACTTGATTTAAGCCTCAGTTTCCCTTAGCTCCTAGCACTTGCAAAGCAGGGTCTGAACAAAGGGACTTGGCTGGACGCAGGGCAAGCTGTGAGCTACGGTGGCACTGAAAAGGGACAGACCAAGCACCATAAAACTTATAATAAGTTAAGTCCGAAGTCATGGACAAACTCTGTCCCGACCTAAAGAGAAGTGACTGGACAATGGCCATGCAGGGATTGAGAAGGACTAATCTGGCCTGGGGACTGTAGTCTGGGATCTGTTGTGAGATGTCCCCAGGAGAGCCACCCTATAAATTTAATAATCTCTTACTGTGTCCATACAAAATGACTAGAAAGATTATTAAGACGTAAATTTAAGATGATCGTTTATGGACTAAAGAAGGGAGAAGTATGCCCTTAGATGAAATTCTGCCCTTGGGCAGGTCTCCTTGCCGGAGGAGATCTTTGTCTTAGAAGTGATTCTCCTGAAGGAAGGGCTTTCGTATGTTGAGAGCGCTATCTCCCCTCAGCATAACTGTTACCCCCAGCCCTCGGTGACAGTTCTATATAACGAAGGGTGTGAGAGCGGAGAAGGGAAGGGAGGAAGAATACCGGCAGTGAGAGAGACTGGAAGGAGGCAGAGGAAGACTTGATTGGAATAAACAGCAATTGATCACCAACCGGCCTGACCCCCATTTCCTCCTTCGTTTGTCCTTCACTGTCCGGCATCCGTGGTGAGAAAGCAGTTCTGACCACCGAACGCACGCGGTGAGCTCCCAACCATTTTCTGAACACACACAGGGCCCCACTTGGCAGTATTTAGGATTTCCTCCTGGCTCTGAAATGAGGAATTTCTCCTGGCAGGACTTGGGGGACCATCTGGGGTACTGGGGATCAAACTACGTGCAAGGTAGTTTGTACTATGTTCTCTGTACCAGTTTGGATTTATTATTTTTCAAAGGGGCTGCCCCAAGAGGTGCTGGGGGTCCCTGGTGACCTTCCATCCTGTGCTGAGTTCTGAAGCTTGTGCAATTCGGGTCACTAGGGACAGACCCAGTAGTCCTGGGGCCATGTAGAATGGGAATCTATCTCTGCAAGTTCCCCTCCCCTGCCAGTTAAAAAATATGTTTCTAATTGAATCACCAGGAGATACATGGTTATAAAATTGTTCATGACTGGGGTTTAGTGATACAATGACCCAATACTCATGCCTTTATCAGTGTACATGCCCCACCACTAATGTCCCTCCTTCTGGGCATTATGGCTTGCAGTACAGGTACTGAATGGTTATTATGTATCTCCCTTTCCCTACTTCTAGCACTCAGTGCTTGTCCATAGTGATCACTTGCAACTATCATTGTCCTAGTGATCCGTCTACCCTAACTGTACTCGTCCTCCCCTCCCCCTTCCCACCCACTTGTGGCAGGCTTCCGACGGGGAACCAGTCCTCCTGGCTCCTGTTTGTACTGTTCTTGCGTATTAGTCTCATACCATATTTTATTATGATTACTGTTATTTTCATATTCCTCTCCTTGGTCGTCCTTCCCAATGCTGCTGTACTGGGGGCTTTTTCAGGGTCAGGGGAATGCGACTTACAGTTGTTTTTGGCATATCGAATACACCCCAGGTAGCTTGCCAGGTTCTGCCTTGTGAGTGGGATGCCCTCAGAAGCTTGCCGGGCTCTCCGAGAGGGACAGAGGCTTTTAGGGTGGCCTCCAATCGCCCTTACAGGTTTGCCAAGGCATTCAGATGGGCCGGGCACATAATGCAGTTTGGAGACTATAGCCATCACCCACTGGATTCCACAGGATGTCAAAAGAACGCCCGGCTGACCAACTACGAGATGGTCAGACTTCTTTGTCAAGACCCTGAATGAATGGTTTGATGCTTTTCATGTTCCTGGAGAGAACAGAGGCCATTGGGCTACTCTAGCACGCGACAGGGTTGAATGAAGACGTTACTGGCGCCCTCTCGAGCAAATCGAAAAGCCACGGGATGACAAGTGATACAAGTGAAGTGATTTTTATATTCCACAAATGAGTTCAATCATTTTATGTCTGTCCCTCTCCCTCTGACTCATTTTACTCAGCATAACACTCTCCATGTCAATCCACTTATAAGCATATTTTATAACTTCATTTTTGCTGGCGGCTGCATAGTATAACATCTTGTAGATGTACCATAGTTTCCTTATCCAGTTTTCTGTCCTTGGGGCACTCGGGGTGTTTCCATATCATGGCTATTGTGAATAGTGCTACAGTGAGCCCAAAAGTCTCCCTGCCAAGTTTTTTTTTTTTTGGTAGGTTGCAAGGAACTTAGCAGATAAAGCCAAATACTAATAATCAAAAAATTTCCAAATCCTTGAGTATGAGTAATTAGTAATATGTACTATGTGTTGTTATTGATTAATTACTACTACTTATTTTCTATTATTCCCTATTTTAAAATTTAAAAAAATTAATTAGTACTGGCTACTGGAAATCCTTGATAGTGGCCTATTTTGCATGTAGGAGGAATGTAACTTTTTGTCCAAAGGGACTACTCTTTCTAGACCATTTAATGTTCACAAATTCCTTAAATCTGAGTTTCTGCACCCCTTTACATCACAACCGTGCTACATGTCTATCTAGAAAATGTTTGTCTACCACCTTCACTTTGAGTCTTATCCGGTGACATGACTTGACCAATTAAATATCAGTGAGTTGACACAACGAGATCAGGTGCATTCAGGCCATAGATGTTGTCTCTGTGGCACGTTCAGTTAGCACGTTTGGCTGTTAACTGAAAGGTTGGTGGTTCGAGCCCACCCAGGGACACACACCTAACTTTGGGGCTGGAGCGATAGCACAGCAGGTAGGGGCATTTGCCTTGCATGCGGCCAACCCAGGTTCAATTCCTCCATCCCTCTCGGAGAACCCGGCAGGCTACCGAGAGTATCCCGCCTGCATGGCAGAGCCTGGCAAGCTACCCGTGGCATATTCGATATGCCAAAAACAGTAACAACAAGTGTCACAATGGAGATGTTACTGGTGCCCGCTTGAGCAAATCAATGATTAACAGGATGACAGTGATACAGTGACAGTGAGTTGACACAGAGACAGAAGTTTGTGCATCGGTGTTTGTCTGGTCTGCTATGCAGTGAAGTATGCTGTATGGTTGTGAGTCTATGCAGAGAAGAGACTGTGGCAGAGGTCCTGGAGGAGGACCAAGGCTCTAGCTGGTGACATTCCTTAAATGGTAGTTTTGAGAGTGACCTCCAGAGCAGTGAGGGTTCTCAAAAGATAGGACAGTTGTGCTCATCCAAATCAAAATCTTAAAAAAGAATGCACCATTTTCATGGTTGATTCATGGTACAAATTTTGGTTTCATTTGTTGTACTGTAAAACTAGTGACAAACAGACCATGTTTTTATAAGTTCAGAAGACTCAATCGTACTGACAAATATTTCTTTTTAGCCAATTTATAAATTGATTTTAATTAAACAACCTTTTGAAGGAAATAGGTGACAGTCAAAATTAATTATGGAAGAGAATATACAGGTGAGACTACCCATAGACAGGTGAGAATACACGTCTATGAAAAATAATAATCTAAAATTATATAGCTTAATGTGCCGATGTTGTTGCTAATAATATTTATGAAGTTGTATATATGTAATACAGATGTACATTTCAAGCATATAAAATATGCTCTGATTTTAAAAATAATATTTGATGTTAAATTATTTATTCTACAATGTATATTAAATATAACATCTGCTACTATGTTATCATTTAAATTATTGCAAATTTCTAAAAATGCATTGATTGATTGGCTTGATAGACATTGATAGACATTGATAGACTTTGATTGGCTTCTTTCCTCAAGCAGCTGATTATCTTCTACTTCTCATCGCATTTTCTCTTTTCTGAGCCACTATGAATTACTCTGATTTTCCAAAATCAACAAGTAAGGACAATTCCTATGTCCCTGAATTTTCAAAATTATTCAAATTATTCAGTCCACCAGAAATCCACGAAACCTTGAGAAACTCACATTACTTGTCATAAATACTTTGCTCACTGGAGCCCCAGCCTACAGTTAGCAGACCCCAGAGATAATGCTCAAGTGTTACCCTTCCTGTCAGTCTTCTTCCTGTTGTTTGCTTATTTTGGCTTTGGGGCCACACCCACCAGCGCTCAGGGCTTACTTCTGGCTCAGTGCTCAGGGGTCCCTCTTGGCAGTGCTCAGGGTACCTACCATATGCTATGCCAGTCATCAAACCAGAGTCTGCTGATGCCAGGATAGTTCCTTAATCCCTTTTTATCTCTCCAGCCCTCTTCTTTCTTCCATCTAGAGAAGCAATAGAGTTATGATTTAATTTATCCGAGCATTGGCATATTGTGTCCCTCTAGCAAAAGAAGTGTTAAATATTATGAAAACAACTATGAAGAATTACCATGTTTCACAAATTTACATGGATTAAACAAACAAAAACCCTTCCCAAGGAGATTTTTTGTTGCTAATGGAATTTGAACTAGATAAGGTCTGAGGAGAATATTTGCATCATATATCACAGAAAGAGTTTTTTTACCCCCCAAAACTTATATAATACAAATAAACATTACATATATGCGTCTAAATAAGCTAGAATAAAATAAAAATAGTCTGGTGCCAGAGGGATGGATCAGAGGGCTGAGTACCATCTCTGTTTTCTGGAGCCCCAAAGTTCCATCCGCACCCCCCCAGGGTCCACGAGCCCCGCAGGAAGTACTCTCAAGTAGTGCCGGCTATGGCTGAAAGCAAAATAACAGAACCCAAACTAAAACAGCTTCATTCTAAAAGAAAATTGGACAGCGTGGGAATTGAAAAAGTAAAATTTAAATTGATGTTAACAAAGGTGATGCAAATGGACATTTTTCATGTGTAATTTTTCTATTTAAACATATTATTCTGTGCATCGATTTGTGTAATCTCCATAAAAATCAAGTTATGGATCTGCTGTCTACCAGAAAAGAACTTTCTCTGGGCTGGAGCAGTAGCACAGCAGGTAGGGCGTTTGCCTTGCACGCGGCCGACCAGGGTTCTATTCCCAGCATCCCATATGGTCCCCCAAGCACCACCAGGAGTATTTTCTGAGTGCAAAGCTGGGAGTGATCTCTGTGCATCGCTGGGTGTGTCCCAAAAAGAAAAAAAAAAGAACTTCCTTATGTTATCTTTTCATACATTTTTGGAGGTAGTGAGGACTTCCATGTGGTGGTCGGGAGAACTGGGGTTTACCAAGGTACAGGTAACCATGTGGGATATTCAGGCAACCCTTGGGTTCCAAAGGTCAAACCAGAGTCAAGCACATCATGTACCTTAACCCCTATACAATCACTGGCCCCATCAAGGGCACATTTTAGGTCCACTGGGTGCTTTTTTACCAAAAGAGGAGGGATATAAATATTAAGGTAGATTTAGGCACTTGAGCTTATAAACATTAAGACATCAAGGTGAAAGCGTCTATCTGCATTTTGCCTGACAGGTGAATAGATGTAACTCTGAGAGGCTACAAAGAAACATAACTTGAATTCATGTGCTCTAACTGATATGCTTTTTTTTTTATCACTGTTCATTACTCTAGTTATTTCAGTATTGACTGAAAGCTTAGTTTAATTTGTATCAATTATCCAAAGAGACCATTTCAATACTCTCCTTTTCGCCTTTTTGATCAAAGCTTGCCCGCGAACATCTTAAGTGTCTTTCTGTCCTTGAACTTCATCTGTTAAATTCACTGAAGTTGTTGTGAACTGAGTGTCAAGTGATTCCTGCTGATGTGATGATGGGTTTTGGATCAATCTGCAAATATTATATTTCTAAGCTACTAATGATTTTTAACTTATGCTCAGAATAATTATTTTCTTCAGAATTGGATAGATATTATGAATACAACTCAATGTCTCTGCAAATATCGCAGATTAAATAGATTAAAATAGACTTTTCTCTATTAAAGCTGTACATCTTCAAAAACAGTTTAGTTTTGAAAATAAAGGTAAATCAACATTTTCATTCCTTCTTTTAGCAGTGCTCAGGGTTTATTCCTGACTCTGTCCTTAGGGGTCATTTCTAAGGACTAAGGAAACCATAAATGGTGGTGGGGATTGAACCCAGATAAGCCACACGCAAGGGAAGCACTCTAAATCCTATACTATCTCTCTACCCTCCAAACCAACATTTTTCTTGATTATCAGAATCCTTTGACTGACATTTCATTTTTAGGTCTTATGGTAAACCTAAAGGTGGTGGTCCTATTTTATGGGTGTGAAAATTAAGAGTCAGGCTGGTAGGTTTACTTCTTGACACCACAAAAATAAGGGGTAAAGAACTACCTCGGACCCCAAAGCCAATACTCTTTTGAGTTGACTGCATTTTTTTTTAACTGAGGTCTTTGACTTGGGAGGCAGAGAGATAGGATGGAGGTAAAGTGCTCGCCTTGCTTGTGGCTGACCCCAGTCAATCCCTGGCACTATGTGTGGTCTCTCAAACACTTCTGGAACTGACTTTGAGTACAGAACCAGGAGTAGCCCCTGAGCATCAGCAAACAAAAGCTCTTTTGCTTTGGATAGTATTGGGGTCACTTAAGTGACCAGTTAGCAGGTGGAAGCAGGATTCAAGGATTCTAGACAAGTATGGTGAACTTTGAAGATGTAAGATCACTTCAATCTCAGGATACCAGCCAACTGCTTTTGTGTAAACTCATTCAATGGGGCCAGGAGATTTAAATGAAACCCAATCTAGCATGCAGATCAATTAATGCTGCAGAGGACAGTTGTCTCAAGACCAATTTAGTGTTATGCTTAAAAGAAAAGAAATAATCTGTTTGACACAAGAACCGTTAGGCCCTGGAGCTAGGGAGCCAGTGAGCAGTTCTGTCTGGACCTGGGTCAGTATTCACAAGGCAACTGTATCACACTTGGACCCATAGCTATGAGGAACATAGTTTCTAATGCATCAAATGCATGATGCACTAGATTTTTTTTTTTGTCATGTTTTGAGTCCTGCTTCCACCAGCTAACTGGTCACTAAAGTGACAGCAAAAATGCTTTTGTTTGCTGGTGGTCAGGGCTTACTCCTGGCTCTGTACTCAAAGTCACTTCTGGAAGTGCTTGAGAGACCACAAATAATGCCAGGGATTGAATGGGGTCAGCCACATAACAAAAAATCGCAGCATGCCCTAACAGTACATATTTAGCGCAATAACACGGTATCCTTCCTTTACTGATTTCACAGATCCCACCAAGAGTCGGGACACAGAATAGCCGTTATATTTTTTGGGGAGGGTTGTGGGGAGCAATGCTCAGGGGTTACTCCTTGTGCTAGACTCAGGAATTACTCCTGGCAGTGCTCAAGGAACCGTATAAGATGCTAGGGATCAAATCTAGGTCAGGCCCCTGCAAGGCAAGTGCCCTCCTCAACTGTGCTCACTCCAGCCCCAGTGTAGCTAGCAGTGTTTTCTCCTCTGCTGTCACCAGTGTCAGCTAGGCTGGGTTCTCATCTAGGGTTTTACCAGAGAAGGAACCATTTCCACACTTGGTCCAGGATGAATTTCCTTGGCATTGTAAGATAGATTTTTGCTAGGGAGTGACCAGCTGCCATCTTCTGCCCCTAGAGGAGACCAACATTCTTCCTCTGCTGCCCCCACGAGCACTTGCTTGTTGAAGGCCATCCAGAGAGTAAGATTCAGACAGTCGTGTCTAACTTATTGTAATTGCAATGACATTCCATTACTTTTCCCATTTTCTATGAGTTTGAAGAAAGTCGTAGGATCGACACAGTGAACAGAAGAATCTCATAATCCTCAGTAAGTAGGAGCCCTGGAGAATTGAGTCTGTGTACCACAGACAGTGAAACAGGCTAATTTCCATATATTTTGTTTTATATTAAAGTAAATTAAAGTAGGTTTTCAATGCATTGGATGGTATGTGCTGAATAGACATACATTTTAGAATTTAGAAGCAACATACAATTTCCATTTTTCTCCTTTGTCACCAGCCACATTTTGACATCCTAGGGTGGTAACACCAGCTCAAGCTCCCATTTTCCTCCTTATGTGGTCACACACTTAATTATCTCATCTTGTCTCAGTTAACACTCATTCCCTAAATGAATTCATTTGATCATATAGATTTAAAAACCATCAATATATTTGAATACCACTGAGTTTATATTCTAAATCCAATGCCTTCTCTGTGTTTGAATATCCAATAACTTATTTAACATGTCCACTTAAGGCTCTACAATTTCTCTAAAACTAAATTACCTAAAAATGAACTCTTTATTATCACTCAAATCTGTTTATCCTCTCCCCCACCTTTCAGAAAATGGGAAGTTAGCTTTTCTAGGTCTTCAGATGGAAATAAGCCAAACTGAATAAAAACCTTAAAGTTATTCTTGAGCTTTTGCTTTTTAGGTCACAACTTGCATCTAATTTGAAAGCAACTATTTCATGGATGAGCTTAAAAATATGGTCATATTTTACTACATCTTCTGTAAGATTCTGGGGCTGGTGAAGCCCAAGGATCTCTTCTTTGGATTCTTTTGCAATCTTTTAAATATTTTCCCCTTATTTTCTACTTTTAGTTTCCTCTAAATTTTTCTTATTTTCTTTTTGGTTTTTGGGCAGTACTTAGCACTCAGGGATCTCTCCTAGCAGGCCTGGGGGCCATATGGGACGCTGGGAATCGCACCCAGATGGGCTGCATTTAAGGCAAATGCTCTATGTTCTGTATTATCACTCGGGCCCCAATGTTGCTTAATGGAGGAGTCAACGGTCTATTTGTCAGACACACCAGATCATGCCAATGCCATGTTGAGCACATGTGACAGCATTTCTCCAAATTCAAGAGGGCGAGTCCAAGTCTGTTAAGTGGACACTGGTCAAAATGGTTTCAGTCTTCTTTATTTATTGAATCTCAATATTCCCTGTTATTTCACTTATCACAAGGCTGGACAAAAGCAACTTCTGCCTAAGAAATGTAGCACTTTCTGTGTTCTTCAGCTTGGATGCACAGTCCTTGAATCTACACATACCATGTCTTGTCTCTTTGAGGACTTATATCAAACATCCTCTTCTCCATGAAGCCTTTCCTGAACACTATGTCCACAGAGACAACCATCCCCTTTATTTTCCACCCTTGTCATAGTTTTAGCCACAACATTTTCATTTAGCATCATTTTTTGGTTCACTTTTTTCCTGGCCCTGATTATATTTGGAGTTTGCAAAGAAAATTAGTCTTCTTTTCCATTACTTTACCTTTCAAGACTATTCTCATTTCAAGATATTGTAGGTGTTCAGTAAATATTTATTGAATAAATGAATGACAAATGAATGGCGTTGATTTTAAATATCAATACTGAACTAAATTTGTGTTTCTGGGATGAATTTCAGGTGGACGCCATGCATTATTCTTTGTATATAATGTTAGACTTGATCAGCATATTGGGTATACATGCTTTTACATAAATGTAACCTTTGCATTTTAATTCTGAAGATGCTTGAAAGAAGCCTAGGGTCCATGCATAGGTAAGTAGAAATCAACTTCCATGTATTCATGCAGTGGAATATCACTCAGCAATAAACAGATTATTAGCATGCTACAAAAGGAATGCCTCTCCAGTAATAAATAATTCCAAAGAAAGAGAAGACAGAAAAAAGGCACATACTAAATGATTTTATTTCTACATTAGAGAAAATAGTCTATAGTTATACAGAGTTTATGAGTAATGGCCCGGAATAGATAATACTGAATAGAACACTTCTACTTAGAGAGAAACAAGTGGCCTTCTCTCCCCCACCCTTTTATCATCAGGGGACAGACCGACCTGCCTCTGTCCCAGACCTCAGAAAATCTCTAGAGTTGCTATGCTGTCCCCGAACCCACAGACCACAGGAACAGCCTTTAGGGTGTGGAAGCATTAGCATCTGCATGACTATTGTACTTCAGCCAACCCATACACTCTTTGTTTTTCTTTTTGGGTACACCAAGCAATGCACAGGGTTACTCCTGGCTCTGCACACAAATATATATATATATATACATATATATATATATGTATATATATATATATTTGTACTCATATATTTTTATGAGCAGCACATGTGGTGCTCAAGGGTGGCCTCTTGTGATGTTTAGGAGACCATGTGGTGTCCGTGATCAGACCCAGGCCTCCTGCATGCAACAGATGTGCTGAGTGAGCCTGTTGAACTATCTCTCTGACTCCAAACGTGACTTTTTCTACTGCATCTTTGCTAGCTCAGAGAAATTTATAAGTAGAAAATGACATTGAGCCTCAATTGTCACATTTAAAAAATTATATTCTTCTGTATTTATTGACAATGAGAAAGTGCATGATTTCTGCAAGTATGTATATATATATACATATATTTTTATATATCCATTGAATAGAGGATATTATCTGGTGCCGGCTGGAGGTGGCTTCTGCTTTGACCCCTGGGTAGCCGGAGACTGGGGAAGCAGGCAGAGTTTCTCTGCTCCCGGGTCCCGTTGAACCCAGAGTCCAAGTTTATTATCTGACAGTGCCAGATAATCTCCTCATCAGCCACCCTCTAGAACTCAGGGCTGCTTCTCCTGGAAGAGAGCATAAAGTGAGACTCCCATAACCATGCCATGGGACTCTGCGCCAGAGGCTGTTTCCACTCAGGGCGCCTCAGAGGGGAGTGGGTGAGAGCCCTTCCCACCCCAAGGGACCCGCCCTGGCAGCCGACCTCCACTACCCAACCGCTGCCATGCTCTAGACCGCTTTCCACATGCTTGGGCCGAGCCTCATGCATGA
Organism: Sorex araneus; assembly: GCF_027595985.1. Classification (NCBI taxonomy): domain Eukaryota; kingdom Metazoa; phylum Chordata; class Mammalia; order Eulipotyphla; family Soricidae; genus Sorex; species Sorex araneus. Next base: position 136,188,959 of record NC_073306.1, read on the forward strand.
GTTAACATATTCGTGGACATCATAAGGCACTCCCTACCCATTTTCCATAAAATCATAGAAGGAAATATATATATATATTTCCTATATCAGAGAGCCTGGCAAGCTACTGAGAGTATTCCACCCACATGGCAGAGTCTGGCAAGCTCCCTGTGGCATATTCAATATGCCAAAAGCAGTAACAATAACAGGTCTTATTCCCCTGACCCTGAAAAAGCCTCCAACTGTTGGGAAAGACGAGTAAGGAGAGGCCCTAAAATCTCAGGGCTGGGACAAATGGAGACGTTACTGGTGCCCAATCAAGTAAATCGATAAACAACGGGATGACAGCAATACAGTGATTGTATAGAGGATATTGGTTTTGTTTGTAATATCCCTCTGATGTTACATGGTCAAGAGATGATTGTACACAAGCCTCTCTAAAAAGATTTTACTCTTTGCTCCTTTTCAAGAAGAGCATTTTACCATTTGATGAGAGATACAACTTCCAGTTCTTCCTTGTCTGTGACTTTTGTTATTATTACTTGAACACCAAGTATGCCTAAGGGACAATGTGAAAATAGACATTGTAATAAGAAGTGAAGTTTTTCAGAAAAACAAAATCAATAAGCAAATAGATCTTTGGATAGAATCCAACAGCAATTTATCTGCTTCAAATAATCTCGTCTCTGGCTCTCTTTGGGTCAGAATGTTTGCAGGCAATTACTCTGGACTCTCTACAGATAAATGAGGGTGTTACACCAGAAAAAATAAAGATCTTTTACAAGGATGCAGTTTAGTTTATGACAACTTTTTATAGTAATCAAGTTTGTTTAGGCAGCATTTCTGTTGCTCTATTTCATTCAGTAGCTTTTAAAACATGTTGAAATGATGCAGAATCTACATTTCATTAAAATAATGAAATTATAGAATATAGTACAAAACACAAGCCATCACAGTTATAGCTGGTGGAACTGTGACTGAGCTTTCCTTAATTAGAAAAAAATATTCAGTGTGTGTTTATCTTGTTTATAAAAATAACAAGGTCAAAATGTTGAAATATAAATGTGTTCTCTTATATTGCTTGAGAGAACATATATATATCTCTGTTGGAAAGTTTTAATTTTCTTTCCATGCTTACTTTCAACTTTGGTGAGGATGAGGCAATGCTATATCATTCATTCATTACTGAAGGTGTGTAATTGTCATTCTAAAAAAATATCATTCTAGAAAAGTTTCTGGACAAAAATACTAAGCTCGAAATGTACACAACCTAAAATTGCACTCAACATTTCTCCCACAGAAAAGGGTGCTTATGTTCATTCCCAAAGCTGCACAAACATACTCAGAGGAGTTTTGCTTATTCTGTTTTAAAGTTGAAAACAATGCAGGCATCTTTAAGGGTGGTGAGTGGTTAAACAGGCTGATATTTCCATACTATAGAATATTCAGTAATAAGAAATTGAATATTATTTCTTGCAGTAATCTAGATAAATCTCCAAAGAATTATATTGAGTGAAAAATGCAATTTCAAATGGTTATATACAGTATGATTTGATTTATATATGATTTTTTAAAATAGCCAAGTTATAGAAATAGAAAATAGATTAGTGGCAGCTGCCAGGGGTTAATGCATTGGCATAGGTGGGAGGGAAATGAATTTGACATAATAAAACTCATTGGGGATCTTTGTGATGATAGAAATGTTCTGAATGTTAGCTGTGTCAATACAGTATGTAATATAATCAATCTAAGTGTTCTTAATATGGTACTCCGTTTTTCAAGATTTTTTCTATCAGGTAAACTGGGTTAAGGGTGCATAGGGTTCTCTGTGTAATCTTATGGTTGCGTGGAAATGTAGAATCATCTCAAAATCCAGAGTTAAAAAAAACAACACATCTTTCTTTTCCTCTAGCTTCTTTTTAGCTGAGTTTATGGGAAATCTTGAAATCTAATAGTAGAGAGGGGAAAATAAAAGATGGCATATTTGCTTCCCTTAGTTGCCTGATCATCCTAAAATTTCCCCCCTTCTTTCTCTCTTTATTTATTTTTTTTTTTTGTCCAGGGTCCTTTCTTTCTAACTCTCTTCCTAGTTTTAACTTCCTTCTTCCATTCACTTAGATCAATCCAAGGTAACCTGTTTTAACTAATCCTAAAATAGTGCGCAGTTTTCTTCTACACTCTACACAGTTTGATAAATAAATTGTTGATCTGACTCTCTTCACATTTTCTTACTGTGGGCAGGCTATCTGTTTACGCTGTACATGATTTTCACAGACTTTATGGTATTGAGTTTAGGATAGTTCAGTGGCTACATTTGTGTCTCTATATAATATATTTTGCTTTCGTGAAAATTGAAATAGAAAGAGAAGAAAACCCACTTGCAGATGAATAAAATAATCTCAGAGACGGATCTGAGGGAAAACCAATACTGTTATGGACTGAAAAGCAATGAGATGCTTTAGTTCACGTGGCTCATGGACCTATGGACTGAGTGTTATATCAAGAATCTGGCTGTGCTAAGATCTGGGGGGAGAATTAGGTATGATTGAGACTCAGGACCAAGGTCACTTGGTGAAGGTCACTTCAAATTATCGAGGCAGAAATGGCTGAAGGGACTTGAAGAATTCCTATGGGGTTTTGTAGTCCTTTCTCATGCGACTTGGATTTGATTCAATTTGAAATGGGCAGTGATTAAAGTGTTTCCTTCCCTTTCCATTTATTTAGTCTATTCTAAGCCAAGCTTTACATGGCGGAGAGAGGTTTACTTGAAGAAATATATTGCTGGAAGACTTCTGAAGCTTGCAGTTCATTGAAAGAGATAAGATGAATATACAAACAGCTTCAATAGGAAGTTCTAGCTAATTTACATAATGATCGATTTTGTTCTGAAAAGAGCAAACCTTTGGGATTATTCAGCTGGCCTGTCACTTCCACATTCCAGCCTAGTAACTCTGATACAAAGAGAAAAAGGAGAAAAAGGGAAAATACTGTTGGCTAAAACCGTAGCTCTTTCAAAGTTCTTTTTATTTAATATTTGAAATGAAATGCATTCATTTTGGCCTTCGAAATGAAAAGAAAGTAAATGGGTCCCATTTCTCCTCCTCCTGGGTTGCAACACCTCGTCTGCAGCATGATCAAGGCAGAAGACACTCACAGCTTCAGCTGCCGTTTGTCCAAGTTTCTAGGAAGTGTAGAGAACATTTTCTCAAATCACTGGGCAACCCCAAATTTTCTGAGGGTACTTTGAAAATTTTTACTCTACTTGTTGCTATGTATGTTTTGTAGGAACAGGGTGTTAAAATTTAACTTTTAGGGGCTGGAGCGATAGCACAGCGGGTAGGGCATTTGCCTTGCACGCAGCTGACCTGGGTTCTAATCCCAGCGTCCCATATGGTCCCCTGAGCACCGCCAGGGGTGATTCCTGAGTGAAGAGCCAGGAGTAACCCCTGTGCATCGCTGGGTGTGACCCAAAACCCCCCAAAAAAAAACCGAATAAATAAAATTTAACTTTTAAAATGTTTCCCGAATGATGCCAAATTCTCAGGTTTAGAAAACACTATTTTAGGGGTTGAGGCAATAGTACAGTGGGCAGGGCACTTCCCTTGTGTGTTGCTGACCTGGATCTGATCCCCGCACTCCAGCCTGTCCTTGAGCATGATCAGAAGTGATTCGTGTGTGCAGAGCCAGGAACGAGGCCTGAGTATGGTAAAAAATACATGGAGAGTATCATGCTAAGTGAAATGAGTCAGAAAGAGAGGGGCAGGCATAGAGGGACTGTACTCATTTGTGGAGTATAGAATAACATCACATGAAGCTGACACCCAAGGACAGTAGATACAAGGGCCAGGGCCATTGCCCCATAGCTGGAAGACTGCTTCATGAGCAGAGGGGAGAAGGCAGATGGAATAGAGAAGGGATCACTAAGAAAATGATGGCTGGAGAAACCAGCTGGGATGGGAGATGCATGCCGAAAGTAGATAATGGACCAACCATGATGACCTCTCAGTGTCTGTGTTGCAAGCCATAATGCCCCAAATTGCAAATTTCATTCACATAAAATGTATATGCAAAGCAAAGTAACAAGAGAACTAGAGGATCTTTCAAAATGAAAAGCAAGTAAGTCCATAAAATCCTAAATTTTTTATATAGTGAAGGAATCCAGATATTGTGCACTGGCAAAGACAGAATAGATAGAAACTGGAGAACTAAAATTGACATAAATAGAACCAACTAATGTTTTTACAAAGATACAAAAGCAACTCAATGATGGAAAAATTATGTTTTTAACAAATGGCATGAGGACATTCGGTGTTTTTTATTGAAAGTGAATCTTTTGGGGCTGGAGCGATAGCACAGCGGGTAGGGCGTTTGCCTTGCACGCGGCCGACCCGGGTTCTAATCCCAGCATCCCATATGGTCCCCTGAGCACCGCCAGGGGTAATTCCTGAGTGAAGAGCCAGGAGTAACCCCTGTGCATCGCCGGGTGTGACCCAAAAACCAAAAAAAAAAAAAAAAAAAAAAAAAAAAAAAAAAGAAAGTGAATCTTTTCTGTGTTATATAAAATTATTGTTATTTTGGGGCTGTAAAGTAGTACATTCACCTGGTAAATGTTTTTTCAGTTTCTTAAAAAACATGTAACAAGTAAATTACTTAACACTTAGCTCTTAAGTTCATTTCATTCACAAGGAAATTAACGCTCATGTTCATACAGTATCCATACTCTCTCTATATATATAAATGATCTCGCACTGTAGCACTGTTGTCCCATTGTTCATCGATTTGCTCAAGCGGGCACCAGTAGTGTCTCTATTGTGAGACTTGTTGCTACTGTTTTGGGCATACCGAATACACCATGGGGAGCTTGTCAGGCTCTGCTGTGTGGGTGGGATACTCTCTGTAGTATGCCGGGCTCTCTGAGAGGGACCGAGGAATTGAACCCGGGTCAGCCAAGTGCAGGGCAAATGCTCTACCACTATGCTATTATCACTCCAGTCCATAGATGATCTAACTATAATAATTCAAAAACTTGAAAAAAATTCAAAAGTCCTTCAAAGGTAAATGTTAATGTTAAATCAACCAAGATATGTATGTAGTATAAAAAAATCAGCCAAAAATAAAAGTACTAACATTGACACATGCAGCAACCTTGATGAATCTCTATAGAACTATGCTAAATGTCAAAAGCCAGCACCATAAGATTACCTCTAACATAACTTATCTAAAAATATTAACTAGATTACAGATATGGAGACCAACAGTTGTGAGTTACCTGAGATTGTGCAATGGCTGTTGAAAGGGGAGGAGATAGGTATACTGTAGCACTGTCGCACTGTCGCCCGTTGCTTATCTATTTGCTCAAGCAGGCACCAGTAGCTTATCCATTGTGTGATTTCTTGTTACTGTTTTTGGAACATCGAATACACCACGGGGAGCTTGCCAGGCTCTGCCGTGTGGGTGAGATACTCTCCGTAGCTTGCCGGGCTCTCTGAGAGAGATGGAGGAATTGAACCCAGATCGTCCATTTGCAAGGCAAACGCCCTACCCACTGTGCTATTCCTCCAGTCCAGACAGGTATACAAAGATAGATATACAGGTATAGGTATACAGATAGGTATACAAAGGCAACAAAAAGGACCCCTCCAGGGTGAAAATCTTTTGATCTGAAATGTAAAAATGCTGATATCATAGTTGTACTAATTGTGCTACATTTTTTCATGCTAAGTGCTGGAGACACAAAGGCATAAGTGGGGACAAGGGGAGAAGGCAGTTAGGATAGCGAAGGAACCGCTATGACAATGGCAGTTGTCATTTGTTGGTCAGCAAAAGTGAGTCAGGTGCTGGAGCTCACCAGTCCGTACTTCTAGAACACACATTTCCACCCATCTGTCCCCTATTTATATCCTTCAGGGGCCGGTTCTTCTGCACAAACATACACTTAATGATTGGAAAGAAGCCAACCTCTGGGCTTCAGAGAACTCATGACTTCCATGTGAATTAAAGGGAGAGGGAAATTTTGAAACATTACACCAAACTAATTATACCCAAGGGAGGAGCTAATATAACTGAGGTAAATGACTACAATTTTGCTTTGAATTTATTGATTTTTCTCATTATTTTCTCTTCTACCTAGCTCTTTTAAAACAATTATGCATTTTCATTCAAAAAGATCTTCAACTTCCATTTAAATCATTCTTTAAAGATTTAGGGAGAGATAACATTTGGCTTAATTAAGATAAAGTCATTTGATAAAAATAGTGTGCATTTTGTTTGTTGGAGTGTTTTCACTATAGCAGAATATTAGAAACAGTAAGTAGTTCTAATAAAATATGCATTGAGACATCTATCAGCCAGGAAACTACCGTTATTGAAGAGAGAAAAAAAATGCTAAAATGCTAATGGAAAATATAATTTCTAATCCAGTCCCTAAACTTGTATGCACAACATCACCTATATTATGCAAATTCAAGAAAAAATGTTGTACACATGTTGAAAAAAAGCATAAGTTAAAAAAACAAGGTGGCAAGCTACTACTAGAGTTGACCGAGGAAGCTCATGCATACTTTATTTTTTCTAATTTTTCCATGTTCATCTTTAAATCAATAAACATATATTACTGTTGTACTGTAGGGGAAAATTACGTTAAAATACTACTTATATATGTAATAGATGAAGAGGCCCACACAACCCAAACCAACACAAACTCAATTTTTGATGAATCAAGTCACCATTGATAGTAACTCTGAGTGATAACTATACATTTTAAATCACAGGTTAAAAACAGAAATAAAACTCCCCTGGACTTTACAGAACACAGACAGATGTGACTGTAAGGGCTTTAAAATGACAGTGACTGGAGCACATGAGCTGGGCTCCTTGACCTTTTCCTGCCTACATTGCCTCATCAAAGGACTCTACTTCTCTAGTTTCAGAGAATGATACTCCTTTTTTACAAGCAAATCCATTTCAACAATATCATTAGCACAACAATGCTTTTGATGAGCAATTTTCAACTGATGAATGTTCTAGGTTTTTTACATTGATATTGCTTTCATTTTATCCTCAAAGTGCTCACGGGAGAGTAGCAAAGTATACCAATCAACCCAACTTCTGATAATCAGGATATATTTTGACCTGATTGAAGAATCTTAGAACTCTGGACCAGCAATTTGTTTCCTGTGGGAAGTCTCCCGAATGATCCGTGGGCCCCAATTGTTTCAAACCCATTTTCTCGTTTGATTACAGTGCATTGAAGTTTCTTCTGATCCTTTTATTTCCCCCATCCTACCCCCATTCTAATAGTAAACAGGAATATTGCCCCACTTCAAACTCAATTTTTTTTAAGTGATGTATTCAAATGGTGTCTCCAATATGATACTGCCATGGTCAGGAAAAAAATACATGTAAAATAGATGTCAAGGAACTAAATCTTTGAAACTGAACATACTTAACTTTTAGGGAAACCTCAAAGAAGAGAAACAGTTAGCACCATATTGATTTACCATGCCTGATATGCAGAATTTCTCCTGTTTAATTGTATGTTATTGTTGCTTTTGTTTACACTGTTTTCATTCAGGCAAAATTTTCCATTCTCAGAATACAACCCACAGAAATGGTGGCATCTGAAGTTAAGTGAGAGGTCAGGGAACAAGAGAGAGAGAGAGAGAGAGAGAGAGAGAGAGAGAGAGAGAGAGAGAGAGAGAGATGGGGACAAAAAGAAGGGGAAACACCTCTTTCCATTATAGGGACATATTCAAATTGGACCTACCATCTGATTATTGACAATTTTTAAAAGGAAGGAAAAAAAATAAACACAAAATCCTGAATCCTTCCTTACCTAAAAGTGATGCTATTTATGCTGACCTCTTGACCCCCAGTTTTCAAGTTTTCTTGCTTGTCTTCCTTGTAAATTCCCATCTCTTTCCTCTTAATCTCCATGCCCGATACTAAAACAATTTCCCTACAGACCATTTTTATACAAAGAAAACAGCTTTATAATAACACAGGTAATGCACTAATTTGTGCATTGTCTATGGCTGTGTCAAACCTATTTCAGGAGGGCCGAATGACATAGACTATCCTAACAGTCACGAACATTTACAAAATATTCTAACTCTATTCCTAAGTATTGATCCAACTTGTTTCTTGGAAGTGTAGGCTCAGTTCTCCCAAGAATCATTTACTCTGAAATCTTCTTCCTTTGTCTCTATGCATGGCTAGTTTCTCACATTCTGTAAATTTAACGTTATCCTCATCTTCTTTGAAACTAGACCTTAAAAATAAAATTTAAAAGAAAAAAAAAGGAACTAGGCCTTACTCATTATTTGCACTAAAACACTTGTCAAATGTACAGTTTTTTGACTAATTATTTAGAAAAACTAGCTAATTGTCTTTTACCCCTAAATAATATACTGTAGGTAATTTTATTGCCAGAGTCTAGGAAAATTCTTAGAATTGAACATGCTCACCCCAAATTTGGCAAATTAAGGCGTGGAAGGTTTGAATTATAGTATGGCTCCACTGAATATATACTAAAGAAAGACCAGCAAGAAGGAAAAAGAATGGAGAAAATTACTTTTTTTCCAAGATAAAACAGAACAGTTGTGACTCTAACTACAAAATCATACATCATCTGTATATAATATGGTGAAGTGGATTTTTTCTAACTATATCATTCTTATATAACCTGGATAAGAATATGAAATCCTTCCTACTCCAAAATTCACTTCTGACAAAAAAAAAAAACGTTCTACACAGATCAAAGACTCTCTTTATACTTGATAACTCAAGAAACTCTCAAGATGATTTTTAAGAAATCTAACGTTTAAGTCAGAAAGAGAGGGCCAGACATAGAGGGACTGCACTCATTTGTGGAGTATAGAATAACATCACATGAGGCTGACACCCAAGGACAGTAGATACAAGGGCCAGGAGGACTGCCCCATAGCTGGAAGACTGCTTCATGAGCAGAGGGGAGAAGGCAGATGGAATAGAGAAGGGATCACTAAGAAAATGATGGCTGGAGGAACCAGTTGGGATGGGAGATGCATGCCAAAATAGACAATGGACCAAACGTGATGACCTCTCAGTGTCTGTGTTGCAAGCCATAATGCCCCAAAGTAGAGAGAGAGTATGGGGAATATCGTCTGCCATGGAGGCAGAGGGAGGGTAGGAAAGGGGGGGTATACTGGGGATATTGGTGGTGGGGAATGTGCACTGGTGGAGGGATGGGTGTTTGACCATTGTGAGATTGTAACCCAAACATGAAAGCTTGTAATTATCTCACAGTGATTCAATAAAATTTTTTAAAAAATCTAATGTTTAAGTACAACGTAGAACCCAGTTCTTATGGGGTTGGTCTGTTGGTCTTAGACCTAAAGAATATCATAAAATTCTTGGGGCTAAACTTACTCGCTAGTTTTGGTTGTGGGCATATACCCACATTTATGCATATGTCCACAACTAATCACAGACTTCCATCTTTCAAGAATATTAGTTCATTATTTTATGAGTACAATACATATGAAAGGCTAACAAGACAAATTTAGGACTTCATAGAAAGCAATAAGAAAGAGAGATTACTTTTTCACCAAAAATTGTAAGCTGCAAGATAATATGTCAATAGGCACATGTGGAGTGAACTGGCCAACGAAAAAGAAAACAGACACAAAGCTGAGAGACAGGAAGAGAGACATTCTCTCAAACTCCTTTGATCCCCTAGAACCAGCCTCACCTGAAGCTTAACCCACATCATATTTTTAAATCATGAGGATGATAAGTTCCTTCGTAGCTGGTCATTAAGAATTCACTTCCGGGACTGGAGCAATAGCACAATGGGGAGGGCGTTTGCCTTGCAACGCGACCGACCCTGGTTTGATTCCCAGCGTCCCATATGGTCCCCTGAGTACCGCTAGGGGTAATTCCTGAGTGCTTAGCCAGGAATAACTCCTGTGCATCGCTGGGTGTGACCCAAAAAGCAAAAAAAAAAAAAAAAAAAAAAAGCAAAAAAAGAATTCACTTTCTCAAATTTCAAGCAAGTGTAGAGAGCTCATTCAAATGATGTCTGCTTTGGTTAATGGATTTATTTCTTTAAAGGATCCTCTTTTCTCTCCATAACACTCCTCAGTTTCTGATGTCTGATCATTGGCAGAAGCTTCAATAAATGGGCGACCTAGAACTGGATGTGGGCATAAATATTTCCTTGTTCCAAAGAACTGGATATCTATCAACAGTAATTATCTTGTGTAAATCATTAAAAATAATTGAGTTGTTAGGAAAAACTCACTGTCACTGTGCCATCGATCCCAAGCAAAAATGAGATGGCTCTGGTCCCATTAGGTTTAAGCGGAGATAAAAAGTAGCCCAGGATGTTTACCTTCCATACTTTAAAGACACCCAGTGGGAAGAAATCAAATCAGACTGAGATTATTGAGCATCTCAGTCACTCCAAGCCACAGCTTTGCCTGGCCTCTGACTGTTCTGAGTTGGAAACTTACCAGCACTTAACTAGTAGAAGTTGAGATCAACATATAATTAGTCAGGCTGCCCACTCATGAATGGAAACGCAGAGATCCTACAAGACTCCCCTTTGTGTTGGTGACATTGGACGTATATTAACGTATGTGCGTCAATCTTACCATCTCTTCATGGTAATTTCGATTTAAGGAATGAGAATACCATCACACAGAAATAAAATCTGAGATTTTGAAACCCAGGAGTTTGTAGAAAACCACATAACTACTTGTTAGCAGACATTCTTAGTCTTTTTCTTCGTGTGTCTAAAATTAAGAAAGATCTAAAGCTTAAAACTCAGAACATGGCACCTGATGATAGGACTCAGTGTTTGAGTCTTGCATAGGTGAGGTTGAAATCAATCCGGAAACACCCACATTTTCAAGTGGAATCCCCCATGGACAGCTGGTCTGATTCCTGGCACCGTAAGCGTGCAGTTCAAGTGAACACTGCAGCCAAGAGTCAAAGCACTGTTTCCACATATTACAACAAGCACATCAAGAACAACAATAAAGAGAAGAAAAAGGAGGAAAAGCATTTAAGATTGTGATGAAATCAATGGCTCTTCTCCATAGACAATATTAGACTACCTACCTAAACCCTGAATACAAAATGAGAAGTAACGATTTCCTGAGAGCTCTTTTAGACAATCCTTGGGAATCCCTAGACTGAGATGAAGAACTCTGGATCATAACAATATCATTACTATTTTTTTTCTTCTTCCAGTCTTGCCACAATACAATGACAATCATTGCATATTAACCTGAATACATATTTAACTGATAAAAGTTGTATAGTAACATTCAGCCAAACTCAAAGTTTTCCATCATAGAAAAACCATACAACCCTTGCCTCTTCCTCATTTTAAAGCAAAAATTGTATTTGTTCAGTAGCTCAGTTACCTAATCATTAATGATCAGTGTGCCTCTCAAAAATTTTGGTTTCAGGACCTAGAAGTTAAATCGAAGAATAAGGGACAAATGACAAAAGGGGGGGCAGGGGGAGAAGTCTAGAGGGAAGATGGGAAGGGAAGTGGTAAGAAAGGAAAGAAAAGGAGGGAAGGAGGAAGGATGGGAGGTGGGTAGGAAGAATGAATGAACTTTTTGTTTGTTTTTGAGCCACAGCTGGTACTGTTCAGGGGTTACCCCCGGCTCAGGGGACCATACACTGGAACCCAGACTGCTAACATGGCAGAAGCCTGCTGACCTCCCTTTCTGGGCCCCAGATGGGAAGAAGTTTTTCAGTTTTTGTTAGCTTTTGTTGATATCTCATTTTATTTCTTATAGCAATAATCGGTCAAACTGTCTTTTTTAATCTATGAGTTTTCTTTGAAATGTGGGCATTTTGGGGCTGAAGCAATAGCATAGTGGGTAGGGCATTTGCCTTGCATGCGGCTAACCCGGGTTCGATTCCCAGCATCCCATAGTGTTTCCCGAGCACCACCAGGAGTAATTCCTGAGTCCAGAGCCAGGAATAACCCCTAAGCATCGCCAGGTGTGACCCAAAGATAAAAAATAAAATAAATAAATAAATAAATAAATAAAATGTTGGGATTCCACTGCAAACTTCTCTCTCTCTCTCTCTCTCTCTCTCTCTCTCTCTCTCTCTCTCTTTTTCTCACACACACACACACAATAGCAATGTCTAATGACAGAGAGTTGTTCCCCCTCCCTTTTAAGACCTTTGTATTCTGATCTCTCCACTGAGAACACACACACTTGTTTATTAGTCTACAAAAGTGTCCTCCAGAACTAACACCTAAGAAATGGTCTATATACAACCAGACAAAAGGCTTTTCAACCTCTACCTGCCAAGAGGTTTTGTGTCTGAAAAGTTTCCCCTGGCTCGTTGAGGATAAATTCATGAGCATTTCTAGGCCTGCACTCCTTCCTCTAGGAAAACACTTCATCATATTTAACTTTTTAGTTCCTAGAATAAAATGGCTCCCCATTCCTTCATACATGACAGTAGCATGTGGCAGAAATGGCCATTTGCTTGTTTCAATCCTGGGAGACCTTCAACATTCTGCTTTCATGTGGGCCCCTAACACTATCACGAGAACGAATAACGAATAACTTCTGGAAGTGTGGCTGTGGACCCAAGCAGAAGCTGCGGGTATATGAACTAAGGCTCCACACCCCTGAGCGATTCCAGCCCAGTGCACACAGTGACCCTGAAGCCAAACCGAAGAAAGGATAAATGATTCTAGACTAGCCACCACTACCTGCTCCCCGCTCCCAATTCAACCCAGGGAATGTAAAACCAAATGCTTGGAGCTTCGGATAACTGAGATCTGAAAGGCTATGTTTTGCAGCAAGAGATAAAACAGCTAAATCTGTCTATGGAAATAGACTTTTTTTTCTTAGAAGGTTTCCATTTATGATGCAAATTCTGTCAAGAAATTCTAATCCAATCATTTCACAAGCACATTTAGATGTCTCTCAGTTTCGTCAACTTGATCCACGTTGTGACAATCCTGTAATACTTGATTTCCAAGTTTGTGTCATTTTTTTTAAAAAAGGGAGGGGAGGTGTGTCCGTGTTTCTAGTTATCTGCTTACCGATATGCTTTACACTCATCTTTTAAAATAATTCGTGCTGAGTGGTTTTGCCTTTTATTCATACTTTCGCTTTTCCATGTTTTCTCGGGTATACGTATGAATGAATATAAAATCAGATTACTTCCCCAGAGCTTCCAGCCAGGAATGCCAGCCTGCACACACCTTGATGTTCCCTGGGTGAGATCGACAGAATAGTGGGATCACAAAGGAGCACTGTTTCAAGCCACTCATTGGCAGAACTTTGTTATGGAGGCAACAGAAAGCAAAGGTACCACCCCATGGAGCAGTGGTGAGAAGTCAGTGATGTAGGGCTCTAAGCAACCATCCCTTACAGGTTTTATTTATGTGTACAACTGCTGGGAAGACCTTCTGTTCAGAAGCTTCCAAAGTATAGGACAATTTCTCAAACTCTCCTGGCATGGAAACATCATTAGCCTAAGTTTAGGGGTTCTCGCTAATTAGATAGGGTAGATAACAAGCAGGATTCTTTCCATGTTTGTGAACACAAAGCTGTCTGGCTACCATCGAAAACAAGTTGTTACATACAACCACTGTAACTCCTCATTAAGTTTCCCTGGTTACTGGCCATCAATAAACGCCTTTGCCTCCCTTACAAGGCACATGTTACATTTGTCATCAGCCTGCTCTGCAAGATGAAACACTCCTAAAAGATTCCAGAATCGAGGGAAGAGCAAGCTGCTTCGTGCCTTGCCCCTCTCCTCCAAAATCGCCCCCCCTCTTCCCATACAATTCCTTTAATTTCCTGTGTTTGCTGCTCCAAACAATATCTTTCATTCAAGTAGTTCATCCAGAGAATATCACATAAGAAGTTGAAATGTGAATTTGAAAAAGTATAGACTAAAAGCATAAACTAAGTCTACACTTAATTCTATGATGAAATACAAAGCAGAGAAGTAAATTTGAGGGTCAAGGTCTTCACACACAGGTGTCCCAATCTTTCTCCAAACAAGTGTGTTTCTTCTCAGTAACGGGAATGTCTGCTTTCTTTTCTAACAGATGGGCAGCTCGGCTAGGACTGGCCAAGGACAGCCATGCAAGGGCAGGACAGGAGGCTACAGTGTGAGGTCTCTTCTGATCTAGCATCTCCCAACCTTGCCAATGCCAATACACATACATACATGTTATATATTATATATGTATTTATCTATTTATACATATATATCATCATTATCCTCATCATCCCGTTGATCATCGAATTTCTCAAGCGGTCTCAGTAACATCTCCATTTTTCCTAGCCCTGAGATTTTAGAAGCCTCTCCTTATACGTCCTTTCCAATGGTGCCACATTGGAGGCTCTTTCAGGGTGAAGGGAATGAGATCCATCACTGTTACTGGGTTCGGCATATGAATACACTATGGGGAGTTTGAAAGGGTCTCCCATGTGAGCAGGAAACTCTCAGCAGCTTGCCATGTTCTCCCAGAGGGAGAACTAGGCTAAAAGATGTCTCCCGGGAGTTTGGTTTTATAGTCTCTGGATGTTGGCCATTGGTGGGATTACATAGCACCAGGGGCAGTCTCTGGGTGTGACCGTCTAGCTACTGGAAAATGGGGAATCTGGGTGGAAGAGGCCCAGTCCCAATCTGAGCAGACTTGGAGGTCTCAGCCCTGGGTCCCACACACCTGGGCTTCTTTGCCAGTTCCTTCATGCGTGAGGCTTGTCTGAATGCGTGGAGAGGGGCCTTGAGCATGGCTGTAGCTAGGCTCCGGAGGTCTTCGGATACAATACATATATATTGCAAATATATATATATATATATATATATATATATATATATATATATATTGCTTACCCCAGTGCACTTTCAACAAAAGAAAATCATTTGTTACCCGGGAAATGGGATATCGGAGCAAATGTGCCAACCCACCTACCTCCCTCCACCTTGCTGTGTTGGATGTACTTAGCAAACGTTGCTGATTTCAGATACAGCCCCCAACTCAGAGTGAGACTTGAGCAAATCGCTCTCCTGCTGGTTTTGTAGATGACAGCTGTGCACTGGCTTCCACGGGCCCAGGACAGGCAATGTAGTCACACAAACCAAGTGTGCAGCAGAAGGGAGTTGGCGTGCTGGGCCGCGTCCTGGCAAGGCTTTCTCTTAAGTCACTCCTACCTGAGTTACCACCGCCTGGGTTCTGAACAAACAATTGCCATGGCAACCATCATGTCAGGCAATCTGTGTGCTTTGCTCATTTCTCTCCCACTTTTGCAAAGCATTAATGTTTTCATGTCCAATTTATTTCTTACCAGTCAGCGATAGGTGCACACACTGTTCTGTTTACTGTCTTGGTCACCACTTTGATACTCATGTGCGTGGGGGAGGGGCGGGGGTTTCTGTTTGTTTGTGTAGGGGAGGGTACAGTCTCCCGCTGTCACAAATCATGTGGTTGAGTTTCCCATATTTGAGGAAATAAAGGGATCAGCACATCTGTAGTGCAATGGATAAGCCTCGCCCTGGCAAGACCACCTTCATGATCCTGTTATCTCCCCTGCCAGGTCAGTATTGATACTCATTGTTTAATGGCCTGGACTTTGGCCGAACTGGTGAAGATGGAGGTCTTTTATTAAGTGTGAATTCTAAAGGATCTGCTCTCACATCTGGTTTAGCCATGGAAGGTGCCTTCCAAATAATTAGGAAAAAAGGATGGGTTGTCTTGAGGTACCATCTCCCAAGACTTTGTAGTTAAGAACTGGTGGCTGGGGCTAGCCTGAGCCACTCAACTTTTTTTTTTTTTTTTTAATTTTTAAAAAATTTTTTTTTATCACCGTGAGGGTACAGTTACAGATTTATACACTTTTGTGCTTATACTTCCCTCATACAAAGTTCGGGAACCCATCCCTTCACCAGTGCCCATTCTCCACCACCCGTAAACCCAGCGTCCCTCCCACCCTCCCCAATCCCATCTCCCCCCCCACCCCACCCTGCCACTGTGGCAAGGCATTCCCTTCTGTTCTCTCTCTCTAATTAGCTGTTGTGGTTTGCAATAAAGGTGTTGAGTGGCCGCTGTGCTCAGTCTCTAGCCCTCATTCAGCCCGCAACTCCCTTCCCCCACATGGCCTTCGACTACAATGTAGTTGGTGATCGCTTCTCTGAGTTGACCTTTCCCCGGAACGTGAGGCCAGCCGCGAAGCCATGGAGTCAACCTCCTGGTACTTATTTCTACAGTTCTTGGGTGATAGTCTCCCACTCTGTTATTCTATATACCATAGATGAGTGCAATCTTTCTATGTCTGTCTCTCTCTTCCTGACTCATTTCACTCAGCATGAAACTTTTCATGCCCATCCACTTAACTACAAAATTCTTGACCTCCTTTTTTCTAACAGCTGCATAGTATTCCATTGTATAGATGTACCAAAGTTTCCTCAACCAGTCATCCGTTCTGGGGCATTCGGGTTTTTTCCAGATTCTGGCTATTGTAAACAGTGCTGCGATGAACATACATGTGCAGATGTTGTTTCGATTGTACTTTTTTGCCTCTCTGGGATATATTCCCAGCAGGAGCCACTCAACTTTTAAGGATGAAATTAAAAGGGAAAGGTATGGCTGCTAACAAGATTCCACATCCCCCTCTAATCAAAGTCCTGGCCTTTGAGAGCATCTCTTGCCTGCTATACACCTGTCCCTATCCTTTTCATATATAAAAGTGGAACATGCTGAGATTTGTCCCTTTAAAGGCCTTTAATATCAACTTTTCTGTACTTTTATGAGAAATAATTATGTATTCTTCTAATGCTTTACATTACCCCAAGTCTCTTTGGTCTTTGGTGCTATGATTAGTGCACATAAGAATAAACGTGTGCCACTGCCCTTCCCTGAGTGAATCACGGTTTCTCTACATGTAGATCTTCACCTGACAGACAGTAACTGGCACTATTTGGAACCAAAGGCTGTGGCATAGATACAAATTTTTGCTATTTTTTAGTGAAAAATATATGAAAACATTACTCTTTGCAAATTAAAATACCTTATGATTAATCTAATTTATATATTTTTGTTGGGTCACACCCAGTGGTGCACAGGGGTTACTCCTGGCTCTGAACACGGGAATTACTTCTGTCAGTGCTTGGGGGACTCTATGGGATGCTGGGAATCAAACTCGGGTCTGCCGCCTGCAAGGCAAATGCTCTAGCTCCATCTTATTTAATTTAAACTTTGCTGCATTTATGTTATATGGGAGGGAAAAAGAATATTTAAGAATATAAAATGATCTGACTAAAGTCTCAGGAGCTGTGAAGGGCTCATCTTCATACTCCAAAACTGAAATCTCCCATGCAACGAGTCTGAAATAACAGCATCTTTCAGAATTACTTGGATGGCTTCTTAAAATTCAGATTCAGCATCTCTTGGGTGGAGCCTTAGAATTTGCATTTCTAGTAAGTTCTCAGGACTGCTGATGCAGCTGGTCAAGACTCACATTTTCAGGAAAAAAACTGCATCATCAGATGCTTGATTAACATATTCAAATCAGTGCAGGTGATTCACAAAGGGAAGCAAGGGTCACAGGTTTTTTTTTCAGAGACAGATTCAGTTATGAGAACAGGGATCTTTTAGACCTTCCCAGAAGAACTGCATCCCCCATGGAAGAAGCAAAAAGGTGCAATCACTGGGTTCCAGAATGAAGTATTTGCAAAAGAATCTTGAGAAAGGACTGGTATCTCCCAGGTTTGTCTGCTAGCCAGGCTCTCTAGGGTCTTCAGGAATCTTCAACCCTATAGGAAGTAGGAACCTTCAAAGACATTAAATTGCAAGATGGGTCATGGGCCCCATGAATTTCATCTTGGTGTCCTTCTGAAGTTGCATGGAAAGCAGCAAAGAAATTCTCTCCCAGTCCTCTCCACTCAGCAGTTTTGAGATTTAAAGGTGATGCCTCACCAAGGTTTGAGACATTAGTAGCATCTGCCAATGCAGAGGGCAAAGTCAGGAGACGCCCAGTAGGAGGCATAAACTTGACTCATGGCCATGGCAGATGCAACCCAAGGAGGCTCCGTAAGTGGCAGATGCCAGCCGGAAAAAAAAATACTGTGTGTGCCAACAGACAGGTACTTAGAGAATATTCACTATCATTTGAACAACTCTGGAATGAGCGTGAATGTCAAAACACTGAGGCCAATTCATGAGGGTTTTACATTCATTTCTTCACTCAGAAAATAATTATTGAGTGCTCATTATATTCCTATATTGGGATGAGTGGCACCAAAAGAGATGAGCAATACGACATATGGTCTTAAAAGATACAGTTTCATAAGATAATTACAATGTGTGTTGCAAGCCTAGACTATTACTGACTGTTCAGAGACAAGAAGGATGGTGGAAAATCAGATGGGGAGAGAAATTCTGCTTTGGGGTGCCTGGTGAGGAAAAGAGGGCAGAACCCTGGTCAGAGAAAGTGAAGATTTAGATTTATTTATGTCCACACTAGGTGCACTTTGGAATGATATTCCTCCTTATTTAGGAGATGAAGTCTTTGACAGCGCTGTCTGAAGGTGACCGAACAGAGCTGGGTGGAGACAAGTGGACCATTTGAAAGAGAAATATCAGAACTGAATGTGAATTCATCCGTGAATTTAAAGAAATGATTTCCAAGATCTCATTTTGTCGTGGTGGTTGTTTTGTTTTTTGGAGGTTGTTTTGTTTTTGTTGTTGTTTTTTTTTTTTTTGGTGAGGGGGTTCATACCTGGCGATGCACAGGGGATACCCTGGCTCTGCACTCAGGAATCACACCTGGCGGTGCTCAAGGGACCCTATGGGATGCTGGGAATTGAACCCGAGTCAGCTGTGTGCAAGGCAAATGCCCTACCCACTGGGCTATCGCTCCAGCCCCCAAGATATCATTTTGGATAAGCAAGTGGAGGTTTGAAAACAGGAAGAGTAAATTTAGCATGTCTCATCTGTAGAAGAGTCAAACCCACGAAACAGAAAAGACTACTTTGGTTTCCAATAGAAGTCCTCTAGTATTCCTGACTCATTGTCAAGTGCACACATTTTATGATCAACTTCTTCCTTGCATCCTCTTCACCTTTATTCTCTCCTGCTCCAAGATTCTGTTCTTTCCACTTCCCTTTCTTATTCTCCAAACATAAGAGAGAGTCAGACTCTGAAAATGGAGAAGATGACCACCTTCTCTCATGCAGGATTTTTATTAGCTTCTTTTTCTCTTCAGAAAAACTCTAGTTTCTCAAACATGGATGATGAGGTTCTGCATGATTCAACCCCTCCTCATACCCCAAAGAGAGGATGGTAGCACTGCACTGTAGCACTCTAGTCCCATTGTTCATTAATTTGCTCGAGCGGGCAACAGTAACATCTCCATTGTGAGACTTGTTACTGTTTTTGGCATATCGAATACGCCATGAGTAGCTTGCCAGTCTCTGCCATGCGGGAAGAGGATAGTAAGTAGCCATATAAAATGATCACTCTTATTTAAATGTTACTTTCAATCATATGATTGAATCACAGTATTGGCTGATAGAAGAGTCAAAGGGATATGTTACCTTACCCGGGCTAGGAATTTTGCAGAATTAAGACTAAAACTGAATGAGAGTATAGAAGGAAACGATGAACTAATGGGAATTCTGGGGTTCTAGGAAATAAGACGAACAGGCATCCTGATAGACACTGTTGTTTTCTATGCAAACAATATTCCTGAACTCTGCAAATCTTTGCCCCTTTCAGTAATGGACACTCACCCACAGAACAAAGTAGACAGTGGGACTGAGGGAACAGAGAGATGCTGATGCTGTGAATCACAATCGCCATTTGTCTGCTGATTCACTAAAATAGTGTTGTTTTTCTTTGTTTGATATTTTTCTTTTTTATTTATTTATATATTTTAAAAATATTTAAATTTTATTGAATCACCGCTTTCTATGAAGTCCTAAATTTGTCTTGTTAGCCTTTCATGTGTATTGTACTCATAAAATAATGAGCTAATTCTTGGAAGATGGAAGTCTGTGATTAGTTGTGGACATATGCATAAATGTGGGTATATGCCCACAACCACAGCTATCGAGTAAGTTTAGCCCACAAGAATTTTATGACATTCTTTAGGTCTAAGACCAACAGACCAGCCCCAAATAAGAACTGAGTTCTATGTTGTACTTAAACATTAGATTTTTAAAAAAAATTTATTGAATCACCGTGAGATAATTACAAGCTTTCATGTTTGGGTTACAATCTCACAATGATCAAACACCTATCCCTCCACCAGTGCACATTCCCCACCACCAATATCCCAAGTATACCCCCCCTTTCCCACCCTCCCTCTGCCTCCATGGCAGACAACATTCCCCATACTCTCTCTCTACAAATTTTCCTACGTAAAATTCTTGCTGTATAATAATTGTGTTACATGCATATGATTTTGAGATAAAATGGATGATTTCACTCAGTCAAGTCTTGTTTACCAGGGAAGCTTTCCATCTGATTTACTTATTTAGATGTTCTTTGATTTCACTTTATCTGTTTTACAGTTTCCAAATACAAGTGTGTATATTTTATGACATATAGGCTTAAATATTTTATATTTATGAATGATTTTAATTGCTATTTGAATTTTATTTTTTTATTTTTAAAATTTATTTTATTAACTCACATTTGGAAAGTTACAAAGTTCTCAGGCTTATGTCTCAGTTATACAATGCTCAAACACCCATCCTTTCACCAGTGCCCATATTCCACCACCAAAAAAAAAAGAAAAGTATACATCCCACTCCCCCACTCCCCAACCATCCCCCCTTGCAAAACTGATAAATTTCACTTCCTTTTCTATTTACCTTGATTACATTCCATATTTCAACACAAAACTCACTATTGTTGTTGGAGTTTCAACACAGAACTCACTATTCTTGTTGGAATTTATCCCCCAAGAAAATGGCCCTATTGACAGGGAAATATTTGATAATTAGTTTTCCACTGATGAGAATGAAGAGATATAAAGTCAAGCAGCCGCGGTAGCAGCCACGCGGTTTAGGATTTCTGTATTTTAGGAATTAAGTCCAGGAGATTTAAGTTGGAAATTGAATCATTTCCCTTCCTGGGGCAGCATGGAGCAAAAGCTTAGTTCACAGTCTGGACACATGGCTGCAAGCACTCGCTAGAACCCCAAGTCATATAGCTGGCTCTGGATCCTGCTCGTTCAGCAGCAAAGCGGCTGTGCAAAGGCATGGCCACCTGGGTGGAATCTCGGTGGAGCTCGAGCCGGCACCGGCCCCAGCCTGAATTTTAATGTTCATGATTTCAGATCTAGAAATGATTTTTTTCTATTTACCTTGTCTCTGCAATCTTGCTCAACACACTAATTCTAAGGTTTGGAAGATTTTCTACATAAATAATCACATCATCTTCACATGGGGCTGGAGCAATAGCACAGTGGTAGGGCATTTGTTGGATATCATTGGTTTGTCCTTTCCCCCTTGCCACTAGGAGCAAGTCACACCCATCAAAGTGCTCCCAAGTCACTCCCATTCCTTTGTTTATCTGTAACCATTTCTATCAGTTTATCTGCTCTTCCCTTAATCAAACTCTGTTAATTGGTAAGGTCAGAACTTTCTAGGACACTGAATATTATAACATTGCCTTTCTCTCCTCTTTATGCCTTTTGAATAATTTACTTTAAAGCTATGTCTTTTTTGTATAGACACAAGAAGATAATATTATGTTTTTATAACTTAAGATTTAATTGGCCTCGATATTCCCTCCTGGGCATCTGCTTTCTCCACTTAAGCCTCAGTTGCCCTCAGTTCCTAGCACCCCAAAGTAGGGTCCCCGACGTGGGACGGGAAGGATCCAGGGCAAGTGGTGAGTTATGTGCTACCCTGGCATCGAGATGGGCCTGGCCAAAGTGCCTAATTCTTAACTATAAGTTAAGAGCTTGATCATAGACAAATGCTGTCATGATCCAATAGTAATTATGAGACTGGGACCCTGCCAGGGATAGGAAAGACTGATCTGGCCTGAGCACTGTAGTCTGAGATTGAGATGGCCCCAGGAGAGCAATTCTATAAGCTTTAATGCATCTCTTATTGTGTCCATACAAAATGATTAATATTATGAATTCTTATATGTTTGCTGGCTGAGAAGAGAAACACATTCTTGGGACTCTGCCCTTGGGTGGATCCTCCTGCTGAAAGAGAATTAAGTCCTAGGAGAAGCATCCCCTGAGGGAAAGGAACCTTACCCTATTGCTGACCACACCTATGTGTATGCCCAACCCCCTCATGCTGTGGAGATTTAACTAGGCTGTAAGAGTGGGTCGGGGGCCAGATCCACGGAGCCAGATCCACGGGGGCCAGATCCACGGGGCCAGATCCACGAGAGCCAGATCCACAGATCGAGAGAGAGACCGAGAGCCGGGAGAGAGGCAGAGAGAGAGAGAATGAAGTAGGATGGGGGAGAAAGAAGCAGGAGGAGAATCAGAGGAGAATGGAGATGGACATGAAATAAACTGATCGAGCAACCAGTTTGGCCTTCTTCCTTCCTTCACCTGCCTCGCCGCCTGCGCGCCCTTTCTTTTTATTTTTGTGTTTTACACAGGCATTCACCTTACACTTGGCCGACCCAGGTTTGATTCCTTCGCCCCTCTCGGAGAGCCCAGCAAGCTACTGAGTGTATCTCACCCACACGGCAGAGCTACCTGTGGTGTATTGGATATGCCAAAAACAGTAACAAGAAGTCTAACAATGGAGACGTTACTGGTGCCTGCTTGAGCAAATCGATGAGCAACGGGATGACAGTGATACAGTGACAGTGATACATCTTCACATAGAGGTAACTTTCTTTTATATGGTTTTCATGAATTTATTTTCTTGTCTTACGGTAATGACTAGAACAATCACTCTGTTTCAAACAATAGTAGTGGTGTGGACAATGCTGTCTTTTGGAGGTGGGTTGACTTGACTGGGGGTGGGAAGAAGGAGATATACTTTTAGTTTCTTACCATTTAGTACAATGTTTAATAATATCTATAAACATTTAAGGTATTTGTTGGCAGGAGCGATAGCACAGTTGGTAGGTAGGGAGTTTGCCTTGCATGTGGCCAACCTGAGTTCAATTCCTTTGCCCCTCTCAGAGACCCTGGCAAGCTACTGAGAGTATCTCGCCCGCATGGCAGAGCCTGGCAAACTACCTGTGGTGTATTCAATATGCCAAAATCAGTAACAAGTCTCAGAGTGGAGACGTTACTGGTGCCCGCTCGAGTAAATCGATGAGCATAGCATGACAGTGATACAGTGATACAGTTGTCAGGCAGAAAACATTCCCATATATATATATATATTTTATATCTGAGAAATGTTATCAAAAATGGATGTCAGATTTTATTTCACTGATTGATAAAATCATGTGGATTTTATGTGTGTAAGGGGGATTTTGGACTTCAAACTATACTTCCTTTCAGATACCTCATGAGCGCAGGGAGAAGGCAGATGGAATAGAGAAGGGTTCACTAAGTCAATGATAGCTGGAGGGATTGCTCGGGATGGAAGATGTGTGCTGAAAGTAGATAAAGGACCAAACATGATGGCTTCTATCTGTATTGCAAACCATAATGCCCCAAAGCAGAGAGAGAGTAAGAGGGAAATTGTCTGTCATAGAAGCAGGGGGAGGAGTGGGATGGTGTGGGAGGGATACTGGGGACATTGATGGTAGAAAATGTGCACTGGTGGAGGGATGGGTGTTTGATCATTATATGATTGAAACTCAAACATAAAGGTTTTGTAACTGTAGCTCATGGTGTTATTAATTTAGTGTAAAATAAATAAAATTTCAGCTTGACAAAAAACCCTATAATTTCTGCCTTTTCCTCTGCCATGAATATCCCTGGTCAGTCTGACTCTGAGTAACCTGACCGTGCACATCACACTTTTAATGGATTTGCAGTGTCAGCATCTTCATTATCAAAATCATCCACAATAATTCCCACTTATCCCTGTTTTAACTTTCCATAGCTGCACTTACCCAAGATTCATCTTTGTCCAGAAATGTTCTGCACAAGAAGGATTTTGAATATTTTCATGTGTAGAGAAGGCAGGATAGAGAGAAAGAGAATTCATATTGACATAAGTTGTATTGCAGTCGAATGATATAATTATTCGGTTTTATTCCTAACTAATATTTTAATTCTTACTGTATCAAATCTATAAATTTGGGCATTCATATGGGCATTTATAAATTTTGAAAGGAAATTTCAGTATTTGCAGGGTTCTTGCATACCAAGAAATGTTCATGGTCTTTCATTGAATGGCAAAAGGCAAATTAAATAATGACAATTTCTTTTGAACAACATTGGTACTGAACTGTAAAGTGTCATGATATCTAAAATATTTTGAATGCAGTGAATAACTATTAATGACGATGGAACTCAATTAAAAATTCTGAATTATGAGTGTGTTCGCTGGTTATTGAGGTATTTTTTCCTGAATTTTTTCGTTGAATTTTTGGCACATTTTATGTTGCAAAATTGAGTGCACAGTTTAGTAAATCAAACTATCAGTTATTTACATGTTGTTTGCTAAAAGTCCATTATTGTATGCTGCCCACTCAATCCTGAGTACAGATGCCTATGAAACAAAGCCTTTAAAAGCATGTCAAATGATCTTTTTATGCATTGCTGGATATTACTGCCATCTCCCATTATTTGAAACTAGCTTCCAAAACAGGAAGCTTGAAATATTACCAGGCTTTTAATATGGTTTGGTACAAGTTTACCCCTCTAGCTCGTCTCTTTTTTTGATACCTTGACTTGTCTCAGGTAACTGACTGCTTATAATTATTCACCTGGGAACACAGATTCTTCTGGGAAGTTCTTATCGACATTACTGTTCATTTAAAAGCTGCCCCTTTAGCCACTGAGTGGGAAATTTAGGGACTCTATTCTCAGGCAGAGTAATATTTCTTCAGGATGAAATAGAAATCTGGTTTGATGTTGAAATGGACATTTCCGTTAAAAGCCTGTGGGAAATTCAATGGCCACATCTCTAAGAGAATCTAGTTTATTTTCAGATCAGATAGAGAAGTGGTGTGGAGTGACAGCCGGGAAGTTGACAGGGACTGAATGTTTAAGTGTGTCGGAGTCACAGTATTTGGAAGAAGTTGGAAAGAGTAAATCAACAAATTATGACCCGTGGCCCAAATACAGCTTTCCATCTGGTTTGATGTGATTCTAAACTAAGGATGGCGGGTGCATTTTTGAAAATTGAAAATTAAAATCATCTTAGTGCTGTGAAAATTAAGAAATGCTATTCAAATTCCAGTGTAGGAATTTAAAACAAGTGAAGGTTCATAGCAGCAAAGCTTTCTGCAGCTGTGTTTCTGTACAACAGTGAAGTAGAGTCATTGCAGAAGATACAAACAGGTCCGAAGAGCATAAAATGTTTACTGTCTGATTCTTCGCAAAAAAAACTGGACCTCTGCTGTATGTAACAAACCAGATGCCAATGCTATTTTCATCATATAGGCAATACTGTGTAATAAATACAGTGTCGAATATTTTGTAGAGCAATTTTACATCTGGTTAATTTTGTATTGGTCTATATATATTAAATAGGGATGGCTGGGGTGCTCGGGGTCCGAGGAGTAGGCTGGGACGCAGGAAGTGCGGGTCGAGGGACGTCACACTCCTGTGCCGGAAGAGACAACGTCTGCGGTAGGGCGGCAGTCTGGGGAGGGGGGGAGGGACGGCTGGGGTGCTCGGGGGTCTGAGCATCAGGCTCTATATATTTAATATTAAATTTAGTCATCTAATGAGAGCTCTATTAAAGATCTTTCACTTCATAATTTACATTTTTCAACATTTAAAAGCATTTTATAATAGCACCTTTTTATAATAAAAATGATTAAATTTTTCTATCAAAAAACTGACGTTTAAAAGTATTCAGTTGGTAAAACAGGAAAAAAATAAGTAATTTATAATCTCACAATTTAGATATAACAGTTTCAAAATTCACTCAAATATACACCTCTAATGCCCAGAGGAAGATAAACCAAAACACGTTGAACTGCTTTGAAAAGTGGAATAATAATTTAGGTGCTATTTTGTAATCTGCTTTTTTTCGCAAAAATTATCACTTTTTTTTTCTTTTTGGGTCACACCAGCGATGCACAGGGTTACTCTTACTCCTAATCCTGTACTCAGGAATTACTCCTGGCAGTGCTCAGGGGACCATATTGGCTGCTGGGAATCGAACCTGGGTCAGCTTCGTGTAAGGCAAATGCCCTACCCATTTTGCTACCACTATGTGCTACCACATTGCTTAATTTTAGCATTAAGCAATGCTAAAATTTTAGTATAATATTTTGTTGTTTATCCTATCCATAAGTTACCTTTGTATTATAAAGACACGTTTTTACATGTCCTTTAAAAATAAATCAGGTTTGCATGCTACTTGATAACTTCATTTATTTAACATTCTACTTAAGGTATCTTTCACATTCTAAATATTTGTATGCCACTTTAATGCTTCATATGAATGTTCTTTAGCTTAAAAAGATAAACATTATTTATGTTTGTTTTGGGCCTTACCTGGCTGTGCTCAGACAGCTTGCTCATGTCTCTGCACTCAGGGATCACTCCTGTCTGGCTCTGGGCACCATATGGGGTGCTGGATATCAAACCTGGGTCTGACAGGTGCAAAGCAACTGTCTTACCTGGTATATTATCCCTCCAACAACAGGCATAGTATATATCTATATATATCACTGTCACTGTCATCCCGTTCCTCATTGATTTGTTCGAGCGGGCACCAGTAATGTCTCTCATTGAGAGACTTATTGTTACTGTTTTTGGCATATCCAATACACACGGGTAGCTTGCCAGGCTCTGCTGCGCAAGCTTGATACTCTCAGTAGCTTGCCGGGCTCTCTGAGAGGGGCGGAGGAATCGAACTTGGGTCGGCCGTGTGAAAGGCGAAAACCCAACCACTGTGCTATCACTCCAGCCTCTTTCCCTCTTGGAGAGCCCGGCAAGGCTCTCCAAGATATACAAACATGTGTATATCTTGGAGAGCCTTGTTTGTATATATATATGTATATATATATGTGTGTATATATATGTATATATACACACACATATATATCAATATATGTATATATATCCCAAATATTTATAATATGAAAGATGCCTTAAATCACTGTCATCCCGTTGTTCATCGATTTGCTCGAGCGGGCACCAATAATGTCTCCATTTGTCCCTGTCACCTGCTAATATAGCCCGATGGCATATTGGAGGCTCTTTCAGGATCAGGGGAATGAGGACTGTCGCTGTTACTGTTTGTGGCATATGGAGTATGCCACGGGTAGCTTGCCAGGCTCTGCCATGCGGGCAGGATACTCTCGGTAGCTTGCCGGGCTCTCCAAGAGGGAAAGAGGCTTTTGGGGTGGCCTCTACTTGCCTTTCCAGGTATTTCCAGTCTATGGAATGTAAGCTTTTGGTCTAGTGACACGTTGTAACCATCTGCACACTGACAAACATGCACCTGCCTGCGTCTCTGGGCAGCACCTGGGACATCTGCGGCCTTAGGTTGATCTTTTTGAGGTTGATGGGGTGCGCCTGGAGGTTGTTGAGCAGCTGGCAGAGCAGGACCCTATCGCGGAGGGTCCCAGGTCACCTGGTGGTTGGCTGACAGCACCCCACAGTGGATGAGCCACTGTGTGTGCTGCTGCCACAGCTCTGTGTCCGATGGTGCTGTGACTTGGCCTGGCCAGGGCAGGCGGCAACACTGCAGCCGCCGCCCTGGTTTCTCCATGCCCTGCCGACGCCATCCTGTCCAAATCTTGCAAAACAGCCAGCGATGTCCATCAGGAATCACGTGTAGAGTTCCAGCAGGGATCACCCGTAAGTTCCATGCCTGGCGTGCTGAGCCGCGTGTTGTCTAAGGTGAGATGGTGAGCCGAGTTCGGGAGAGCGCGAGGGGTTTGGGTGGCATCAGTGCCATCTTGCCTCCAATATATATGTATATGTGTGTATATACAGAGAGTCTCTTGTCCGCACGCCTGGCTGTCTTCCCCGGGGTCCCTCGGAGGGGATGGGCTCCAGCTTCCCTCCCCACCCCGAGCAGAGCTCCCGGCAGCCGAAGATCACCGGAACCTAGCGACAGCCATGCTCGAGGCCCCTCTCCACACGTTCGGACAGGCCTCACGCATGAAGGTACTGGCAGAGGAACCCAGGTGTGTGTAATCACATCAACGGCCAACATCCAGAGAGAGACTTAAAAGCAAGCTCTCAGAAGCGCGCGGTCGCTTTGCGATATCATGTAGCCTGCTTCTCCCTCTGGGAGAAACTGGCAAGCTTCTGAGAGTTTCCTGCCCACATGGGACAGCCTTGCGAGCTTCCCATGGTGTATTCATATGCTAAATCCAGTAACAAGCTAGATCTCATTCTCCTGACCCTGAAAGAGCCCCCAGTGCAACATCGTTGGGAGGGCCGAGTCGAGATAGACTTCTAAGATCTCAGGGAAAGGACAAAATGAGATGTTACTGAGCCCACCTGAGAAATCGGTGATTAACGGGATTTCGTGATCGTGATCATGATGTGTGTGTATGTATATATATATATATATATATATATCCCAAATATTTATAATATGAAAGATGCCCTAAATAGAATCCTAAATAAATGAAGTCATCAAGTAGCATGCAAACCTGATTTATTTTTAAAGAACATGTAAAAATGTGTCTTTATAATATAAAGGTAACTTATGGATAAGATAAACAACAAAATATTATACTAAAATTTTAACATTGCTTATATGTGACTATGGGATATATACATGCATGCATATATACATCCCAGAAATATTTCAGCAACCCAAATGTTGGTCAGACTGTATTATGATAGCCATTAATAGAGTAATGTGTGATTAATAAACTCTTGAGCAATGCTCTGATTGCTGTGCTACGCAGAGCATTTAATGCCCTACCATTTCTTGCTGAATGTCTTTCCCTTCTGCTTTTTCAATGACTGACTCCTACTTATTATTCAGTTTTCAACTCAAATGCCAGCCCTTCTGAGATACTGTATCTTTCCACCTAAATTCTAACCATAGACTTCAGTCACATCGTAGTCCATCACCTTATTACATATTGATCCTACCTCCTTATGCACATCACGCCATTGTTTTTTCTCTTATCAGAATATTGGGTGAGTGGTTATCTACTACTTTCCAGTAACTGGAATAATACCTTGCATATAATTTATTTACAAACTATTCGTTGCATAAATAGAATGTGTCAGTAATATATTCTTAAATTTAGAAAAACTATAAAATGCTATGTGTAGTATGCTATTATTTAGGGAAAATATACATAAACACTTGAAAAGAAATGTGGAGGGTTCAAAGATGTCACAGTGTGAGGTAGAAAAGGTGATTTTCTTTTCTACAGGTAAGGCACCCATGGAAGAATTAACTCTCATCTCGGAGTTGAGAGAAAAGAAAGTGTGTAAGCAAGGCAAAGAGAATTTCAGGTGGAGAAATTTCCATTTCTTGTTTCTTTTGACTGTGTGCATACATAAAATATATCAGATTTGTATCGTAACATTACATTTTATTGTTATATGTGTCATATATTGATACGTAGCAGGTTTAAAACTTCCTGTGGAGTCCCAAATCTTCAGATCTTTGACCAAAAACCTATAACCTATAGAAAGTACAGTCCATAACATCTTCATAACTTTACAATAACATGCAGCTTTGACAAACCATGGCTATGATGGCTAGCCTACAATCTCAGTTCACACGATTCTCTTTCCAACTTTATAACTCCCTGCTTTTTCTCGGATGTGTTAAACTCTCTTCATCTTGAATCCATGCTGTTTCTTGAAAGCTTCGCCTCTAACCATAGCTATCCCATTTCCCACTTTTGTAACCTCTTTTATTTTTCTTGGCATGAGGGCACACCCTTTACGCTAACTTCCTGTGTCAGAAATCCTGGGACTGCTTTTAGCATCTAATGCCATTCCAATCCCACTACTGAGCCTTCTTATTGTCACTATTGTCTGCCTTTTACAGACTGTCACAGAAACAAATCATACAGTTCAGTAGCCTTTCCAGACTCGTCTTTCTCACTCACCAATGTGCACTTTAGATGGATGGTTTTCACTGCTGAATAGTAGTGCTTTGTGGGGAGAAGAGCTTATCATTCTGTTTATCCATTTACCCAATGGAACACATCCCCATTTATTTATTTATTTACTTACAATGTGCTTGTCTTTCCAAGATGTATTTCCTGAATTCTATTTCTGTAGAATAGTATTTTTGGAAGTGCACATTTAAGGCAAGTTAATGAGTATCCAAAGTTTCTTTTGGTCTAAACTAACTCATGATCTAATAACTTTTCTTTAAGCTTTCTTTTGTGCTACCAGTGTTTTCATCGTAATAATTTTCAGTTTTAATTTTAATTTAAATAATTGTCATAACTTCATAGAGTAGTACAACTCTCATCCCAATTGATATTGAGAATGTTTTTCCAGTTTAGAAGATTTCAGTGTTGAAATTTGACATCCCCTTTGGAAAGTGGAGTGGGAAAAGGGATCGTGGGATAATTGTGCAATCTTAAAACTCTGGTGGAACAGCTAGTATAGACACTTAACAACTGGGGCTGGAGCAATAGCACATTGGGTAGGGCATTTGCCTTGCATGAGGCCAACCCAGATTCCCAGCATCCCATAGGGTCCCCTGAGCACCACCAGGAGTAAGTCCTGAGGGTAGAGCCAGGAATTCCTGTACATAGCTAGGTGTGAACCAAAAAGTAAAAAAAATAACAAAACAAAAACAAAGAAACTTAGCAATTGTAAAACAGTGACTCGGCACCATTGCAAATTGACACCTTAATAACAATAAATTAATTAAAATAATAATAAAATAAACTATACCACACATGGAGGGAATAAAAAATTTATTATCTCCCAAAGCTTCAGTCTCTTTTGCAGTCTGTCTTCCTATACCACCTGCTTGCCAATATGTCTCCAAATGCAGAATGTGTCGGTATATTTGTCATGGTTTGCTCATTTCATAAACACAGATCCCACAATATATGATCTTTTACTTCTGGTTCCTTTTGCTTCTTTCAGTACCATGTTATTAATGTGGATCTCTGTTGAAAATATCAGAAGTTTTTTCATTTTCCTCATTGAATAATGTTTTTGCTGTGATTATACCACATGTATGTCTCTTTATATTTGGATTGTTTCCACCTTGAGTATATTATTAACAGTGCTACCATGAACATTAATATACAAGGTTTTGTATGATGAAAGGATTCTTCATTTCTGATATTTGTTAATGAGATAAGTTTCTGAGCAAGTAAATGATCTTTACCCAAGTTGTTGTTATTTAGGTAGAGGACATGAGAAGTTTCCATCTGCTGTGTCCTTGCCTATTTAAAATTTCAAACTTTTTATATACCAAAAATGAATGCAGTCATTCTATATCTGTCCCTCTCCTTGTGACTCATTTCACTCAGCCTGACACTCTCAGTATCCATCCATTTATAAGCAAACTTCATGACTTCATTTTTCCTAACAGCTGAGTAGTATTCCATTGTGTAGATGAGCCATAGTTTCTTTATCCATTCATGTGTACTTGGGCACTCAGGTTGTTTCTGGATTCTGGTTATTGTGAATATGATGCTATAATGAACATAGGAGTGTAGATGGTGTTTCTGCTATGTGTTTTTGGACCTCAAGGGCATATTCCTAGAAGTGATATTGCTGGGTCAAATGGGAGCTTATTTTCTGGTTTCTTGAATCTTTCGATTCCTCTTTGGGATACCCTAATAGCGTTCTCATCCTGTTTGTGTAGGGCCCAGGTCTCTGAGGCATATGTTAGTGCAGGAAGAAAGGTGGAATAGAAAAGATGTGCCGGAGTCAGAGATTCTTCATTCTCTTAACCACTTCTTCGATGCTTTTGAAGGCATTCCACGCTGCTCTCTTCCTCCTGTGCAGTTCTAGCGGCAAGTTGTTCCTCATGTTGATTTCTCAACCCAGGTACACATAGAATGGAACAATCAGGGTGAGAGACTGTCTGAATTCATCATGTCGACCAAGACCATCCATGGTAACTCACAGTTCCAGAAGGCCAAATCTAAACGCTAGACATGGGAGTCTCCTGGTGGACAGTTCCACAATGAAATTGACCACATCATATTCAATCGAAGGTTCTGCCTGACCGATGTCGCTGTTGTCCCAAAATTCCAAACGGGATTGGACTACTATCTCCTTCATGCAAAATTCTACTTCACAGAGCAGGGAGAAAAGTCTTCAAAATTTAAGTCTAAGAAGGCAACTCTAGAATGGCCACCAACTGGGAGCTCTTTGGCACTATTGCAGCAATGTGGGAAGATGCCGTCCTTGACAACATCAACATATGATCGACTGGTTCAGCACCTCCACGACTGTGCGAAGAATGCTGAGAGTGAGAAAGCCACAAACAGACGCCTGTCTTTGGAAATTCTCGAGCTCATTCGTCAACATGGTTTGGTGCGAGCCTCAGGCAACCACAAGCTAGCGTTGGAGCTCACAAAGCTGTGCAGAGATGCGATAAAGGAAGACCTCAAAATTTAAAAAACACTTTATTTATTTATTTATTTATTTATTTATTTGATTTAGAATCACTGTGAGGTACAGTTACAGGCTTACTAACATTCATGGTTGCATTTCAACCTGAATGGGTTCTCCCAACATCCTTTACTTGGTGTTCCCTTCTCTATCTGATCTGCCTTTTTCTCCAGCATATGAGGCCAGTTTCCAAACTGTGGAACAGACCTCCTGGTCCTTATATCTACTACTCTTGGGTGCTAGTCTCTCATTCTGTTACCTTATATTCCACAGATGAGTGCAATCTTTCTATGTCTGTCCCTATCTTTCTGACTCATTTCACTTAACCGTGTACTTTCCATGGTGACCCACTTATATGCAAATTTCATGACTTCATCTTTTCTAACAGATGCATAGTATTCCATTGTGTAGATGTACCAAAACTTCTTTAACCAGGCATCTGTTCTCGGGCATTTGGTTTTTTTTCAGATTTTGGCTGTTGTAAATGGTGCAGCAGTGACCATACAAGTGCAGATGTCATTTTGACTATACTTTTTTTTGCCTCTCCGGGATATATTCCCAGGATTGGTATTGCTGGGTCAAATAGGAGCTCAATTCCTAATTTTTTGAGAACTGCCCGTACTGTTTTCCAAAGTGCTGAACCAGTCGGCATTCCCACTAGCAGTGAAGGAGAGTCCCTTTCTCCCCACATCTGTGCCATCACTGGTTGCTTTTGTTCTTTGGGATGTGGGCCAGTCTCTGTGGTGTGAGATGATATCTCATTGTTGCTTTGATCTGCATTTCCCTGATGATTAGTCATGTAGAACATTTTTTCATGTGTCTTTTAGCCATTCAGATTTCTTCTTTGAGAAAGTTTGGGCTCATTTCATCACCCCATTTTTTGATGGGGTTGGATGTTTTCTTCTTGTGGAGTTCAACCAGTGCCTTGTATATCCTTGATATCAACCCATTGTCGGATGGGTATTGGGTCAATATCCTTTCTCATTCTGTAGACTGTCTTTGTATTTTGGTCACTGTTTCTATTTAGGTGCAGAAGCTTCTTAGTTTAAGTTAGCTCCATTTGTTTATCTCTGTAAAAACACTTAGTTTTAACATTTAGAATAAAGTGTAGCGGGCTGGGCTACCTTATATGCAAAACACCGGATGAATCTAAATACTTCTCTCCCTTTCTTGCACTGATCAAAGCTAATATCTTTTTGTCTAGACTAGTGTTTCTAAACAGCCCCCAGTAGCTCCCTAAAACATTCCATTGGGTAAACAGGTGAAAATTGCATAAGTGGAGTAGGTCCTGGCACTGGAGTAGGTGGTGGTTAGTTAGATGGGTGAGAAGACACAGGAAGGAAGCAAGGTCAGAAGGGGTGCACGTTGGTAGAACTTTGAAATTAACCATACACAATCAAGGCATTTACCCAGGCTCCCAGCCCCGATCTTGTGCCAATGGGAAGTTTTCTTAGATGCATAGATGAGGTTCTTTTACCCACCAGCTGGAGTTCTTTAGTAGCTTACCTATGGATGTGGTATAACCTAAGGCCTCGCTTGCCTTAGAATAGTGGAGGGCCCCGTACTACCACAGAAGA
Source organism: Sorex araneus (assembly GCF_027595985.1). Classification (NCBI taxonomy): domain Eukaryota; kingdom Metazoa; phylum Chordata; class Mammalia; order Eulipotyphla; family Soricidae; genus Sorex; species Sorex araneus. The sequence goes on from NC_073306.1 coordinate 136,223,148, forward strand.
CTCTTCTTATCATCACTTTACTGTCCTCAGGCTACACTCATGTTCCTTCTTCCCATGCTGACTTTGCCTTCTTCCTGTGGAAATACCCCCAGTCTGAACGCCATTTATTCCACCTCTCTTGCTTGCTCCTTTCCAGTGGACACGGCTTGGCTCAAAGTCTTCCTTTGGCCAGGCTGGCCCCTGACCTTGACAATCTCAAGTCTGTTTTCTAATGTCTCCATGTTGTTAATCACACCAGCCGTGTCTCACTCTTTCTCGTGGACTCTCGAGGGGGGAGATCTGCTGTGCCTTTCTTTCTGTTGCATTCCTGGTGCCCACTCTCCTGCCAGTGTACGTAGATAAAGCAACAGTTTGCTTGAAGCTGCTGCTGTCATTGTCTTGCCTTACCGTGTCCAGTTGGATTTTTCTTTTTCTTTGGGGGGGTCACACCCAGCGATGCACAGGGGTTACTCCTGGCTCATGCACTCAGGAATTACTCCTGGTAATGCTCAGGGGACCATATGGGATGGTGGGAATCGAACCCGGACCGGTCGCATGCAAGGCAAACACCTTATCTGCTGTGTTATTGCTCCAGCCCCTGAGTTTTACCTCTTAATACACACTGCTGTCAGTGCTGTTACTAGCTTTCTACTCAATTTACTGACTTCATCTATGAGCCTCTGTGTCTAGGGACCTGAGGACAGCCAATGTGTGCGGTGATTGCCTTTGATTTTACTGAAGATTTTTGGGCCCTTGGGGTTTTACCTTCCGATTTTACCCCTTGAGCTCAGAAATGTTCAGTTCTTGATTTTCATGATTTCTACTTTTCTGACCAACAGGTGGGTCATGTCTACCTATAGGCCTGCTACACTTCTAGACTCAATCTTCTCATGTGTGAGCCTTCCACTGTGCCCATCCATGAGCGTTCTTTGTGCTTGCTCTCCGTTACAAGGGCATTCTGGGAGCGTCTATGAGTGTATGAATGTTTGCATGCTCACACACACACAAGAACGTGAGCTCCTATGGCTGGCAGAATTCTAGATAAGTCTAATAACCTTTGCTCTCTGCTGTTAATTCAGTGTTGTCTCTTATGTTCTACAATGAAAGGGATCTTGAGAATGCAATAAGCTAATCAGTTAAGTTTAAAATAGAAAAATTATTCACGTAGGCTCAACTCTAAAGACACTTCTACCCTAATAAGGCATAGTATTTTGTCCAATAAAAAGCAAAAGAATCCCAAGGACAAGAAGAGAGTATTTGCCAACTACCCATTCGAGTAAGAGTTACTATGCAAGATACATAAAGGGCAGGTAGAACTTTAGAAGAACAAAACACCCAACCCCATCAAAAATGGTTGCGAGGGATGAACAGAAACTTCCCCAAAGAAGACATATAGACGGGCCAAAAGGTATATTAAAAGATACTCTACATCATTTATCATTGGGCAAATACAAATCGAAACAACAAAGAGATATCATCATATACCAGTAAGATTGGCACATGTCAAAAAGAACAAAAACAACCAGTGATAGAGAGGATTGGGACTAAGGGGACCTTCATTCACTGCTGGTGGGAATGTTAACTGGTACTGACTTTTTGTAAAAAAAATGTATTAACTACCATATGATGAAAAATTTCAGTTCTGAGCATAGACCCCAAGGGCCCAAAAATCTTCAGAAAAAAAGCATTTGTACTTTGATATTCATAGTAGCAATACTCAGAGTTGCCAAAATCTGGAAAGAACCCAAGTGTCTGAAAACAGATGATTGGATAAAGAAACTATAGTAGATACGTATAATGGATTACAAAAGATGAAATCATGCAATGTGGATGGATCTGGAGAATATCACGCTGAGCAAAGTTGACCAGGAGAGGGGCAGACAGAGATGATTCCTCTCCTATGTGGGGTATAAAGAAAGAGGAACAACAATGGCACTGGAGCAATAGGCACTGAGAATTGGTCTTCAGTGGGAAACCTGCCACAGGAAGGAAGAGGTGGGTGGGTGACATCGGGGCAATGGTAGAGGGAAGTGGACTCTCTAGGGGAGGACGTGGAGCTGAATTGTTCCAAGTGAAACCCAGAATTAACCGTATTGTAAGCCACAGTATGTTGACAAAAAACATTTTGTCAGGAAGAATAGCTGGGGATGGGAAGGAACTTGGGATATTGGTGGAGGAAGTTGACACTGGTGGTGAGGTTAGTGTTGAAACATTGTATGAGTAGTTGAAACGATTCAATTATGAATGGTGTTGAAACTATTCAATTATGAATAGTTGTTTTTTTTTAACCATGGCATCATAGCACTGTAGCACTGTCGTCTGTTGTTCATCGATTTTTTCAAGCGGGCACCAGTAATGTCTCCATTGTGAGACTTGTTGTTACTGTCTTTGGCATATCGAATATGCCACGGGGAGCTTACCAGGTTCTGTCGTGTGGATGGGATCATGATCACGATCACGGAATCCCGTTAATCATCGATTTCTCGAGCGGGCTCAGTAACCTCTCCATTTGTCCTTTCCCTGAGATCTTAGAAGTCTCTCTCGACTTGGCCCTCCCAATGATGTCGCATTGGAGGCTCTTTCAGGGTCAGGAGAATGAGATCCAGCTTGTTACTGGATTTAGCATATGAATACACCATGGGAAGCTTGCAAGGCTGTGCCATGTGGGCAGGAAACTCTCAGAAGCTAGCCAGTTTCTCCCAGAGAGAGAAGTAGGCTATAAGATATTGCTTCTGGGAGCTTGCTTTTAAATCTCTGGATGTTGGCCGTTGATGGGATTACACACACCTGGGTTCCTCTGCCGGTACCTTCATGCGTGAGGCTTGTCCGAATGTGTGGAGAGGGGCCTTGAGTATGGTTGTAGCTAGGTTCCGGTGGTCTTTGGCCACCGGGAGCTCCTCTCAAGGAGGGGAGGGAAGCTGGAGCCCATCCCCTTCAAGGGGCCCCAGGGAAGACAGCCAGGCGTGTGAACAAGAGACTCTCTGCATCGCTCTCTTCTGGGAGCTTTCTTTTAAGTTTCTTTTAAGCCGGTACCTTCATGCATGAGGCCTGTCCGAACGTGTGGAGAGGGGCCTCCAGCATGGCTGTAGCTAGGTTCCGGTGGTCTTCAGCCACCGGGAGCTCTGCTCGAGGTGGGGAGGGAAGCTGGAGCCCATCCCCTCCGAGGGGTCCCGGGGAAGACAGCCAGGCGTGGGGACAAGAGACTCTCTGGCAAGAGCTTGCCAGGCTCTCCGAGAGGTGCAGAGGAATCAAACCCGGGGTCAGCCTGATGCAAGGCAAATGCCCTACCCGCTGTGCTATCGCTCCAGCCCTATGGCATCATAATAAAAAATATATTTTTTAAAAGCAGAAGAAAGTATCCCGACCTTCCTGTAACTCAGGAGATTCAAACCTCCTGAGGCAGATTTGTCTGGAGGGAGGAGATAGATTCACCTCTCAGGTGGAGGAAATAGGGAACAAGAACCTGAGAATGCCTTCTGGCAGACGAAACTCATGAGAAGGACCTCAGCCTTCCAGCTTGGGAAACGGAACTCTGGAGGCGGCTGAATGAACATGAGAGCAGATCCACCCCCTGCATTGCCAAAGCAAGACAGCACTGCAGACACTTTGATTTTGACCTTGTGCCACTCTGCCAAGGTCACCTGGGCTTTTTGACCTATAGAAAGCCGATAGCATCTCAAGCCATCACAAATTTGGGGTTTTTTTTTTGTTTGTTTGTTTTTTACCCAGCAATAGAAAAAGAGTTCAAAGTTACCATTTTAGTCAGGTTTCTTCTACTTTAATGGAACCAAAGCTTTGTCTTAAAAAAAAAAATGAGTTCTCATTCTGTACACTGATGACTGGGTGTAACTGCCAACCTTCTCTTTCCACTAACTGTGGTTCAGCTCTTAAAACTGTGTCTGCGATGGCAATATTTGTAGAACAAGGGCAGCATTAAGTTTCATTGGAATGATTTTTAGTGATGTTAGTGATGAGAACTGATAGAGGTGGACGACTCCTTTGTGAAATGCCATGTCTTCTGAAATTCCGCCTCCCCTCCCACTCATCCCGCAGAGTGGACCTCACTTTTACCTGGGTCTCTCAATGGCTGCGCTTTCACTGTTCATTTGAGCCACGTGGTTGCTCATTTCTGACAAGTGTGTCCTTGGGTTCTGCTGCTGGTCTTGTCAGTTATTACACCGAGGTGCTAGAGAGAAAGGGTCAAGCCATGCTCGCCCTCCGTTGTAAACTGCTTTGGTTTTATTGAACCAAAAGTTGCTTTAAAAGATTTTTTTTAAAGGAAGAAAGTTGAACGGTAAGATTGTTGCTGCAAAAAGAGCAGAAAATTGGGGCCTATAATTCTTGTTACTATAATCTACTTTCAGCCTGTGTTCTGAGAATCGAAAAGCAAAGAAGATATGTGGGGTGAAAGAAACAACTTTTGGTCATTGACGAGAGCTGAAACATAAGGAAATTATTTACCCTCTCTACAATGTTATTTTTAAACATCTTGGGTGTCTGAGAGATAGTACAGTAGGGACGCGCTTGCCTTGCGGGAAGCTGACCCCCATGTCAATCCCTGGCACTCAAATGGTCCCCATAACCCACCAGGAGTGATCCTTGACACAGAGCGAAGACTGAGCCCTGAACACCACTGGGTATGTCCCAAAAATAGATGAAAAAATATGCAAAATAATCAGGCCATGAATTGATTATTAGACATGCATTAAGTGCTTCCCTGGATCAGAATATGATCCAGGGAATATCATATTCTGGATTAGCTGCAGCCTCCCGGCCTGGGGACTTGGCAGAAATGCAAATTCTCAGGTCAGATTGGATAAACCAGAAATTCTGGGGGCACAGCCTAACATCTTATCTCTTAATAAGACCTAAGGTGTTTCTTCAGGAAATCTGAGAATCTTTATGACAAGTTTGACTGAAATCATATGAGTATGAATGATAGAGAACTATATGAATTATACCAGCCTACTGAGAATGATAGGACCTAGCCTAAGAGAGTTTTTAAAATTTGTTTTCCAAAATTCTTGGAGAGATTGCATTGCATCCTCATTTCTTTAATGTAGAATTACACCAAGTTAATTTAAAATCTTAAGGAAAGGTTTTATATCCCAAATCATGAAGAAAAATTAAGTAAAAAAGAATGTTCCAGAAAGAAATACCTGCGACATTGAAAGTCTAGCTCTGTTTACACTCCCATGTCGCATGATAGTGAAATTAGGAGGTATGAGGCGGTGGGGGGGGTGGTTGAAGGGGTGCAATTCCAATGTGGTTTGTCTTGAATGCATTGTGATATTTATTATTCTTCTCCCAATATTTTTTCTTGTTTCAAAGCTTTTGTTGGTCTCCACGGATGGTACAGTGGGACACATGTGGAGAGCTCTGGAGTGGCTGGACATTGCTCCCTCTTTGTCCATAGGTGTCTAAAGACTCAACATGGAAAGCTGAAATCTTCTCACCACTGGCTGCATTTTCTCTGTAGCCTCTGCCAACTCTGCTTATTGTCTTTCTGTCTGATTCTCTATCATTTCCTATAATATAGATACCCATTGAATTCTTGTCAGAACTTTCTAGTTTCAAACTTTCTTGGCAGAACCACTGTCTCTTGGCCTTCCAATCAGAGGCCAAGCATTAAAGTACAGAACCTAAGGCAGAGTTTCCAACTGTCGTCAATATTCTATTCTTTGTTATAGACCTTTTCTCCACCCCCATATCACAGGATTTGGCATCAGAAAGTCAACCAAGGGTTTGATTCCTTGCTGGACCAATCATTAGCTATTTATTTGTGATCAAACCGGACGTGGATATCCAAGTGTTTTCATTTAGAAACTGTGGATGCAGATACGTTGACAGCTGGGTAGCTTATGGGGACATCTGATACATGATCTGTGTTCAATAAAGTTTATTTAATTTTGGTTCAACATGATAAAAACTTACCAACGTCCTTTAGTCTTCACAAGCAGTAAAGTCAATTAAAGATCCAGGAATTATGGCTCTATGCCTACCAGCTCTGTCTACTCACCTTTTTAAAAGTGGTTTTCACTTTTTGTGTTTCACTCTTAGTTTTCAAACTTTGTGTTGCTTACTCCATTAGACAACATCACTCCCATGGTTGATTGTTGCATTTTGTGACTGCTAGGCATGCTTGCTTTAGGTTTTTACTTAGTGATCCTTCCCTGTAAAACCCTCCCTTACACAATAGCCCTCCATCCCACTTTCTCAGTCTTTTCTCTCTAGGTGTTATTCAAGCTCCAATTTATAAAATGATTTGTTTACTTCTCTCCACCTTCCTTGGCATCCCTGTTTGTTTTCATCCCCTTTAGGATGCGGTAATAGGTTCTCAGAAGACCGGGTCTTATTTGCCTTCCGAGTGCATTATTCCCAAACAACTGAGACAGGACCTGACATGACATAGGAATCTGCTTCAATTTGTTAAGTGAATAAAGGATTTGACAAGTTGAATGAGTAGATGAGATTTCTTCTGTGCACTGTGGCACTCAAGGAGCAAGAAAGCAATCGGTCTAGACACATACCAGGCTCTTGCTTCCGATGGAGCCCTCCACAATGGTCTGACCTGATAATGGATCTTGTGATCAGGTTTCATATATTAAGGCTGAAATTTTGCTGTCTAGTTGTGAGAATATTTAAAGATAACCAAATCTCTTATTTTTTTTCTAGATAATAGATCATTTCAAATGTGTTTGCTAATTTGGAAGCTGAAAGGAATGCTTATCAATTTGCAGAAAAATATTGAGCTGCATTTCAATTGTTTTTAAAAAAATTCTCTTGTACATCTCAAGGCAAGATACAAATTCTCTATGGAAAATACCCAGATATTGGCAATAGAAGCACTAAGATTATGCTTCCCACACATATGCATATCTTGTAAGCAACACACAATGTGTTTGTTCTGTCAGCTATGGAGCCCAAGGTGCTTTGACCAGATTGTTAAAGAGGTTGAATCTCTATCATAAACGACCTTGTTCCAAGGTTGATAATGGTTTCATAATGACACTTGAGGGGTTTCAAAGTTCTGGGAACTTATGAGGTCATTATATAAGGTGATTGTTAATTGGGAATTATCTGGAAGGACTGTTAAGTGTACAAGTCATTACTGAACCTGCTAGATGACATGGGGTGTGTTCCTTTTTTATCTCTTTGATTTTGACCTTAACTTTCAGGTTGGCTTGTCAGTGTTCCAAGTGTAGTTGTAAAGGTAGCTTTTAATTGACAGGGACGAGCAGAGGTGAGGGAAGACAATCACATAGCATCTCTCTGAGAGTGACTGCACATGGCTCCACAGTGTGCTGGGAGTCTGAGTGTGTCTGTCATCTGCTGGAGTGAGGGACTTGCTTGAAATTCTTCCCCAGAATCTCAGGGTAAAAACAACAGACATGGTGTCTTGCACCTGAGCACCAAGAATATATACATGACACACAGTTCCTATAATGAACATGGACCCGAGTGATTCTATTTTGAAAACACAAATATTTTGAGTCATGGAGATGAGAATATCTGGTTTTATAAGTCCCTGGGTAAATCTAACTCCAAAATATAGCTAGAGGACATGGGAAGAATTATTTCTTATCTAGGTATCTCCATGTCTTCATGATAGAAAATGGAATCGAAGCTGGTACCTGGTTTGGCAAGTTGTGAGAATTAGACAAGTTACTATATGGAGAACATTTAGAATAGCTGATCACAAGCAAGTACTACATAAGTTAAACCTGTTATCTCTTGCTGTACAACAAATGACCTTGAGACTCTATTTTCAAACAAGATATATGCTCACCGTGTTTGAAATTCATAAATTCAAGGGACTTTGGTAGGGAATTTTCACTCACAATTTCTCAAAGGGTTGAATGATGGTGTCAGTTGGGGAACAATCAACAATCAAGTCTTGCCTGGGACTGGAAGATCCACTTTTTATCTGTGTCACACACTTGGTGGGCAAGTGGGGGCTGGCTCTGAGAGAAAACTTTAGTGTCTTACTCTGTGGATTTTACCATGGGGATGCTGACATGTCTCAGTGAAGGACTGCTTTCAGTGTAATAAAAGATTCCAAGAAAGAAGGGGTAATGTTATTTATGATCTAGCTGCAAAATTAGATGGTTGTTTACACCACACTGAATAGGTTGATGTGATCAAACCTAATGCAGTGTAATAGGGATGACACAAGGACAGGGTTAGCAGAGAGCAGGAAATACACACCTCTGGTGGTAATTTTGGAGATGAGCTACACTACAAGTACTGGCTCATATAAAAAATATTTTTTTCTGGGGCTGGAGCGATAGCACAGCACTCGGCTGACCCGGGTTCAAATCCCAGCATCCCATATTGTCCCCTGAGCACCGCCAGGGGTAATTCCTGAGTGTAGAACCAGGAGTAACCCCTGTGCATCGCCGGGTGTGACCCAAAAAGCAAAAAAAATTGTTTTTTTCTAAGAACTAAAAATAATCCAATTTTGTTGTAAAGCAGTGATAGAGTTGGAAAGGCAGATATGTATCAGATTCTGAGAATTTTGTTAACTGTGTCAAGGAGTTTAAACGGAAAACAATGGGAATGTAATATTTTAGCTAGGAAGTGAAGATTTTATTTGTTTCTGGAAAACTTTGTCTGATCTCCAAATATAGAGAATTATCTGAAAGTCGAGGGAAATTCTGATGGTTTAGAGTGGGGAGAAATGGCAGGCACTGAGAGGAAAGAAGTGGTAGATTCAATACACTTCAGTGATTGATTGGCTATTGGGAATAAATTGAAGGATGTTTCTCAGAATTCTGGCTGTTGGGGGTAAGAAGAAGGTTGCAGATAAAGAATCAAAGCAGGTGTGAAATAAAATGAATATTGTAACTTGAACACTGTTGAATCTAAGGAGAAATGTTTAAATGTCTCCATTTTTAAATGAGAAGCTGCGGATCTGTGGGCATGAATAATCAGACAGAAAAATTTATCCCTTCAACAATTTCCTCACCAAGGATAGCCTCCAAAGTTAGTTCATAAAATTCAATTTCCCAGTGACACCAGAGTCTCCATAACACTGAAATGTGGCTCCGGTCTTCACTGGATTGAAGGGTTTCGGGTATTTGTTCTTCCAGTGGTTTCAACAAGGCGAGTCTCCATTTAACCAAGCGTAGAAGCAATGTGAGACTTATGAGGAGACTTATTCCAAGATGCATGTCTTGCATAGAGCTCTACAATCTCCAAGGCAAGGTTGGCAAGGCCACCCTAAGGCAGCCAGAAGGGCAGGATATGGCGAGTGACTTCCATGGGCCAGGCAGGTCATGGGGAGTGGCAGTCCTTGCCCCTGCCATCTGCCTATGCCTCACCGGGGGGGAGGGAGAATGAGGAATCTCACAGCTGGGGCACGAGACAGCCAAGCACATGATCTTGCTGCCTGGACAGAAATGTGTGAAAGATTTCACTGATGCTTCTTTCTGACAGCTCCTGGCACTAAAAGATACAGTTTTCTAAACTCAGCTGTTTCAATTTTTTTTTTCAGTAGTTGGCATTCTTATTTTTCCTCACAAGAACACCGTTTCCCAGCTGTACAGGTAAAGCTTTTCTTCCTCATTTTTTGTTCTTGAGACCTGAGAGTATTCCTTCCCAGGTGAAGATTTCAATGGAAGAGCTGGCTGGTTTATCAAAGGGCATATAAAACGAACCAGACGTTGTAAATCCTTCCTGGATATAAATAAACAGAAAATAAGAGAACTAGGCTTCTAATGGGTTTCTAGGGACAAATAACCAATTGAGCAAATATTTATTTTTTAGGGTGTGAGCCCAGCAATGCCATATGGAATCCACAGTGTGGAGACAGATATATGGAAAGAACAAGAAATGAGCTGCCTTTTCCTTCTTAAATTATCAATCCTGTTTTTCTGATATCCCTTACTAGCTTTTTGTTGGGTTCTTTGTATTGTTGTTACTTCTGCTGCATCTGATCCTTCTTTGCACACTGCTTTCATTCTCATCACCTCAATTACCCCCAGAGCTTTTCTCAGTTTTTTTAAAGGGATTAGTGCTCAATAAATATTAACAACTATAACTTATACTCCTATTATGAGAATAACAAATTCTTTTATATGTGTTTTAATAACTGTGGCTACTATTTTGTATTTCTGTGTTATGATTTTTGTATGCTCTTTCCTCTATTCCATGACCTTGGCTTCATTTAAATATCCCTCCTTTCTGGGTGAGAAAATTCAAGCATAAAAATAGTTGAGTATTTGGTCCAAGTATTCAGGCAATATTGTTCATGTCCCTGAAACACTCAAGGTAGCTAATAACTATATCCCAGTGGACTAATTAAATTTAAAGATTATACTTTATTTTCTAGCCTTTTGACAAAAAAGTAGTCCCTTAAGTCAGAATTATTCCATGGAAATTTACTTGACCTTATCAAGATCCTTTTTGCTGTGTTTTGTTTTGGGGGAGGCAACCTGGAAGTGCTCAAGATTATTCCTGGCAATATTCAAGGGATCTTTTGTGGCTGGGAATTTTATCTGAACTGATCCAATGCAAGACAAGTACCTTACATTTTGTACTGTCTATCCAGTCTTTAACATGATCATTTTTGATGAAAATTAGCACATAGCATTTATTTGGTAAACCTTTAATGCATGGACACACACATACACACAATCTGAATTTGTCACCTTTTGGGAAACATCATCAACAACATAAGAACAACTTCCCCTCTGCCATAGTTTGGGTTGATACTGAGAAGCTGCACATCTAGAAGATCATAGTGTCTACTTAACTTGCTTCAATCCCTCATATCCTAATCACTGCCATTCTTTACTTGCTAATTACTTACACCTCTGAAGAAATGCCCTGGTACCGACTACAGATCCTTACAGATTCCATTAGGAGCTGTTGACTCAGAAATGAAGTCGCTAGGGCATTTAAACCAGGGCAGGACACACTCTGTAGTGTTATCTGGGTAGCATCAATGAGGGATGCAGACACAGGAGGATGGAGATGGGACTGTGCCCTGGATGGGCAGGGGTGGTACTGTGGCAGCATTTGGACCAGAGCCACAAGTAGAAAATCAAGGGGGAGAAAGCAAGTCACGGTCTGTGGGCTTCTATAGATAATACAACACCCAAGTCAGTTTTGTGTCCTTTAGGAGCATGGAGTAACAGCGCTGGTTTGGAGCCTGGCAGTCTCCAAGTTTGTGCTGGCTTCAGAAACTCTTGAAAAGATCAAAGAAGAAGTTAAAGTAGACCCCCTAAGTCCCCTGAGTCTGATTAACCCTGCAAGGACTCTGAGATGCCCTGTTTTGTCACTTTTTGCATCACACAACCGGCCTCATTGCCTTACCATGTTAAACTGGCCGAGATATCCCCAGAGAAATCACATGAAGACAAATTGTAATGCAATAAGCAAAGGGTCTTTATTGACTAGCTTGAACTAGGACCCTCATCCAGCTCACCGACACAGTGGTAGCCTTCTCAGAATGAGCAACCCTGAGTCTGAAAAGTGAGTGGCTTTTATGCCCTAACATTGTAAAATAGGGACTTTCCACAGACCACCCTTTTATTAAAACTTAATTTTTATTATCATTTTTTTATGATTAGTAAATCATTGTGAGGTACAGTTGCATACTTACAAACTTTCGTGCTTGCATTTCAGTCATACAATGATCAAGTATCCATCCCTCCACCAGTGCCCATTTTCCACCACCAATGATCCCAGTATCACTCTCTCCACCCCCACCTCATCACTCCCTCACCACCCTGCCTCTGTGGCAGGGCATTCCCTTTTGTTCTCTCTCCTTTTGGGTGTTGTAGTTTGCAATAAAGGCATTGAGTGGCCATTGTGTTCAATCTATAGTCTACATTCAGCATGCATCTCCCAACCCAGCGGGGTCGTCCAAACACCCTTTACTTAGTGTTCCTTCTCTATCTGAGCTGCCTTTTCCCCTAGCACTTGAGGCCACCTTCCAAGCCATAGAGTAAACCTCCTGGGCAGACCACCCTTTTGGCCACAGTCTAAGGGGCTTTCAACTACTTGTACTTAGCTGATTGTTTATAAGTTGGAGTTACATCATGGTTACATGGGAGGGGGGGTACCTATTTGTGTCTGATTGGTAACTCTAGTTAACCTCACCATGGCTATCTCACTTCGGGAAATCATGACTCAATTCCAGGTCTCTGTGCTCAATTCCAGGAATTGTGTAACCGAAACCTAGGCCTGGCTTCTTCTGGCTCCTTTATGAGCCTGTCACGGCATTGCCTTTGCTTTCTCTATTTCTCAATCACAGCTTCTCTTTCTTCCACTTCCTTCTGTCTCCTGATGTTCCTGCAGGAAAGGCAGGTGGCAGCAGAAACTCCTGGAAATTGAAGGCTCTCCCTGCCCTCTTCTCCTTCCATGCATACATGTTCACCAGATCCCCCAGAGAAAAGTTTTTTCTGATTGTGTCTGTGCCAAAATAGTCCAGCCCAAACTTCCCAAGGTCACAAATCTGACTGTGCCAGTCTCACTACAGGAACAGTTGCTGAGTCTAGAGCTACCAAGGCCAGATTTTTCTCCACCTCTGGGAAGCCCCAGTGCAGTGTGAACAGATGTCATGTAAAAGAGGTCCTATGGCATCAGATTTTAAATCCATTGCATAAACTCCGTTTTATGTCCAAGCCATGGATTTTAGGGTCTTTTTCTCTCGTATGACACGGAAAATTGGAGGGTTAAATGCTCAGAAGCATCCCGAGCAAAGCTTAGCATGCACCGAGCGCTCAGATACACTAGTGTTGGTGTTGTTGCAAGGAAGGGATGTGATGTAAAAGCCAAATAAGAAGGGCCCCTAGAATTTCAGCAAAACCTGCAAACTAGCATAGATAGAGGCAAGGAGACTCCAATGTCAGAGGCCAGGGAAGATGTGGTAGCTGCGCTTCGCAGAGAAATGTGCAGGTAACATTCCATTCCTTGCTTCATCGAATCCAAGAGAAAGTGCTAGTGACAAGTGCAAATGGTTTCTCAGCACCTGGAAAACACAGGGTGTGAACTTGTTCCGCAGCAGAGGGGCAGGCTTCGAGGGGCGAGCAGGGTGTGAATGAAACAAGAGACCCACGAATTCAGCGGTGCAGGAGCAATGGAAGGCTAATTGCATTTCCAGAGGAGTCACATTCCAACCACCTTCTTTCTGCTCATCCACATTTATAGTTTCAAGCTGCTTGACATGCATCCCCCAAGGCTCCTGATGGCAGGCAGTATTCCATGTCACCCAGCGTCATTTGGCCCCGGCGTCCGCCTGGTAATCATTTCCCACACAGTGCCTCATTAAATCAGCCAAGCTGAATTCAGATGCTGTGGATCATGGTGGATTCACTTACACATTGAAATGCTTGGGGCTGTCTGTGCAAGCCGGCTTCATTAGCCGATGGCAGATTAGGCTATAAAGGAAATAAGAGGTTTCTTCCTTGTCTCTGCTCCTCACTGAATGATGACAGGTCTTTGAACAGCACAGGTGATTTGCAGTCCTGGCCAATGGTTTATTTTGTCTAAAGGTTGGAGAAGTGAGGGACAAGAAGGGAATGGAGAAAGAAGGCTTTAAATTTTTCTTGTCTTTCTTTTGTAGGTCCCAACCAGTCATCACTGTATTTTTTGGCAGTCTGCAGTAGCAGAATTCATTGCAATGATGGTATCATGAGTAAGTGGTTTTCCTTGTACTATCACAGGAATAGGTTTTGCATGATTATGCATGAATCATTAGGCTTTCAGGCTGTATCGGGATTTAGTAATCAAATAGTCTTCTCATTTAACTGATGAAGACATGGAAGCAAAAGGAAGATAGGTGACAAGATGTGTAGGGTTCCGTTAACTGAATACTGTCTTTAGTCTCCACTCTGATACAGTTGTCTCTGTTCCTTTTAAGAAAGAGTGTCAACATTCTTGATGCATGTTTCAGGTAGAGATAAATGTAACAGATCTATCCTTGGCAACTAACTCCAGGGTCCAAAAGTTACCTTAGATTCATCAATAAATCTCGAAAGAGATCAACAAGTTGCAGAGATGCTTCTGGACCCTGCACCAGACTCAGCTGTCTGGGGCACCCAAAGTCATCACCCAATTAAAGAATTAAAATTTAACTCCAGCTGTATTACTCCATTCAAAATTTTTTGAATTCTGGGAGACCACAGATGTGATACCAACCGATGAACCAGGAATCTCACACCACATTGGATGGGATGTAAAACAGAGGCAACCAAAGTCGATTAAGAAAATGTAAACACACAGAGCTTAAACCACAGCAGTATGTTAGCAATCTCTTCTACAAGATATTAATGGCTCCATGGTGAGATACAATGTTCATACACTTTCTGAGGAAATTTTTTAAATCATTTTTAGTGAATTATAGCCAAGCAACATAAAATCAACCATTCAGGACCTGCTCTAGGGGCAGCCTTGAGGGGTGGTTGGGAAAATTGGAAATTTTCTCACCAGTATGACCTTGAATATGTTTGTGTTCTCTTTGTCCACATAATAGACCAAAACAATAACAACAACAACAATGATAATAATAATAATAATAATAATAATAATAATTGCATCTGCTCACAAATTTGGAGTTGATTGAACTCCAGTAGTCTTGGAAACTCTCATGTGGTTGCAGTCAGATGTTGGGTGGGTCTGGGGTCATCTCAAAGACTTCATCAAAATCTGTAGTGCTGGGCTGGGAAGGCTTAAATACTTGGCGCTGGGCTGGGAAGGCTTCCCTTCCAGGGACAGGGTGCAGTGGGCAGTCTGCTCTGGCCTCTCCTTCTCTGTGTTTAAGCTGCTCATCACAGCACGGTCCCATGACTGTGGGGAGCTGAAGCCCTCAAAGCAGGTACTCTGTGTGTGGTCAGTGGAAACTCCATGATTTTCCCTCACTTCGGCTGAGAAATCACACAGTGTAACTCTTTGCATTTCTGCTGATCCAGGCAGTCCTGAAGACCTTGTGCTTCCAAAGCAGGAGGAGAGACCCCACCGGTTAGGAGAAATTGTCGATGTGGTTCTTTTTCCGTCCAACTTTTACTTCGAATGATAGGCTCAGAATGTTGCAATGCTAGTGCAGAGTCCCTGGTACCCTTTATACTGTCAACCCGGAGTGACATTTTACACAGCAGCAGCAGCATATGTAGCTAAGCTGAGACACTGATTTTACATAGTACTACCAAATAGACCACTGAACTATTCTGTTCTGGCCATTTTAAAAAGCCTGCATTCACTGCAGGGGGAAGTTCTGTATATGATTTTGTTCTGTGCATAGATTTGTGTCATCACCATCATACTTATGTTAGAGATCTTCTCTCAACCAGAAAAGAATTCCCTCATGCTATCTCTTCGTGTGTGTTTTTGCGTGGAGGAGGAAGGTTTTTAAGTGGTGCTCAGCAGTCACATGAATCACTTGGGTCACCCCAGAAGTACTTGGGGATCTCCAGAGCCATACTAGGCAGTGCTTAGGGGACCCTGGGGTGCTGAGTATTGAACCGCATACAGAGCGATAGCCTTATCTCTAAACTATCTGTCCAGCCTCTATCTTCATCCACCCACATTTAATCCCTGACATGTTGATCCCCTCACAGCCATTAAACTCATACGACTCTATGGTTTGAGCACTTTAAGAGTGCAATCAATATGATTAATCTCTTTATGTATTCAAATACTAGGTAGCCTTTTGCAATTTTAAGTGCCCTTAAAATTCATCAAATATGTGAAATAATAAGAACTCATTTCTCTTTATTGTGAGGCTCATCCAAGC